>NW_022631081.1:3271964-3749605 GCF_010015895.1 Lontra canadensis | reverse complement strand
TCCTTCACTGGGGACTTGGCCTTCTCAGGTGACTTGGCCTCTTCCTTCACTGGGGATTTGGCCTTCTCAGGGGACTTGGCCTCCTCCTTCACCGGTGACTTGGCCTTCTCTGGGGACTTAGCCTTCTCTGGAGACTTGGCCTCCTCCTTCACCGGGGACTTGGCCTTCTCAGGTGACTTGGCCTCCACAGGGGACTTGGCCTCTTCCTTAGCTGGGGACTTGGCCTTCTCTGGGGACTTGACCTCAGTTGGAGATTTTGCTTCTTCTTTCATGGGAGATTTAGCTTTCTCAGGGGACTTCACCTCAGCTGGAGATTTAGCATCTTCCTTAGCTGGGGACTTGGCCTCAGCTGGTGATTTTCCTTCTTCTTTCATGGGGGACTTAGCCTTTTCTGGGGACTTGGCCTCTTCCTTCACTGGAGACTTGGCCTCAGTTGGGGACTCAGCTTCCTCCTTCTCTGGGGACTTGGCTCCAACTGGTGACTTGGCCTCTTCCTTTTCTGGAGATGCAGCCTCTTCTGGGGGAGATTTTGCTTCTTCTTCTCCCCCTTCTGCTTCCTCCTCCTCACCTTTCTCCTCTTTGGCCTCTTTCTCTTCTTCTTCAGTCACTTCTTCAGTCACTTGGATCTCTTCTGTCTGTTCCTCCAAAATCACGGTTTCCTTCTCTGATTTTTCTACCACCTTGATCTTCTCTTCACTTTTGACCTTTATGTGAGTGGATGTAGAGGGGATTTTGGGAAGTCCTTCTGGAAGGGAGAAAGGACTGGGGCCAAAGCCAATCCGACATTCTTCACCCTCCAGGAGTTTTCTGCAGAATGGATAACAGAACACATTACTATTATTAACTCAGAGCAGACTGATGAGTTGCGGGTCTTCTTGAGTTACTCTGAAGATCCACAGAATCCAATGATATGGACTTTGGTGGAGGAAGCAATGTGAATGGTGGACAATTTGAGTCTGGAAATAGTCACTTAGCAAATCATCCCAGGGACAACCAGAATCTGTACCCCAATGGCACTGCTCTTGTTTTATGCGGCTAAGGCTGCAACTTCTAAAACAACGCCCCCATCCCAAAATGGCCCTCGAGAGAGAACACCTGTATTAGCAAAAATTACAGTAACTATCCCTCAACTAAAATATTCAAGAGGAAGGTGGGAGCCTGAGCAAACAATTTCACATTTATAAATTTGGACTTCTGGGGACTTAACATCAACATAAGAGGTCTTAGAATTCCCACTGGAATTTCAAGAGTCCCCAGTCACTTATACTCTCATCCTTTGAGTTTTAGGAATAGGGTGGGGATGGCAGTGTCTGCTCTTTCCTACTCAGTAAGTATGTGACCTCAACCAAGCCATTCTGACTCTTAAAGTCTCAGTTTCTTCATTGGCAAAAAGAGGGTCATAAGAGCCCCTCCCTCAGAGGGTTGTTTCGATGAGATAATAAATAAAAAGGACCTGGCAGTGCCTGACTGTAGGATTACCCTACACCTGCACTTTGCAAACTTAACAGCATACAAATTCCCCAGGGATCTGGTTAAAATGCAGATTCTGATTCAGTAGGTCTGGGGTGGGGCCTGAGAATCTGCCTTTCCAACACGTTTGTGAAGATGCTGATTGTGCTGGTTCACCCACTGCATTCTGAGCAGCAAGATTACAGACTAGACCCAAGAGGTGGGACATGAAGGGTCACCTGCCAGCAACTGGGAGAGATCACTGGGTCAGCCTGCTCCGCAGCAACAAACTGCTCCGCTGGGAGGTCTCAGGGCCATCTCCTGGCTACCATTTACTGAGGGCCTTCTCTACGGCCACCCAGCTGTACCCGGATTTGCTTCAAAACTGGATTAGTTCCTCCTCCCCATGGCCCTGTGACAGGAGTACTGTTACCATCTCCATTTAACTTCCTCAGGAAACAAAAGCCCAGGGAGCTAAAAACAAAACAAAACCAAAAAAGCACTAAGTGAGTTGTCCCTCTGACAACTCAGGTACCTCCTTTCCCTCCAAAGCAAGTCTCTACCTGGCCAGATTTGGTGAGGGGTGAGGAACGTTAATTCTCTAAGTCACTGGCAGAATGAAAAGAAGCCACCCTCGAGACTTCTTTCAGAAAGTAGAATGACGGTTGCTAGGGCCAGAGGAAAGGAGGAAAAAGGAGTGGGGAGTAATTCTTTAGTGAGCGCAGGATTTCAGTTTGGGAAGATGGAAAAAGTTCTAGAGGTAGATGGTGGTGATGGTTGCACAAGGTAAATGTATGTATACTTAAATGTATGTATACTTAAAAATGGTTAAATAGCAAATTCCATATCCTATACATTTTACCACCAAAAAAAAAAAATTCTTTTTTGTCTCTAAGATAGGCAGGTCATCTTGCTGGGAACCTGAAACTCAGTGCAAAGCTTCTCATAAGAACACAAGGGCTCCCCACCATCCCAAAGACCCCCCCAGCCCACCTCACCTGTAAGCAGCAATCTCAATATCCAGAGCCATCTTGACATTGAGCAGGTCCTGGTACTCTCGGAGCTGGGCTGCCATCTCCCACTTGGTGTTCCTCAGCTCAGCATCCAGCTGCTGGATGGCTTCCTGGGGAGGTGAGGTCACACACACATCACACACTAGCCAGCACTTGGCCCTCAGCACCAGAGAAGCTGGAGCACACCATGCAAACCCAAAGCAGTCCCATCTAGCCAGACTCACTGGGGCCAACATCCACACTGCCAAAGCTATGGGAGCCTCATTCGAGGACGTGGAAACCACCTGGAAGAAAAATCCTGCTGCATGTCTGTACAACCTCAGCCTGGGGAGTGATTTAGAATGAAACACACCAGCCACCAACAATGGTTATCAATGGTCAGTGGGATGACAGGTGAAGTTTTAGAGATCTTTTGAACTTAGAAAACGTTCTGCAGGAACAGAGCCTTGTCTGCTTTGGCTCCGGGTGCTCCTAAGTGCCTACTGAACAGTAAGGGCTGAGGAAACACCTGTGGCTGAGGACTGAAGTCATACACAGAAACCCGCCAAATAGCGATGGAAACTTCTCCCCTGTCCCCAGGCTCTTAGCCACTGCTGAAAGTGAACCATTAGGGCTGATTTTTATTGCCTCTTTTTTGCTTTCTCCATTTCCTAATTTATCCATAGTCCCCATAAATTAACTCACATGAGGTCTTTAGGTCATCTTCGGGGTGTCTGGGTGGCTCTGATGGTTAAGCATCTACCCTTCAGCTGGGGTCATGATCCCAGGGTCCTGGGATTGAGCCTCACATCGGGCTCCCTGTTCGGTGGGGAGTGTGTTTTCCCCTCTGCCTCTGCCTCTCTCCCTGTTTATGCTCTCCCTCTCTCAAGTGAATAAATAAAATCTTAAAAAAAAAAAAAAAGAGTCATTTTCTTTTGCCAGCTATCTTTAATGGAAGTAATCTGCCAAGGCCTTCCCTAGGCTACCCACGTTTGCAGATGCTGGTTATAGTTTACCAAATGCCCACCATGACCCACACCCCGCTGAGCAGGCTCACACTCATCTCGTGTAAAGTCTGTCCATCTCTTTAACCTTCACAGCTCTGCAAAGTGGACATGCTTTTTCTTTTCCCCCATTGCACTGGAGGAATTCAGATTCAAAGAGGCAGATAACTTTCCTGGGGCCACTCAGCTAGAAAGACATACTGGTACCCCTTGCATGTCTGACTCCAAGGCCCATCCACAGTCTTCACCACTACAACCCTGCTGAGAGAGGGACAGTGACTTGTCCAGGATCACCTGAGCAGGAAGGGTAGTCTGGCTCTCTGCCCCATCCCTGCCCACCTGGTAGGATGCGATGTCAGCCTGATGACGGTCCTCCAGCTCAGAGCGCTGTCTCTCTAGTGACTCCTTGGTGCCTTTGAGAGCCTCTAGCTCTGTAGTCCTGGCCTGTAGCTGGCGGCGATACTCTGTTATCTCCTCCTGTGCTGAGCGCATGGCATCTGTATTGACCTTGGCCGCCTCTGATAGTCGGTCCAGCCTCACTGTGGTAGAAGGAGACAAGGCACAGAATTAGACACACCTGGAATTGGATTCTAGAGCCCAGATCCCAAAGGTGACACGCATGGCTTGAAGACCCACTGAGTGCCCAGTGCCATCTTGGATTCTTAACCTACCCTCTACCATTCAAAGCCAGCTAGTAATAAGCAGTAGATTCAAATCTAGTGTCTGGCTGGTTCCAACAGTCAGACTGTCTCCCCAAATTCAAGATCTGAAACCCCACAGGACAGAGGACGCTCCGATTTCTGGTCCTAATACCTGGTTCAGCTGGGTTGAACCCAGCTGTCAATGCTGGGAATTCAGATGTGAAACTTGGCTGACAGGGCTTAACTCTGAGCTTGTGGTGGAACAAGGTAAAGAGCCTGTGACCTCTAGAGGCGTGAAGGTGCTGTGAGCCACTAGAAGCCACAGCCCCTTCCTTGCAGGTTTTGGTTCTGCAGAGCCCAAGGTCACTGTGGAGCCTGGGGGGCCCACATGCCAGCTTCTCTGTCCCTTCCCCCACCTGGCTGTGCATTCTCTAGCACAGGAATCCTTGTGTCAATGGCAGCCACACCCTGGGCCCTGTGAACAATGGGCTGCTGGTTCCCAGAAGACCTTCTAGGACCGGTGGAGGTCTGGAGACTAGTCTATGTCTCCTGAAAGTGAATATCGTGAATCCCAAGATAATAAAAGCCAGGGCATGAGTCTTGGGAAGGTGAAGAGGAGAGAAAGGAAGCCAGCTGGGTGGGCCAGAAGTCCTAGAATGGTTTGTTTGTGTAAAGGGCAAAGCCCAAGAGAGCAGAGAGGTTTGCTCTGGGAGGTGTCTTGCTGCAGAGATGGGGGAAGGGAAGGTACTGCCACTGCAAAGGAGAGGAAAATGGGGAAAACCAGGCATCTGAGTCCCAGCTTTCCTGGCTTTCCCTGCTAGCGTTGGCAAAGACATAGAAACCATCAAGGTGGGTGAGGCTTCTTACCTCTGTGGACCACAGACCTATTTGAAAATCGCTGGAGCCTGTGCACCCTCTCCCAAGGAAAATGCAAAAGTTTTACACAGTTTCAGGAAGGATCATGTAGCTCCTCCTGAGTAAGAGGCTCAGCGGGTCAACCTCCTCCCCTTTCAACCCCCAAAGAAATGAAAACCAGAGAAGGCAAGCATTGCCCAAGGTCACCCTGCAGCTGCTGGGCACAGCTTCAGAGCTGCTGCAGCTGCAATCTAGCTGACTCAGAGGGCATGGAGTTGGAGGAGGGGGGAGCTTGAGAAGCTTCCAGCTTCTCAAGGGGACAGAGGACATTAAGGCACCACCTCAGCGTCATGCACCCATTAGCTGAGGTGATGGTATCTCCCGGGAGAAAGGATGTGAGAATGCCCCACTGGGGAGGAGCCTGATAGGGGTCTGGAGAATGAGGTCCCCTGCAGAGTGCAGGCAAGAGGGATGAGCAGTGCTGGACAGGAAAGGCATGTTACTTTGAAGGGCAAAGGCTCTCCAGTGCCTGTAACTGGAAGCTGGCACTGCTTTGGAACTGTAGAAGGAACCTGATGGAAACGGGCCTTAGAGTGGGGCTCTCTAATCTTGGGCAGGGGCAACAGAGGAGACCCAGAGTCTCAGGACAGATATAAGGACCCTGGAGGAGGGCAGCCAAAGGACAACCCAGAATTTCAGGGAAGGGAGAGGGGTGTCTCCAGAGACCCGGGGGGGAAACTGTTATTTAACACTTTGCAGGGGGAGGCTGAACAGCACACCCTCCAGCCCAGCCACCTTTACACAGACTGCACCCGGCCCAGCCAGGAGGGGGCGCCCCCTCCCTCATGCGCCCACGAACCTCGGAACCACTCCTCCGACTGCAGGGTGCTCTGCACCGCGTGGCCTTCAAGTTGCGCGCGGATCTCGCGTAGCGCCGACGTCACGTCGCACTTCAGGGCGTCGCGCGCCTCGGCCTGCGCCTGCGCCTGCGCGGCGCCGCAGCCCTGGATCTGGCCGAGCAGCTCGCCCACTTCCTCCTGGTGGTGACGCCGCAGGTAGCCGCACTCTTCCTGCAGCGCTTGCGCCTTCTTCTGCAGCTCGACGCGCGCCGCCTCGGCCTCCTGCGCAAAGCGCGCAAGTGCGCGCGCCGCCGCCTCGGCCTCCTCCCGCTGCCGGGCCTCGTCGTCTAGGCGCTGGCGCACGTGCGCGATGTCTTCCAGCAGGTGCTCCTGCTCCAGGCGCAGCTGACCGCGCGCCGCGCCCAGACGCAGCACAGCGCCGCGCATCTCGCGCACCTCTCTCTCGTATAGCTCGCCCATGGCGGCGCGGCCAGCGTGCTGCTGCCGCAGGGCCGCCGCCTCGCCTTCCAGGCTGCGATTGTGAGCCTCAAGCTGCCTCACCTTGTCGATGTAGCCCGCGAAGCGGTCGTTCAGCGCCTGCAGCTGCTCCTTCTCGCTGCGGGCCGCTGCTGCTGCCACCACGCAGCCCTCCGGTCCGTTGCTCAGCGTGTCTAGCGAGTCGGTGCTTGAGGTGGCTGCTGCGCCTCGGAAGCGGCTCGGGGAGGCCGACACGGAGCTCACGGATGTCCGGGCCCAGGAGTGGAAGCCACTGGATGAACCCGCAGCAGAGCGCGCTCCGCCCGCGCCGCCCTTGCGGGCCAGCGCGTAGTGCAGGCTGCCGCCTCCATGTAGCGGAGCGAACGGGGCGCCCAGCAGCGCGTCCGCGCCGCTGAAGCTCATCATGGCGGGAGCAGGTGCGGCCGCCGGCGGAGGGGGATACCCAAGGCCGGGACTGGGCGGGCGGCACTGCGGCAGCACCGGGATGCCGGCCTTTTTATAGCGGCCGGGTCGGGTCCAGCCCCTTGGCAGTGGGGGGGAGGGGGCAGGAGAGGAGGGCCCCGCCCTCTCTGCCTCCTCCCCAGCTGCCGGGGCTGGGCCGCTCCGCTCCGCCGCAGTGAGAGGGGCGGGGCAGGGGGACTCTGGAGTGCAGGGGAATCAACGCGGCGTCAGTGGAGCACTCCGAGGTCGGGTTAGGAGGTACAGGACTCCTGGAGTGGAACGGTGGGGACCCCTGGATGCGAGTCAGAAGACCCTGCTACTGTGCTCGGAAATAGAAAAGGGACCCAAAATAGGGAGAGGACAAGGAGTCCTGGTGGGAATAGGAACAGGGTGCCTTTGGGATGGAGCGATGGATGACTCTGTAGTCAGTAGGATGAAGAGACCCCTGAATGGGGGCGGGGGGCACAAAATTTTCCTGGAAGTTAGGACTCAGGATAGGGGGTGCAGCGTGTCTGGAGCCAGTCCGGAAGAGGGGAGGGAGCAAAGTAATCCTAAATGGACTCATGGTGGATGCTACAGAAGGTAGAGATAGAAGACTCCTGAATAGAAATACTCTTTCCCTAATACCTAGGAAGCCACCAGGAAGAAATGCAGCCCGCTATGGAATAGGGGAGGGGGACTTGGAGTTGGGAAGGGCGGCAAGGGCACTCTGAATTGGGGTCTGGGAGACATCTCAGAGGATGGAGAGAGGGAAGCCAGGATGGGAGACACAGTGGTCCCTGGTATAGGAAGGAGACCCGGAAGCTGGCCCCAGCAAGGAGGGCCCTCAGTGAAGGAGGCACAGAGGGTCCTCTGAATAGGCCAGAGGAACGTGGGTTGTGGGAGGGTCAGAGAACCCAGAGTGGGGCTTCTGTGGGGGCTGGGCATGAACTAGAGCCCGTGTGGGGTGGGGGGAAGTGACAGGTGTCCTAGGAGTCATTCAGGTCAGGATCTAAGGTCTGAGGTCAGCTTCACAGTTTGCTGGCTAAATGACCTTGGAGAAGTTGTGCCTCCCCTCCCATTTTTCCCATCTGTACCTTGCCCTGGGATAAGCTGCAACTAGAGACCCACCAGAGGCATCTGCTTTGGGGGAGTCTCTGGCTGAACTAGGGAAAGGGAACCCATATACTGCCTGTAGACGCGGCAGCCACTTTCCCACAAGTAGGAAGTCCTTTCTCCCTCTTTTCTCCTCATTTCCTGCACTTTGACTTGTCATCTGTCATCCCTCCCCCGGCACCTCCACAACAGAGAAGTGGATAGTGCAGTGATAGGCATCCCTTATAGCCCCCAGTGAAGTGGTGGGATGCTTCCAGGGCATCAAAATCCCTTACTTCCATAATCTCGGATGGGAGGTCAGATGGATACAGGGGCTCCTGGGATTTGGGGTGCTATGCTGGTGTTATACCACTTTTCCTTGAACTTTCATTCTCATGTGAAATGCCTTGGGAGTGGGGAAGGGCTGTGTCCGGTGCTTCAGCACCGAGGACAGGGCCTGCTCCTTTGGTGAGAAAGCGGTTAATCTCTGCCTTTACCTAGGAGCAGGAGAGGAGGGATGTATGTATATGTGCCAGGCAGATGGGAACTGAGGAGGGTGCTGAATGATCCTGCAGGACTACTCTGGGAGCTGGGGACCCAGCCCCTCGACCTTCTGCTAGGGCGTCCATTCCCCTGTTTTCTATGAAGTTCTCCCACATACACATCTGGGCTTTCCTGCTCCTCCTTTGGGACTCCCACCATCTTTTTCTGGGAAGGAGCCTTGAGACTCCCCTCCCAGATCTGAGCCTCCCCTCAGGCAGTTACTCAACCCCCACTACATTTCCAGTTTATACTGGTTTTCTTTCTGTGGGCTTCCCAGGATGGGGACAGACAGATTTCCCCCAGAAAAGACCGCTGCCAGTTTGTTTCTCCTTGCTCTCTGTCTCATTTCCAGACCCCTGGTCCTAAAAAGACCCTCAGAGATGAGGAAGTGATGGTACTGTCCCTTTAACCACATTTTACTGGAAGGAGAGTGCGCTTGGAGAAGGAAGGAGGGGGAAGGGAGTTTCTGGTTCTGAATGGAGAAGCAGAACATGATGAAGCATTTTCCCCCCATTTAAAGATCCAGTCACGAGCCAGTTTGCAGGGGGCCGGAGGGGCTCGTTTGCAGTCGGTGCTGGGAGGAAGGAGGTGAGTGTCTGGTCTGACACTTCTGAGAATGGCTTCTAGGGGGGCTTGAGCAGAGCCTCTGTGCTCTCATGTGGCTCCCCATTTACTTGTCATTCTGCTTGGCATTTTGCCAGTAGAGCTTTGTTCCTTTGGGTCTTTTCAGTCATTTGCATAACGCAGATGCCTCCTCAGGGTGTGGGATGGTTGATAAGCAGCTGACAGTGAGGAAGAGTGGTGAGGGGAGCTCCTTAAGTGTTGGGGGCCAGGGGTCCAAGATGAATTCTGTCAAGGCCAGGGGACCACAACCATGGGATCACAGCTCCCTGTGAATTCCAAGCAAGAAATCCCAAGCATGATTTGTGTGGCTGGAAAAACAGCATGAGGGTGGGAGCCCTGAGTTCATCCTCCCAAAGGACCCTTCTGACTCATTTCCAGGAAGCCATTTCTAGCCTCCTTTACCTCCACATTTCGTTAATTATCCCCTCCAAGTTCTCTAGTGCTAATCCGCTACACTGCCCTTAACCACTCTCATTGGCTGAATGAATGAATGAATGGGTGAATAAATTACATCAGTTCTCCAGCCAAACTTGGGGTCTAGAGGAAATTAAAAATTGTTCTGTCCTGAGTCCTTGGGTCTCAAATTGCTTTCACCTTCCTCCCCTCAATTATTACCATTTGGAAATGAGAAGAATAACAGAGTCATTCATTCATTCATTCATAGAATAACATATTCATTCATTCTTCCATCCACCCGTCCATCCATCCATCCATCCATCCATTACCTGTTTACTGAGCACCTGCTTTGTGATAGGCACATACAAAACACTGAGGTTACAGAATCCCATAAACCTCTAAAATTGTCTCCCTGAGATGAGGATTCTCAAATCCTTCCCAAATCCTAGTCCAGTATTTCCCAAGGCACCTGCTTAAGGATAATAAGTGTTCCTCGAAAAAAGGAGAGGAAGAGAGGAGTTTCATGGGTGAAGAAGTTAAATAGGGCTCGTGAAGCAGCTCTTGGACCCTGGACTTGGCAATGGACATTGAAAATCCTCCAAAGGTGATTGGAGTGTGCTGTGTTGTCCAAACTTACTTGATCATAGGACTTTCTTGCTCTCAAGTGTCTCCCATAGTGGCCCACACTGAAGGACCCTCTTAGAATTGGGCTCCACCCTGTGTTCTCCCTGGGCTGCTATCTGGGCTCCTGTGGATCATGTCTTTTTTTCTCATAAGAGACAAAATCATGAAAAATGAAAGAAAGATGTTCATTAAAAAGGACATAATGAAACATGAATAACAATTTTCTTGAGTAAGTTCTACATGCAGTGTGGGGTTTGAGCTCATGACCCTGAGACCTAAGTCGCACAGTCTCCTGACTGAGCCAGCCAGGCACCCCTGAATAACAAAATTTTAAAGACTGTTGCAAAATACAAAATATTTGAATACATTTTAACTATGTGTAGATTCATGACAGTACTGTGCAAATAACTCACTTTATTTTGGGGATTGTACTTGTACTTGTCTCAAAAATAACTGTTCATAGTTACACATTTCTTTGGCTTCCTGATTTTCTCATTTAACATCACGCTTTCTCATTTTTATGCTAAAAATTCTTCCTTCATTAAGACAGGTATCCATTTCCAAACACTAGGATATATATTTGTAACTGGGTTTTGTATTGCATTGTGAAAGCCTTCTCTACACTGTTGCTTGTTCTTGGCATAATGTCACATGTTGCTGATAAACATTCCAAAGTTCTGTGGGAGGTCTGGGTTCAAAATTCTGCACCACTGTATAGACCACCATAATGGCTACTGTTTATATTATATATAAATGGGAGCACTATGTCAATGGAGAAAGTAAGCCAAACTGTCAAACAGTTGATGAGACCAAAAAACTATCAAACCAAACTATCAACCAGTTTTTTTTTAACCTTTTAAGGGAAAATTACCTCACAGCCAATTAGTAATGTGGTGAAAACACTTGCAACTAAGAAGCTTATGGCAAAACTCTCTAGAACCCCTGTGGGCCCCAAGGTCAGTGCTCTTTGGGAATAGGGCTGCAGTGTGAAGGATAAAGCAGTATACAGCTCTCCATGAACATCGACCAATGTTGCTGTCACTCACTTCATTCACTCAGTGCTATGGGGTTAGACCCTGTGTTGAGCACTGGGGACTCTAAAGAATGTGACCTCAATGAGGGGAAATCCTCCCCCCCCACCCAGCCACATGTGTACAGTAGAGAGAACTCAGCCACCACTTTCCCCTTGGTACCTCCTCAAACCATGTTTACTTGATAAGGATGATAGTTGCTATTTCATAGATGAGTAAACTGAGGAAATAAAGTGAGGAAGTGGGTTGCCTGAGTTGACCCACTGATAAAACAGAAGTGAGCCCAGTGTCTCAAATCTACCAGGACTAAAGTGATGTTGGACACCCAGAGTGGGAACCCACTTCTCTGGCACAGTAGACGCAAATGACCTGAAGGTGAAGGAATGAGATGCACCCAGAGGGAGAAGTGAGGGTTGGAGTCTGGCCTCTAACAGATCCTCCTTTAAAAAAAGAAAAAGAAAAAGAAAAATTTTATTTATTTAAGGGAAAGAGGAGGAGGGAGAGGGAGAGGGAGAAGCAGACTCCCCAATGAGCAGGGAGCCCGACACAGGCTCAATCCCAGGACCCTGAGATCATGACTTGGGCTGAAGGCAGGCACCTAACCAACTGAGCCACCAAGGTGCCCCTGATGGGTCATCGGACTGAGAGTCCCTGTGACCTGTGACCCAATGTCAGCATATCCTTTATGTAAGGGCTCACTCCCAGCCTTGGCATCCTGCACCACTGTGTCTCCTCTCTGGGGAACAGCATGTGACCATGGTTTAAGCGTGCATTTGATGAACTCCTCATTCTCTTCCTCCTTTATTTTTCTTCATAAAATGTGACCTTTTCTCACATTAAATATTGTATGAAAATTGTGACTGATGTAGCATTTTGTTAAAAGTGAAATGACAGGGGCACCTGGGTGGCTCAGTGGGTTAAAGCCTCTGCCTTCGGCTCGGGTCATGATCCCAGGGTCCTGGGATCGAGCCCCGCATCGGGCTCTCTGCTCAGTGGGAAGCCTGCTTCTCCCTCTCTCTCTCTCTGCCTGCCTTTCTGCCTACTTGTGATCTTTGTCTGTCAAATGAATAAATAAAATCTTAAAAAAAAAGTGAAATGACAAATCACATAGAACATTCTGTGTCTTGAGCATATATATATATATATACACACATTTATATATATAAGTGTTCTTTATATATATTTATACATATTTATATATACATATGTTTATACATATATATACATATATATATACACACACACACATATATATACACATATAAGTCCAGAACAAGCTATTATTTAACTAAGGTTACATTTTATTAAATGACACTTGCTTGAAAATAACAATTTATAACATTGAAACTTTCAAGAAAAAAGTGACTTTTTTTCCTTATTTTAGAAGTGACCTTTTTCTAACATGGATAGTTCTTATCTCTCTTGTGCTCTCTTCTCCCAGGGGTTGTAAGCTTCATAAGGGCTCAGATATTTGTCTGTTTTATTCACTGTTGCCTTCCTTGGCCCTTGGAACAATAGGTGGCATATGGTAGGTGCCTAACAAGTAGTTGTCCAATGGCTGAGCAGTCTTGCCAGTGAGTGCCTGGACATTTCAGCACCAGGCATCTGGACAGCTCCCAGCCCTGTGGGCCCCTGGAGGGGACGCCACTGCAGAACGACTGGGAAAGGCTTGAAAGTGAGCCACCTTAACCCGCCCCCACCCCCCCCCCACCACCACCAAAGCTTGGAGCCTCCCAATCCCCGCTGGCTGGTCAGTTTTGCTGGGTCTACAGGCCTGTCCACTCTGTTGTCTGCAGACTTCCCTAGTATTCCTTTTCCTCTTGGACTTCAGCAATTATTTGTATATATCTATGAAGATTGCTTCTCAGCCTTTTGGCTAAGATCAAGTGTATCTATCTATGAAGAACTGAGCATTTCTCTTTCTCCTTGTCTCTCTTCCCTTAAATTGTGCCCCACATTCTCGGTCTCCCTTGCCCTGTCCTTTCTCCATTTCTTTCCCCATCCTCTCTCCTTTCCTTCTCCCTGTATCACATCCCTCCTCTTTTCCCCACAAATTCTCTGTCCTCTTTATCTTTCCCCTCCTCCTCTCCCTCCTTAGAGATGTCCTATTTTTGCAGGGCTTGATTTATAGTAAAGGGAGGCAGATTCCCTCCTCCTGCTCCCTTAATGAAGGAAACAGCAAAAACTGAACTACGTGCAGTTTTGCATAAGCCTCCTCCTCCTAGTATCCACCCACAGGTTAACCCCAGGAGACTGGCCCACAGCTGATGAAAGACTGTAGCAGGCCTGTCTGCCTGCCCACTTATCTGTGCCCTCGGGTGGCACCAGGTGGGAAGCCGAATTCTGCAGCAAAGGTCATGGACTTGTGGGTCGATTTACTGATCCCCCAATTACCCTCGCTCCAACTCCCTTTGTGGGTATCATGAATGAATGATTTGGGGTTGTGGTTCCTGAGAGTAGGAGTGAAATGATTCATTGGTCTTTCCTAAGGGACCAGTTCTAGCAACTAGGTGAGGTTTGCTGTGTTACGCATGCTCTAGAGCTGTCATATTCTTGTTGCCTAGAGCAAAGGGCTAAGCAACAATAGGAATGAGGGCTCTCAGCTAAGGAGGGGAGGAGGTATCTTTGATTTTAGCCCTGGCCTTGCTTATCCCTGTAACCCTTTGCACTTCGTGGTCTGGGAATTGGAGGCTCAGAGAGGTTGAGTGACTTGCCCTAGGATGCACAGCTAGAAAGTGGTGGAGCTGGGATTGGAATTCAGGTCCAATGGATTCCATTGCAGCAGGTATACTGAACTATAGGATTGTCCTACCACCTTTCACACTTATGGGAAGGCCCAGCTAGGTTTCCATAGGATCACTGCCTTAGAAATGGACCCAACACTTTCCCAATTTCGTCAAGCTGGTTGGGGCTTTGCTCAGGGGGACTGTTTCATCACCTTGGTGGAAGAAAGGGTTGTTGGGAACCAGCATGGTGTCTGGGGGAGGAGGCTTTCCAGGCAATACAGTCAGGAAGTTAAAATGACAGCCAACTCAGCTTTCTGGATGACCTGACCTGAGGAGAGACTGCTAAGTAGAAAGTGGTCATGGAGCCATAATTGATCTGGAATCATCCAGAAAACAATTTTGGCAACCTCCACATGGTGATCACCTGCCTGCCGCATGCTGGCCACCTACCTATGTGGTATCTGCAACAATTCCACTAGATCTGCAGGGTATCTTCTAGTAAAGAGTAGATCATCTAGGTCAGAGAAAGAAAGTGACCTGCCAAGGTCACAGAGCAATGTAGGGAGGGGCTGTGACTCACACCTAGGCCTCCTATACTTCCCAGTTTCCACAAGGGCTGGGGGGGGGTTTGGCAGGGGGGAAGGTTTCAGTGATGTTCTATCTCTTTGTTCCAGAGGAGAAAGCAGTAGATAGATAATTTTAGGAAGTTATATGTCAATGAGTTTAAATTGGGTGTGTTGGGGCTTGAGGGGAGAACTATCAGTTGGATAAAAGGTCATTCCTGGGATGGCTGGGTGGCTCAGTCAGTTAAGCGTCTGCCTCTGGCTCAGGTGATGACCCCAGGGTCCTGGGATTGAGCCCTACATCAGGCTCCCTGCTTGGTGGGGAGTCTGCTTCTCCCTCTCCCTCTGCCTGTCACTCCCCCTGCTTGTGTGCACTCTCTCTCTGTGTCAAATAAATAAAAAAAATATTTTTTTAAAAAAGTCATTCCTGATGGTCAGTGTTGGCAGGTAAATGAGGTATTACTGGGCTTTAAAAGAGGCTCCTGCAAGTGGGCATGTCCTTGGGCTTGGTGGACATGAAGCTTGCTTTACTCAGCCTGTCGCTCTGCAGTCAGGCTGTGTGAAGACACAAGGGACCATCCAAGAGCAGCAAATGCCAGCAGGGAGGAGACATGCCAAGAAAGTTTCTGAAACCTCTTCCTCAGCCCTGAGCCAGGCACCTGCAATAGACAGAACATTGCAGGACCCCAAACCGGACCTGGACTGGGGATTCAGTCACGCATACCAGAAAAATCTCTGCTCGGTACCTGACTGCTTTCTGGCTTCTGGGGAAGTTAGTGGTGGAGGAAGGAAGAGACAGAGCTGACCTTGAGGTCTTTGCTTTCTTAGGGGGAGTTAGTGGAAATAATACGCTTTTTATTAAAATTTTAAAAATAATTCTGCCTCAGTGCTGGTCACCAATGTATATTCCCAGGTCCACCCAGATCCTCAAATCAGGATCTTTGGTGAAGGGGTTTGGAGAGATGCATTCTGAGCCAGTATTGCTAGAGCAGAACTGCTTCCAAATCTGTTCTCAGCCAATCTTCCAAGTTCACTGATTGAGCTCCCGCTCTTGCCTTTTAAACATATTCTCTCATTTAGGTGTCTCAGCCACTCTAATAAGCTCTGGTAAGAAAATTGAGGCCTGGAGAGGTTAAATCGCCCACCAAGCACAAAACTTCACAGCCTGGCTCTAGAAAGCCACCCTATCCCACCTTCCTGTCTTTGCTCATAACCAGATCTCTCCCAGGAATGCCTTCGTCCTTCTCCATGTGCCTTGTGCCCTGCGCATTATTTAAGTGTATGTCCTGGGTCCTAGATGATGGACCTGGGTCCCTGGTGCCCATGCCTTCTGACCTGTGGGTGCAGGTAATGGTCTTTGCACCTGGGGCTCAGGGTGTGTGCAGTGGGCAAACCAACTGTAGGGACATAAACACGTGAGGCACAGATAGGAGGGCACAAGAATGTGCCCTGCTGGTGGCTTTGGTGGAGGTAGGACTGGATGGAATGGACAGAGAGAAATCGTATGCCCTCCCCCGCCCGCATCCCTCCCTGCTCAAATTTCTTCTGCCCTCCAGGGTCGCCTCCATGGAGTTCTTAATTCTGCCATATTCTCTTTGACCCTGAGCTTCTTGTCTGAAACCCTTTCCCTCACTCCAGTATTCACTCTCTACCCCTCCTTCCTATCCTTCAGCTACTTCATGTTACCTACTCCTTCAGGTACTTTCCCTAACCCCCAAAGTTTTGATAGCTGATTCCTTTTTAGGCTCCCACAACCTCTCTGTCTTTCTGACATTCTAGCCCTAATAAAACGGCTATTTATTTGCTCTTAATGGAACTATGAGCTCCAACAAGGGCAAGAACCATCTCTTATTCAATGTTGCTTCCCTAAGATCTGGTACCAGAAAGCTGGCTCGGTGAAGTTTGTTGTATGAATAAATGCCAATTGATGGTGACTTCCTATGATCTCTACTCCACCTTACGCATCTAATTATAATCCATCTTAGGGCACCTGAGTGGCTCAGTCGGTTGAGCATCTGCCTTCGGCTCAGGTCATGATCTCAGGGTCCTGGGATCAAGCCCTGAGTGGAGCTACCTGCTTGGCAGGGAGCGTACTTCTCCCTCTTCTTCTATGTGCTCATTCACACACTCTCTCAAATACATACATACATACATACATACATACTTAAAATCCATCTTGGACTGCATTTCACAAGCCGGAATCCAAGGAAGCCAAGCTAAAGCCCTCAGCGAAAGGAGAAAACTGAGGCTCCGTGGCCGGTGACAGGTCTGACTCCCACCCAATCGATATACTGTAGCTCCCAGCTGCCTTATTTCTGGGTCTGTGTCTGGAGCTCCTTGAGGGCAGGAACCAAGACTTGGACATTATTTCCTGGCTTGGCAGGGCGCTTTGCCTATTATCACAAACATTGCCATTTACCAGGTGCTTACAAGGTGCCAAGCCCTTTATATGCATTTTTTTCACAGTTTACACAGGAAAGTGTACACAGGAAAGGAAGGTGCAATTATCCCCATTTAGAGATGAACAAACTGAGGCAAGGTAAGTAACCGCATATTTATCCATGTGTCTTCTAGTTCCTTTCATACATTTATCCAGGTTCCACTGAAGCCTCACCAAACTTGTCATCAAACCCATTTTCTGGAGCAAGAACCCGAGGCCCCAGGACTACAGAGCCGATTCCTGTGCGTCCAGAATGCCGGCCCGCAATCCGACTTGAAACGAATCGCGCCGGCAACAGCGCCCCCTGCAGGCGGCGACGGCCACGCCTGCGCCACTTTCAGCCCCGCCCCTCGGCGCCGGAAACGCCCGAATTCTCCCTCCCGCCTCTGAAGATTATCGAGCGCTCCTCCAAAGGTCCGGGCGCGGAGAACCCCGGCGCAGAGCGTTCAGCCGGGACCCGACTTCCCGGCAGCCTTAGTCGCTGCGGCTTCGGGTCAGAGCCATCCCCGGGGACCGCGGGAAGGTGGAGGCGGCCTTCGCTGCCGTCGTCTCCTTCGTCGTGAGTAACGCCCAGATAGACGCCGAGGGGCTTCCGGGAGGGCCCGACGCCCACCCTGGCGAGCAGGAGGCGGGGCTCTGGGAGGGGCTCCTACGGCAGAGGCTCTTCCCTGGGGGACTGTGCCACAAGCGAGGACACCGTGCGTCAAGCTCTGGGCTTGTGTCCGTGCGTCTTTGAGCAGCAGCCTCCCCGTCCTGAGACCTCAGTTCCTGCACCTGTAAAATGGGGCTCGCGACACTTCCATAACTGCAAAAGCCGGGATTTCGCCCAGCCTTTTCAGAACTCCCCTCCCTCAGGCAGGCACTGAGAAATCAGAGCTGGGTCAGGCTCTCTCGTGTGGACGTGGGGAGCTCTGGGATCGCCTTCTCTTGCTGCGTTAGTACTCCTGAGACTGGAGAGTCCTAGCGGTTGGGCTAGCCCCTTCCATGTGGAACAGGCGCCCCGCAGCCTAGGATGTGACAGACATGAGACATGGCCATGCCAGTAACAAGTATCCGTGCCAGCTCAAATTTATTGAGCACTTACTGTGTGCTGGCTTTACATGAAGCCCAACACACATGTTATTTCCACCTCACCACAGCCCTTTCTGGTAGGGTACTGTTCTTGCCACCCCCAGTTGACTGAGAAGGTGTTTGAGGCCCAGAATCACAGAATAGTAACCAGTCCAAGGTTTTCCAGCTAAAAAGTGGCTAAAGCAGCAATCCACAGCCTTACCCCCTATACTGTTCTGAGAAATGTTTGACCTGGAAGGCAGAATGGCGGACTGGGAAAAATGACAAGGGCCTACCAGTATTAATAATATCTACCATGAATGGAGCACTAAATATGTGTTGGGAGCTGGCCTAAGGGCCAACAACCTTTATACTGCTGACAGTGACCCTACACTATAGGTTTTGTTTTTTCTACTTCACGGATGAGGCTCAGAGGTCCTCACAGGTCTCACTGCTACTAAAAAGCTGGGTCATCGGTGGAGCATTCTGCCTACCTGTATATTGCTCTTAGGAAGATCCCACTCTTTATTTTTTTTTAAGATTTTATTTATTTATTTGAGAGAGAGAGAGATCACAAATAGGCAGAGAGGCAGGCAGAGAGAGGCAGGGAAGCAGGCTCCCCGCTGAGCAGAGAGCCCGACCTGCGACTGGATCCCAGGACCCTGAGATCATGACCTGAGCTGAAGGCAGAGACTTTAACCCACTGAGCCACCCAGGTGCCCAAGATCCCACTCTTAAAAAAAAAAAAAAAAAAAGAATAATAATAAAAAGAAGACCTGACTCTTCTCTCAGTCTCAGTTTTCCCCTTCTGTAAAATGGGAGGCTTGGGTAGAAGGACCCTGGACATTGTTTCCGGAGCTCACATAATTTGATTTTTAGGTAGCATTGACATGATGTCTGGAGTCCTGGGTTTGTTCCCAGTTACCTGCGATTTGGGAATGCCTTGGCCAAGTCCCATGTATCTCTGAGCCTCAATTTTCCCCTTCATAAAATGTAGAGACTAGACCGTCCTAATTGCAATGGCACCTTCTGGCTTTAATATTTTATGACTGCAGGGGAAGAGACAAGTTGAGGTTCAGCAAACCTTGCATCCCCTGAGAACTTATAATAAATGTGAGTCCGCCACTTCACTCAGAACATCCTTGGCGGTAGGCTTCCAAGGACAGATCCTCTACATGGGTGAAGGGGAACAGCGACCTCCAGTGGATTAGCAGTGACTGCTGGGGGAGGCTCACTCCTCCAGTGATTCAGAGCTCTCTGCTCAGGTCAGACCAACCCAAGGCTGAATTCCAGGCCCCCCACCTCCCAGCGGGGCACTTCAAGCAAGTCACGTATCCTGTTGGTGCCTCAGTATCTACATCTCTAAAATGGGGGTGCTAATAATACCAGCTTCGTTGGAGATTGGGTGGAAAATGTAGGCAGATAAACTCGACCCCATTTCTGGCCTAGAAACCCCTCCATAAACAACTGTTATCGCTTGTGTCTACAGCGCCATTCCAGGGACTAGGAGAGTTCCTGAGTCTGGACCCTGCCACCCTCTGCCCCCCTGGGACCAAGGTGGTGTTGGGAGTGAGGGAGGAGGAGCAGAGTCCCACTGAGTCAGCAGGGTACCCAGATAAGAGAAATATCCCCCACCCCTGAGGCGGCTGGTATAGGCTGCCAGCCCCGATGGTGGCCAAAGGAGCATGAACGGGCATTCCTGCACGTCCCTGGCTGGCAGCAGCCCCCGGGGTGGGGCAGAGGCCATCTGAGGACAGAAGAGGCAGAGGAATTGTGTCCGGACGGCTGCACTGTGTGCCAGTGGCTGCGGCTAGGTGCAGGCTCATGGTTCCAGAAGAGACGGCTGAAGTGCGTGCTGTGTGTCAGGCTTTAATGAAACACGTTCACATCTGTCCTATGTCCCCCGGACAGGGCTGGGTGACACAGGACAGGATTTTCCACCTGCAATTCGGAGACGCTACTCCTGGGTGCCTGTGGGTGAGCTGCAAGGGGTCAGGAGCCCCCAAAACTGTGTGCACGATTGTGTGAGTGATTCTCCAAGAGGTGCAAGACCCCCCGCCCCCCGCCGAAGTTTTAGGTTTAGAAGTCAGAAGAATTGGTCTAAGACACCCTCATGCTAGTAAATGGCATTGTGTGACTGGGCAGTGGCCGAACCGCCCACCCTCGCCCCTCAAACTCCCTCCCTTCCTTCCCTTCTTTCATCATCCAGTCACCACACATTTTTTTCTTCTTCTTTTTTTTTTTTTTAATTTATTTATTTGACAGAGAGAGACACAGCGAGAGAGGGAACACAAGCAGGGGGAGTGGGAGAGGGAGAAGCAGGCTTCCCACTGAGCAGGGAACCCAATGTGGGGCTCAATCCCAGGACCCTGAGATCATGACCTGAGCCAAAGGCAGATGCTTAAGGACTGAGCCACCCAGGCGCCCCCACACATTTCTCGAGACCTGTTCAAGGCCCAGGCCTGCAACTGGGAATCCCAGCTCCTCTTACCAGGAGCAAATAAGGAGCAAGTTTTATAAGGGCAGATAGAAGGGCAAGTCCAGAGGCTGTGGGAGACAGGAGGGGAGTGCTGGTTCACTGTAGCCTTGGGCAGATCATTAGCCTTTCTAAGCTTCAGTCTCCCCCTTTCCCATGGGCCCAATGGCGCCACTTTCAGGATGGGGTGAGGATGGAGGAGATAAAGGATTCCCCTTGGGAACAGGCCAGAGGGAAGAGAATTCGTGTGGGAGTCACGGATCTGGCCCCAATCTCCTCTCTGCCTGGTCTCATGGGTCACCCCAGACACCTCCGTAGGGCCTCAGGGTCCTACCCACACAGAGAGGGAGCCTGGCGGCCCAGTTTTCCATGGGCAAATGCACACAGGCTTTGGGAGCTCCAAGAAAGGTGAGCAATCAGGGAGAGCTTCCCAAAGGAGATGGCATACCCGAGGCCCGAAGGAAGGAGAGCAGGGATCATGAGAGAGCTGAGAGGGGTTCCTGGCAGAACCCCTGCATGTGATGGAGGAATTTGGGGGTGAAGCCCTGGGTGAGGGTAGAAGGGAAGAGAAGAGTGGGGTAGTCCTCGAGCTCCAGCACTTACTAACTGGTGGAGTTAATGATGAAAAGCAGGGCTTCTGCATCAGGTGGGCTGGGGTTTCAAGGCTACCCACCATTGCTTCATTAAAGACCCCGGGGGTCACCTGGGAGGCTCAGTCCCTTCAAGTCTGCCTTCGACTTTGACTCAGATCATGATGTTAGGGTCCTGGGATCAAGCCCCACATCGGGCTCCTTGCTCAGCACTTGCGTGAGCTCTCCACTCCACACCTCAAATAAATAAAATTGTAAAAAAAAAAAAAAAAATTTTTTTTTTTTAAATAAGGCCCTCCATAAGTTTTTACCCTATCTAAGCCTCAGTTATTACCATCTGGGAAATGGGGGTAAAATAACAACCCATTCAAAAGGATGTGGGATATTATATGATGCCAGTTATAGGAAATATCCAGGAGTAGGGAAATCTACAGAGAAGAAAGTAGGTTAGCGGTTGCCTTAGGGCCGAGGGGATGAGGAGATAGAGGGATGGTGGTTAAAGAGCACAGGGCATCTTTCCGTGGGGATGAAAATGTCCTAAAAATGACTGAGCTGGTGGATGTACAACTCTGAATATACTAAAAAATGTTGAATCATACACTTTAAGTGGTTGAATTGTACGGCCGATTTGTAAATTACATCTCAATAGACTGTCACCAAAAAACAAAGGTTGTTGGGAGGCTCAGCTGAGTGGCTATAAGGCGGGACATGTTGGAAGTGCTTCCTGAGCCCTAGCTCTCACTTGCATTGTTTATTCCCTCCCAGAGAGAGCTGACAGGCTCCTGGAGGAGAGGAAGGAGGCTGGCCCACCCCTGGCTGGCTGGGGGGCCCCAAGTAAGGTACAGTGACTCTCTGAGCCTCAGTCTTCTCATCTGTGAAATGGGGGTGCTTTTCCAAGCCTTGGCCACCTCTTGAGACACTGTGTGATCAGACCCTGGATATTGCTGGGTACAGACACGAGGTTGGATGTGTCCCACTTATATGGAGAAAGGCCAGAAGTTTGGATGTTCCCTCTCTCTGCCCTGGGGTGGGGCTGGCTTCACACATCCACTGATCTTAAGTACTGAGTGCAGAATGCACTTAAGGCACATGGCAGAGGACAGAGCAGGGCCCATAACGGACAGAGTCCTGCCTGCCTGGACCTCAGAGCCTGGGAGGAGAGGCACACTAAGGGTCTCCAGGGCTGGGATGGAGCAAGTCATCATGTTGTCATTCTGGGCCTCAGTTATCTGTGAAATGGGGAAAATAGTGTCCCCCAGGTGGGGCTGGACTGAGGCTCACAGTGACTGGCCCCACATCTACACGTAACATGTGGGAACGATTAGTATTATTGTTGCTTTCATTAATATCAGGATCATCCAGTGCTTTTGTCACCCCATCTCAGCTATCTTGTCACACAGTGAATGGTGTCAGGGCTCCATTTTCCTGTCCCCTTCCCAGACCATCAACTATCCCCAGGGCCGGGCCTGGCTGCCCCTTCCCAGCACTGCCCTTTTCAGACCCAGCCCTGGGGCCTGAAGAAGCTTCTCTTCTGCCAATTTTTTGTTTCTTTTGTTGGGGGGGGGGCGGATTGGAGGGAGATGAAGGGAGTCAGGCTTTCAAAACCACCAGATTAGATGACCTCATTTCCTTCCCACTATGATTCTATGGTTGGGTTGAGGACTAGCTCACACCATTTTCACTCCAAGGTTGAGCAGAACTTAAAACAAGATTGCTGGACACCATTGTGCAGGTTGTTGACTGCATAAGAGAGCCTTTCTTGATTTGTCAAGATTCCCCCACAAGCTTAGAATGATATGTGCATAGCAATATTCAATTTGAAAGCACTTGCCTATAATCTAGATATTAATAGAGTAAGAGCCCATGGTTTCCTGAGGCCACCTAGGAATCTGGAAGGAAGGTATATAGGGTGAGGAATAAATTCAGACAAGGTGGGAGACCCAAGTCCCCCTTCTTGCCCCCCTTTCTCTAGGACCCTTTCTCTGGGCCTGCAGGTCTGGCCTCTCCTTCTGCCCAGCTGCTGGGTAAAGTCATGGGACCACCCCCGAGCAGGCCTTTCTGGGCATTATGCTCTCACTGCGGCAGGAGCTGGAGCTAGAGCAGGCTGAGTCCGACTCAGCACCTCCTCCCCCATTTCTCCCCCTGCAGAGCTGTAAGCCGGCCTGGGGACTCAGCCAGGGCTGCAGCAGCGTCCGCAGTATCCCTGTCACTGTGGTGGGCAGAGCGCACAGAGAGAGGGGTGTTTTTTCCCTCAATGGGTGTTAGTCCCTGCTCTGGACCCGCTCCAGACCCGCTGGGCCTGCTTCGCAGCTCCCTCTGCGCGCTCTCCACCAAAAGTGCCTGCCAGCCACTCTTCTCCCTTTTTTCCTGGTTCCCATTTGCAGACAGTGTGCCCAGCCTGCTGGGCTTCCCTGGGCACCTGGGGTACTGGGGTATGTTGTACATTGATAGGAAGGACAAGGTACCACCACAGCCCTGCCATGAATGTGTTGGGCAGCTCAGAGAAGCTTACAGAATCTCTTCTGGGTCTCAGTTTCCCCATTTGTACAGTGCAAATGATCTTGACAGTGTCAGCACTGCCATCCATCCTGATTTCTCTTACTCTCTCCCCGACCTTGAATCTTTCACCTTGGAACCAGGTCTCCTGTGCATCTGAACAGGGACCTCAGCAACCAGGCCAGGCAAACAAGAGAGAGCTAAGATAGGCTGGGTGATGGGAGTAGTAGAGAAGTGGAGAAACTCAACTCTGGAATCTGGGACCTTGGTCACGACTCCCCTTTCCCCCCAGGCCAGTCCTCACCTCCCTGAACCTCATCTCTTCATCCGTAAAATTGGGAGTCAGTCCTGAGTTATTGGAGGTGGACCCCTGTGTCAGACACAGCACTAGCTGGTGACCATCAATAGGGTTCTCCTTTCCTTTCGAGGTCCAGCCTAGCCCCCCAAGCCTGGGGCTCTCAAGTTGAGGCCCCTGCAGACAGTGTCAGAGATGGGGGATGAACTTGTGATGGGCATTTTGTGGCAGAGAGGGTTCCCAGTAGGGGCAGAGGGGCGGGAGCATTGCTGCCTCCAGGCCACGTGTGTGATCCCAGCTCAGTGGTGAGCAGGTGGGGAGGTTAGAGCAGGCTCCAACCCTGGGGGTTGGCGTGAAGTGGGGCATGGGGCTGTCTGAGAGCTTGGCGCCCTGTTTGCTCACTTAATCATCCACTCAGCGCATGTCAGCATCATCTCCCTAAAGGCCACAGCACGTCTGGGCCTGTGGAGGACAGAACAGAACAGGGCTGTGTGCCAGCCCCTCTTCTAAGCAACTTATGTGAATTAACTCCCTTTACCCTCACAACAACAGTGGGATAAACACTTTTCTTCTCATTTGGCACAGAGAAGTTAAGGAACTTGTCTAAGTTGCACAGCAGAAGAGTGGTCAACCTGGTGTCTGAAACCAGGCAGTCCTCTCAGGTCACTGACAAAAGCCTTTCCTCACCTTCCCACTGGCTTCACTTCCTGCTGGTTCTGGAAAACCTGCTGGGTCTTCCCAGCTCTTGTTCTTACTGCTACCCCTGCCTGCAGGCATTTTCTGACCCTCTTTCTCATCTGACTGACAAACCCCTAGTCATCTCTCAGTGCTTAGCTATGGCAACACCTCTTCCAGGAAGGCTTCCTTGGTGCTCTTTTTACCCCAGGCTGGGTTAGGCTCCTCAGCTGGCCTCTCTTAGCTCCCTCTCCCCCATCTACCACTTCTCTTCCTTTTTGCAAGCATCTGTTAACTTAGCTGCCTCCCCTGGAACTGTGAGCCCCTTGGCCTCACCTTGGCACCGCCCCCCCACCCCCACCCCACCATGCCTACCATCATATGTGGTACAGAGATCAAGATCACTGGGAAATGTTGAATGACTAAGTCTTGATTGTTTTAATTATCTTATGAATAGTGGGCAAGTTCTAGTATCTCTGTTTCACAAAGGAGGAAACTGAGGCACAGAGAGATGACATGATCTACCCAAGTCACAGACCTAATAGTAAGAGCTGGAATTTGCCAGCATGGCCCCAGTCTTCAGGAAGAGATCCTGGGAGGTGTCAGAGGACTGTGATAGTAGCCATTGGTTGGGGTCTGACAGACAGATGGCCAATAATAATAATAATGGTATTAATAATAATAGTAGTGGGGCGCCTACATGGCTCAGTCGGTTGGGCCACTGCCCCCAGGTTCTGGGATCGAGCCCTGCATTGGGCTCTCTGCTCAGTGGGGAGCCTGCTTCCTCCTCTCTCTCTGCCTGCCTCTCCACCTACTTGAGATCTCTGTCTGTCAAATAAATAAATAAAATCTTTAAAAATAATAATAATAATAATAGTAGTAGTAGTAGTAATCCCATTTTAAGAGCTTTTACTGTGTCTCAGACCCCATGCTAAGCACTTTGTGTGAATACTTTCATGTGTATCTTACTCTTTCCCTGTGAAGTAAGCGCTACTTAATATCTGAAAAATAGAAGCTCAAAGAGGTTACATTTGAGGTTACCTCAAAGAGGTAAATCATTGCTGTGTGACCTTGAGTAAGGTCACACAGCAATGATTTACCAAACCAGAGTTTAAACTTTTTTTTTTTTTGTAAGATTTTATTTATTTGACAGACAGAGGTCACAAATAGGCAGAGAGGCAGGCGGGGGCGGGGCGGGGGGAAGAAGGCTCCCTGCTGAGCAGAAAGCCCAATGCGGGGCTCCATCCCAGGACCCTGGGATCATGACCTGAGCCGAAGGCAGAGGCTTTAACCCACTGAGCCACCCAGGCGCTCCAAGTTTAAACTTTTTAAATGATCTTTTAATGGTTTAAAAGTCCAAAGGCATAAAGGGTAGACAATGAAAAGTCTCCCTTCCCCACTCTGTCCCCAGCCACCCATTCCCTCCCTTGGGGGCAACTAGGATGATTCTCAAGTGTCCTTCAGAGCAGGTTTGTATGTTCCCAGACAAACCTGGGTTTGTGTTATTCTGAGCCAGGTTTAAACCCATGCCTGTGAGATGCCCTGTTACCCACTGAGGCCCAGGGCTTGACACAGAATGCTCACCATGCCCTGGCAGAGAATTGGAGCCACCAGAAGCCTCTGTCCTCTGCCCCAGGCCCCTCTCCCCGCTGCCATTGTGCCTCTTCAGCAGTTGGCTGAGGGCCTGCCTGGCTCTCCTCAGGCTGCAGCAGAGTCTGGGCACCGGTCCAGGGCCCTGCCCAGTGATGGCGGAAGGACTGCGGCAGGCCCTGGGGGACCCCTTCAGCCCAGTCTGACACGCATTTTATGATCCCTCGCAAAGGCAGCCCTGCATGGAGGAACTGTCCAGGCAAAAGCAGGGAGGCAGAGTGAGCATGTAATACAGGGGTGCGTAAGTGCTGTGGTCTTTGTAGGCAGGGAAACCTGGTCTGAGTCCTGGCTCCACCTCTTCCTGCTGTGGAACCCTGTGGACCTCCTTACTGAGCCTCTGTTTTCTCAGGATCCTTGAGGATTAAGAGACAAAGTACCTGAAGTTGCTCGGGGAATGTAGTAGGCCCCCGCTCATTTGGTCATTGGCTTGCTTTAATTTTGAAGGCCTCTGCTCTGAGCTTTTCCACTCTTCTATCTGACCCCTGGAAGGCAAGGATGCAAGACCCTTGGCTCTTCCTTCCTTTCCATGTGCAGAAGGAACTGAATGTGAATAAACATTAGTATGCCTTCTTGTTGTTGTTGGCATTATTATTACTCTTACTTGGTGCCCAGTTCTATGGTGTCCTTGGGTATGAAAACCCCAAGGTCCCTCCCACCCCTTCCCCACTCCCCAGGTGACACTGAGGGGGAGCCACTGGCAGGAGTTCACCTTATTGTGGGGGCAGAGCAGCAGGGAACACATGTGCAGGTTTGAAGACTGGGAGGAAGGCAGCTAACAGGAAGCTAGCTGGGAATCAGGTGTCTTGGTCAGTAGCCATGCCTGCCTGAGCTCCAGTCTCCTCTGGGGAATGGGGTGGTCTGTCCTCTCCTATTAGTATCGTGGGATTTGGGATGCTCAGGCAGGCGAACACGTGAGAGAATATTTGCCACCTGCAAAGTGAAGGTCACAAGCAGGCAGCCCTCAGGCTGATGTGGCCTGTGGACTGCCTTGGTTTGGACCCTCCCCGACCCAAGGGTATTAAAAAAAAATCTTATTTAGAAACAATGGTCATCATTGCACAACATTATGAATATAATTAACACTGCTGAATTGTACACTTAGAAATGGTTAAAATGGCAAATTTTATGTTATATGTATTTTACTATGATAAAAAAAAATGTGCAAAAAAAAAAAAAAAGAGGATTTGGGGGGCGCCTGGGAGGCTCAGTCAGTTAAGCACCTGCCTTCAGCTCAGGTCATGATCTGGGAATCCTGGGGTTGAGTTCCGAATCAAGCTCTCTTCTCAGAAGGGAGTCTCCTTCTCCCTCTCCCTCTGCCGCTCCCCAAGGTGTGCTCTCTCTCTCTGCCCCGCCCCCGCCAAATAAATAAATAAAAATTAAAAAAGAAAAAAGGACTTGAATTAATTGCCGTATCAGTCAGAAAAACAGAGCCCCCCCCCCCTTAGAGGAGTCATTAGGGACAATTTTGAAAGACCAAACAGGAGGCAGTAGAGGGGTGGTTACCCAAATTTGTAGCCAGGACCCATGGAGGTTGGGCTGTCTGAAGGGCACCAAAGCTTTGGAGGAGACCCTGGCATGCCCAGAAAGATGGGGAATAGCCTGACCTCTTCCCACCTGCCAGTCTTTCTTCAGTGCCTCCCATTGGCTGAACCTAACTAGAGTCAGTTGGCAGAGTAGCTTGGGAAATGTAGTTCACAGGGTCGAGCACCTGGGAGGCCAAGCAAATCAGAGGAAGGGCAGGGAATGGGTCTGAGATCACATAGCAAATGGCTGGTACACTTGTCGACACTTAACAGCTGGGTGATTTAACGTAAAAATCTGGAGTCATAGCTTTTCCTATAACTCTTTGGGCCTCTGTTCTGGCAATGACCCTGAAGACTGGGAAAGGAAAGGAAGACAGGGCATGGGGGTCAGTGAGGCCCACCTCTGCTTAGTCGTGCTGGGGCACTGGCCTTGGGCAGCCTGCTGAGGGTCTCCAGTGTTCTGACTAGCACTTGATGTGGCATGAATGGACCCCAGGTCCCCTAGAGCAGGGACAGAGGAGAAGCCATGAGGACCCTGAGCCATGGGGACAGAGCAGGCAGGGCCAGGGGAGAGGGCGGGGCTAGATCAGCCTCTAGAAAGAACACATTGGGTATTTAGGGCCATGCGAACCTTCTTTTCCTAGCTCTTGGAGACTCTAGTCCTGTGGTGGTTTTGTTTGTTGACTTTTTTTTTTTTTTAAGATTTTGTTTATTTATTTGACAGAGATCACAAGTAGGCAGAGAGGCAGACAGAGAGGAGGGGAAGCAGGCTCCCTGCTGAGCAGAGAGCCCAATGTGGGGCTGGATCCCAGGACCCTAGGATCATGACCTGAGCTGAAGGCAGAGGCTTTAACCCACTGAGCCACCCAGGCACCCCGACTTTTTGTTTTATTTTTCTTTCTGAGGCTTTCAGGCCCTGTGTTCAGACCGAATCTTCTAGGAAAGCTCAACATGTAAGCTCCTGGCAGAACTATCCTGGAGAAGGTGGTTGGTTGACCTGGGGTTTTCCTCTGAAAATCCCTAAGGGGGTACTCAGGAAGGGTCTCAGACCTGTCCAAAGTCACCCATGGCATCTGAGGAGAGCTATGCTTCTGCCACAGGCCTCGTGGCTCCCAGGAAGCTGAGAGCACTGGCTCTGGAGTCAGTTGGATTGGGGGGCAAATCCTGGCTGTAGCTCAGTGACCTCGGACAAGATCCCTCACCCCTTTTAGAAGGGGATCCAGTACCTCCCTCAGAGGGTGGGGGAGGGGGAGGAGCTTATGCTTGTCAGGGGCCCACAGAGTGCCTGGGAGTGGGGTGGTCATGGTTACCAAGGAGCCAGCCCCAGGCCTATGATGACAAACCAGGCTGCCCTGTGACCCCCAAGATGGGGAGAACTCCCCAGCTTCCCTCTTCCTCTCTTCCTGCTCCCTCCCAGACCACACAGCCAGCAAGAATTTGTCCTCTGCAGGGATGGGCTGGGAGAAAGTCTCCTTTTTTGATGAAACAGCGATGAGGTGATGTCTGGGTTTTTTATATCCCCATTGCTGAACTGGAGCCAGACACAAGAGTCCAGGCCAGGTTCCATTAGCCACATTTGTCCTATGGGCTCCTGGCCCTGTGGGGACCTTCCAGGGTCCAGGGTGAGACCTAGCAGCTGGGAAGACATTGACTAGGGCCAATGGAAGCAGTTGCAAGGCACAGCACCTCCACTGGGGACCCGGGCAGGGTCTTAAGAGTCTCCCTCACTCAGGATTCTTTCCTTTGGAAGGAAGGAAGGAAAAAGACATTTTACAATTTCCTCCTTGCCCATGTAAGAAAACCCTCCAAGGTGCAGGAGTTACTACTAACCCCATTTTTGAGAATAAAGTGAGGCTGAGATAGGTTAATTACCTCGTGCACAGAGGAACCCAGTGGTTAAGTGTCAAGTCATGGTGTTAATCCTGTTGCTCTCTTGTCACTCAGAACTTCAAAACCCTGAGCCCTCATTATCATTCTGCTCAACAAAAAGATCAAGGGTCTGGAGAATTGGAGATTGTTGGCAATAATATTACAGGATTATATTTTATTTTTTAAGGTATTTTATTTATTTATTTGATAGAGAGCGCAAGTAGGCAGAGGTGCAGGCAGAGCTGCCTAGCAGAGAGCCTGACACAGGGCTCGATCCCAGGACCCTGGGACCACCACCCAGACTGAAAGCAGACCCAACTAACTGAGTCACCCAGGCGTCCCTATAGGATTATGTATTTTTTTTTTAAGATTTTGTTTATTTATTTGACATAGAGAAACAGCGAGAGAGGGAACACAAGCAGGGGGAGTGGGAGAGAAAGAAGCAGGCTTCCCGCCGAGCAGGGAGCCTGATACAGGGCTTGAATCCAGGACACTGGGATCATGACCTGAGCCAAAGGCAGATGCTTAACGACTGAGCCACCCAGGTGCCCCAGGGAGAGGGAATCGAGCAGGCTCCACATGCCTAGTGAAGAACCCGATGCAGGGCTTGAACTCA
The DNA here is from genome assembly GCF_010015895.1 of Lontra canadensis. Lineage (NCBI taxonomy): Eukaryota > Metazoa > Chordata > Mammalia > Carnivora > Mustelidae > Lontra > Lontra canadensis. The sequence goes on along the minus strand of NW_022631081.1, from coordinate 3,719,625 downwards.
CACCCCTGAGATCAAGACCTGAGCTGAGATCAAGAGTCAGCCGCTTAACCAGCTGAGCCACCCAGGTGCCCCATCCTCCCTTTTTATTTTTTTATTTTTTATTTTTGAAAAGATTTTATTCATTTGAGAGAGAGGGAGAGATTACGATCAGGGGGTGGAGAGAGAAGCAGTCTCCCCACTGAGCAGGGAGCCCAACAAGGGGCTGGATCCCAGGACCCTGCAATCATGACCTGAGCCGAAGGCAGATGCTTAACGACTGAGCCACCCAGGCGCCCCAGGATTATATTTTAGATGGGAGGGAAAATCCCTCAAAGTAGCATGCGCTTGTTAAAAAAATATTCAGTTATAAAAAGGTCTGAAGTAGACAGTGAAAGCTCCCGTAACCTTACTCTCCAGAGATAAGCTCTGGAATATTCTTTATTCTCTATATATTCTATAGAGAGATAATATATATGTTTTATATATATTCTATATATTTTCCCAGATCCTTTTATGTTTTTACCAGTAAATAATAATGTTTATGGTTTTTTAAAAAGATTTTATTTTTAAGTTATATCTACACCAGCGTGGCACTCAAAACTCACAACCCCGAGACCAGGAGTCGCACACTCACGGACTGAGCCAGCTGGCTGCTCCTCACATTTAGGTTTAAAGAAGATGATACATTCTGTTTTGCAGCTTGCTTTTTGCAAATGGCAGTAGCTCTTGAAATGCCGAGGTTCCCAACCAGGCAGATGTGGGGCCAGTCTGGTGGGGGGACCGATTGGTAGGTAAAGGTCCGTGCAAAATTGTGTGTTGCTGGGGAGGGGGGCAGTGAGCACTGTGGAGGGATAGTGGCTATGAGTGTCATCAGAATTTTTAAAAAGACTCAGACGCAAGCCCCTTGTTTTTCTGATGGATGAAGGGAGGCTGAGAGGGGAAGGGCAAGGGAGTGGGGAGCCCAGACTCTCAGGATGGCCTTGAAGGGGGACAGCGAGGACGCCGCTGCGAGGACGCCGCTGCAGTTCCTTGGTCCTGGGCATCCTGCCTAGCCCAGAGAGGAACTGCACTCTGCGTTCAGAGCTAGAAGGAGAGTGAGGGAGTCTGCCTTGCCCGAGCTACCAGGCGTGGCTTCTGCAGTCCCTGCCGGCAGATTTACAGCCGCCAGGAGCTCGAGGTTACAGAGAGAGAGCTTGGTGCAGAACTTGGGTAAGACGCTGCCTGCGGTGCCTGCAGTGGGCCAGGCTCAGAAAAGCCCTCCAGGACACAGGCCTAGAGTGTGGAGATGGGGTGGGGTTGGAGGGCGCTGTTGGGATCAGAAGCCCCCCCCCCCAGCGACCCTTCCCCAGCTGGCGTTGGACCCCCAATGCTGGAGAGAGGACGCTGAGCACAGGACCTGGCCAGGTTCTTGTGACTGTGCTAGTAACAAGAAGTTACTAGAGAAGGGGCAAAGGACAGAGTGACTAGCACCAGCAGAATGACATGAGGCAGGGGCTTGACCATGTCTCAGATGCAACATTTGAAGGCTCCTTCTGATGGGAGGCTGGAGTGGGGGAAGCTGGGGATGGGAGGGTGGTGGGGAGGCCACCACCAGCGACATGTGCCACACTGGGTGGAGTGTAAACAGGGCTGGACCTCCGGCTGGCCAGGGGGCTCACACCTTTGGCTTCCTGCCCCATGTCCTGCCCCAGCTGGGCCGACAGAAGCTCAGCACCCAGGTTCCACGCCACCCTCCAACCAGCTGAGCATCACTCGATCTCCAAACCTACCTCTAGCTCCCAGGTGGCTCAGGACGTGGGCATTCATAGGGTGGGTGATCTTAACAGGCTGTGCTCACTTCTTTCCGTGGTGTCGCCACATTGGCTCCAGGAGCCCGGGACCGGCACTCTCCCTGGTTTACAGAACAGGGAACAGTCTGGGACAGGTTGAGAACTTTGCTCAAGGTCCCAGAGCTGCAGAGTGGTGGCAGCAGAGCCTAGATCCAGATCCAGGGCTCCCAGTGCCCCTGAGAGCCCTTGAGTCCTCCACATCCAAAGACCAAACCTGGCCCTGCATCATTTTTTCTTTCTTTCTTCATTCATTCATTCATTCCCATTCTCAAGGCCCTACTGTGTGCCTGGCTCTGTCAGGCACTGAGAGGCAGCAGCCCCTCCACTCCCAGGGCACTACCCTGTATGCAAAGAACAGCAACTTCAGTAGAAACCAGATGGTAGGGACCTGGGAGACCAGGAACACTGCCAGCACTATCCCTTGATGGCATCTACCAAACACAGATACAGAATGTCCTCTTCGAGAACAGCATCTGCTTGGTGCCCAGGCCGGGGAGTTAGATGGGGGCAAGGGAATCAGCCAACTTGGGGCTTACTAGGTAAGGGATCAGGTAGGAGACCTGATCAGGTAGCTTCCAAGGGGCAGTCCATGGGAGGTTAGGAGGTGTTCCATTATCTAGTTATCTAGTTCCATTATCTAGTGGGTGAGCCTTGCAGAGTAGCTTGGAGAGTTTAGTGGGGAGCAAATGGGAAGCTCCTGGGGGCGGAGGCTGGCTGTGGGCCTGCCGGGATGGGGTGGCAGAAGGCTGCTGGCCAGGTGAGCAAGAATGCTTGTGTAACCGCCCCCCCCACAGATGGGGCAGCCCCATCTGGCTCAGGAGTGGGGCTGGGGCAATTTTCTGGGCACCTGGCAAGCCTGGTCTGTGGCTGAGGCGACCTGAGCCTGTTATGAAATCCAAGTCCTCAACCCTGGTAGCATTTCACCTCCTGCTTCAGCAGGAATTTACCCAGAGGGTGGAGAGCCAGTGCTGAGGGACCAAGTGGATTGTGGTTCACATCCCAGCCATGGATAATAATGCATTTAAAACAGAACAATGATTGATGTGCTGTGCTCCCTGCATGCCAGGCATTTGGCATTGCTGCTTGTGGTCCTCGTGGCAGCCTCATGGATCTGAGGAGACAGAAGCACAGAGAGGGTGCTGGTCCAGGGTCACACAGCTAGAAACAGCAGAACCTGGGCTGGGCTCTTCCCAAATGTATTATCTCTCTCCTAGCCCAACTCTTTTTCAGCCATAAGAGCCTCTGTGTTTTCACCTATGAAATGGGGGTGACAGTTGTGCCTACACCACACATATTAAGGGAGACAGTGAAATTAAATGAGTTTTGTGTGGAGTGTGGCACGTAACGAATTCTTGGCAAATGGCACCGTTCTCATCATTGCCACCATCATCACCAGTATTACTGGTGGGCTGGAAGCCACCTGAATGACCATCTGATCCAGCCTCATTGTACAGATGGGGAAACTGAGGTTTTGGTGGCTCAGTCAGTTAAGTGTCTGCCTTTAGTTCAGGTCATGCTCCTGGGGTCCTGGGATCCGGGACCAAGCCTCTTGTTGGGCTCCCTGCTCTGTGAGGAGTCTGCTTCTCCCTCTCTGCCCCCTCCCTGCCCCACTCTGCTCTTTCTCCAATAAATAAATAAATAAAATCTTAGAAAAGAAAATAGGGGCGCCTGGGTGACTCAGTGGGTTAAAGCCTCTGCCTTTGGCTCAGATCATGATCTCAGGGTCCTGGGATGGAGCCCCGCATCGGGCTCTCTGCTCAGCAGGGAACCTGCTTCCTCTTCTCTCTCTGCCTACTTGTGATCTCTGTCAAAAAAAAAAAAAAAAAAAAATCTTAAAAAGAAAAAAGAAATCCTCATGAGTCTCAGGTCTGCCACCTTCCAGCCTTCCTACCCTGCATAATGATAGCCTCAGGCCTTTCCACGAGTTTAGCCCCAATGGTGGTCCCAAAGGGGCACTAACCCAGCTTTGTACCCCTGGCTACCCAAGGTGGATCAGACGAGCTACAGCACCAAGATTTCCTACACATGGGGCTGGCAGCCTTGTGCATGGAACATGACCTGCGTAACCTTGGAGAACCCCACTCCTCTACTCTGAATTCTTCCTCTGCCTCACAGCCTAGAGACATCACTGCCTCACTGGACATGGCTTGAGAGCCCCTCCTGGTGGCCATCTAGGGATTGAGCTGCAGAGTCGGCACCGTGGGAAGGCCAGCTCAGCCCCAGCTGGGAGCACGGCTCACGTGTGCCTCTTTACCCAACTGAATTCTAAAGCAGTGTCCCAGCCTGGACCCTGAGGTCCAAACTCTGCCCTGGGGAGCACAGGACTCCTTCCTGGTGGAGGTTCTTGATACCCACCCACAGACTCCCATCACCCATTTTGTCCCCCAGGTGTCCCAGTTCTGAGATGCCTACTTACCCTGGTACCCCATGTGACGCAGGGGATCTGGTTTTTATGTAGGATTCTGGGTTTCCTTTTGTTTTGCTTGGCCCGTGGGATGGCAGGTTACCTCAGCTTTCTGTTGTCAGTGCCAGCTTGGCAAAAGTCTCTCTTCCTCCTGCCACACATAGCTACGGGGAAGTTAGGAAAGTTGGACTCTGTTTGAGTGGGTCTATTAGGAGGACCTCACACTGACAGCCTTTGGAGGCCCTGAGCTCTAAGAACCTGCCTGCTCTGAACCAGTATCCCTCCTCTGATTTAGTCAGGGTTCAAGCAGGAACACTGGACCATAGAGAGTAAGAGATTTGTCTCAGGGATTTGAACTTGGGCTGTTATGGGAGCTGCTTAAGCAGGAGGTCTCTGGAAGGATGTTGTCATTGAGTCTGATGCTGGAGCTCACAGACGCAGGGGAGGCTGGCGGGAAGGACAGGGGGAGGATAATGGAGGAGAGGACCAGAACATTCCAGGATCCACAGGAACGAGCTGGAACCCATGTGGGCAGACTGGAACCCTGGTTGGTTCTTGCTGCTGCCATCCTTGATGGTGTACATGGGGGATCTGGAGAAGCTGGGACCCTTCTCACATGTGTAAACACACACACCTGGCTTAGTAGGATCCCAGAGGAGGTGGGGCAGTTGCACACCTGCCATTGCCTGGGACAGAGAAACTGAGGGGACCCCACAAACAACTGCTTTTGCCCTCTTCCCTGCTTCTGTTCTTGCTAGGACCTTTGCCCCCGCCCTACACATGCCTCTCGCACAGGTAATATATGTCCTTCTTGGAAAGGTCAAGGAGATGATCTCTTTGGAATCTTCCAGAACCACAGATAACATCTAAGGAGTGACTAGGCAGGGTCCTTAGGAACATTTTCCAAGACCACTGATTCCCCAAGACCTCTGGCTCCAGGGCAGAAGTGATGGAGGACACCTAAACACTTGTCTTTGTTCCCGAATTCCTGAGAAGACACGGGTACCGGACCACAATCCTCCGTAAAAACCCATGGCCCCCAGCAAAGGTGAGACTCACTCTTCTTTCCCTCCCGAGTCTCATGGATACCTTGTATGTATCTACCCTCTTTATCTCTCTCTCTCTCTATTTTTTTTAGATTTTATTTATTTATTTGACAGATAAAGATCACAAGTAGGCAGAGAAACAGGCAGAGAGAGAGGAGGAAGCAAGATGCCTGCTGAGCAGAGAGCCCAACATAGGGCTTGATCCCAGGACTCTGGCATCGTGACCTGAGCTGAAGGCAGAGGCTTTAACCCACTGAGCCCCCCAGGCACCCCGCCTCTCTATATATCTTTAATAAACTCTGTTCTTACTTCTTGGCTCACATTTGATTTCTATCCTTCGCGAAGCCGAGGACCCTCTCAGCTGGTCCTGTGGGATGCCCCTTACCCTCACCCCCAGCAAAGTGAGCCAGCCAACCCATCAGCAGCTTGCAGTGCTGGTATTATTAACGAGAGTGTGGACAAATTCACCTCCTGCCTCCTTCCAAAAGGATCGGAGGTAACTTTTAGTAATTTCTAGAGTAAAAATAGTAAAAACAGCCAGCAAATAGCAATTGCCATGGAGGAAGCCTTGCTGGGCTCAGACCTAGTTTGCGGCGACATGACTAAATGCACCAGGAAGGTCGGAATCGTGGGCAAATAGAGGACCCATTAGGGTGCCTCCTTCGGGAAAATGGTGAAGAAGATGAAGATAAGCCAGCACGCTAAGTACACTTGCTCCTTCTGTGGCAAAACCAAGATGAAAAGACGAGCTGTGGGGATCTGGCATTGTGGCTCCTGCATGAAAACTGTCACTGGTGGTGCCTGGACCTAACCACCACTTCTGTGTTAACAATTTCATAGGAAGGGAAGGGTGGCTGTTAGTGTCACTTGGGTGCCCTCTAGTGGTCATAGGTGGAAATAACATTTAATTTGTGCAACATCTGTTTATTACGCACCACTGTGGTGGGAGGGTGGGGAAGGACGGGCTGGGAGATTCTGTGCGCCAGAAGGAGGCAAGGACTTGTTGAAGGGCACACAGCACCAGCAGCAGGTCCCGGGTCACTTCATGAGACTACAAGAACTCCTGGCCTTCCTCTGATTGGATGAAGTCCCGTGAGGCAGGTATGGGTGGGGAAGGGGAAACATGGGCCCTGCTGTCACCAGCCTTGACTCCCAGCTCAGTCCATCGTTTCCTTGTCAAAGGAGGAAAGTTCTCGGCTTCTCCAGGTCTCAGTATGCTCACCTGTAAAGTGAGGGTTGTTGTAGCCTGCACCTCTTGAGAAGGGTGAAGGTTACATGAAGAGGTGGACGTCAAGGGCACGCAGTGGCACTTGGCCCATAACTGAGTGCAGGGTTCTCCAGGAGGAGAAACTGAGGCTTAAAGAGGTAGACAGGCCAGTTCCACACCAGCCAGCCCAATAGGGCAGGGTGGAAAGTGGATAGGACTTGAAAAAAAGTTTTAAAACGCCCTCTTCCAACCAGGAGGTGATGTTAGTGTTGGCGATAGTGTATGTTTTGGGAGAAGTCAGTTTTCTATCCAGGTGGGCCTGGCTCTGTGACCCCCTCCTAAGGCAAGGGGCCCCTCCTGGGCCTGGGGTCTCAGAGGACCGGGTGAGGTGCACAAGACCCAGGTGTGACTGTTCTAGCCACAGCTGTCAGGATTTGATGGTGAGTGGGACTCAGGCAGAGTGGCAGCTGGGTTTGGTGTTGGGGGTGGAGCTGGGCTCCACCTCGGCAAGCCGTAAGTATCCAGACTTTGACATTAAGCTGGCCCTTAATAGAGCAGTACTATATTTTTAGCTCTTCTGCCAGGCTGAGCTGTGGGAGAGGAGGCCCAGGCCCACAGGAAGTGTGCCTACTGGCCTATTTTCTCAGTTTTACCCGGGGACAGTCATGGACCTCAAATTGTTGGGAAGGTTCTAGTGACTTCATACATGGAAGAGCCTAGTGCTGTGCCTTGTTAATGGCAACTATAGATAGTAGCAATATCATCCTTCGTAGGTTGAACTGGAGGTCACCACCTCCAGGAAGCCTTCCCTGACTTTCCCAGGGCGAGTTTCCTGCCTGAGTTTCCTGTGCATCCGTGGTCCTTTTGGGATGCATTATAATTGCCCCTTTGTTTGTCTCTGTCTCCCACACTCAACAATAGCCCAAGGAGAGCTTGTGCCAGCTCTTTTTCGTGTCTCTCCATTATGGCCGACTCAGGTAGGAGTGATGAATAGATTGTAGGTGAATGACTGGGACTTAAAAGAGCACATATCCTGGGGCTCTAGGACCATGCACTTAGCTCTGACACTCGCACTCTGTTTGACTTAAGCTCTTGGAGTTACATGCCCCCTCCCCCAGATAAAATGGGGCTCATGTAAGGGGCAAATGAGACCCTCTACATACCACTGGGCACACCACAGTGCTCCATAAACATTCATTGTTTTCTGTACTTCCAGATTACATGCCCTCCACTTGTCTGGGCCTCCCCCGGTCCCTCCAACTCCAGGGAGCTTCAGCTCCTGTTCTAGACTCCCACAGCCTCTCGGGCATCCCATAGCACAGCACCAATCATATGAGGTCTGCTGCTCTGTCCCCCTCCCCAGAGAGACTGTAGGTTCAGCAAAGGCAGGGTCTTTGCCTCTCCCATGTGACTATCCAACACCCAGCCCAGGGCCTGGTTCAGAGGAGGGACTCGTGAAATGCTTTCTGAAGGACCCAGATGCCGGGCTCTCTTGCCTTCCTGGCTTGGATCTGTTGTCCCTGGGTTGCTTTGTCCTTCCATCTCGGCCTGTGAGGCTCTCTGTTCTCCCTGGGCAAAACCTAGCACCAGTGCCACCTTCCCTAGGATGTCCTTCCTGAACAAACAAACACTGTCACTTCTGTCTTTGTGGAAATCTTTTTCTTTTCTTCATCTTCTCTTTTTTTAAGATTTTATTTACTTATTTCTCAGAGAGAGAGAGCGAGCACAGGCAGACAGAGTGGCAGGCAGAGGGAGAGGGAGAAGCAGGCTCCCTGCTGAGCAAGGAGCCCGAGGCTGGGCTCCATCCCAGGACGCTGGGATCATGACCTGAGCTGAAGGCACCCGCTCAACCAACTGAGCCAACCAGCCATTCCGAAATCTTTCTCTTTTTAATATTTCTTTATTTTTGGAGAGAGAGAGGGTGAGTGAGCAGGGGATGGGCAAAGAGAGGGAAAGAAAATCCCAAGCAAGTTCCACCAACTTGGGGCCAAATCTCACAATCCTGAGATCATGACTGGGGCTGAAATCAGGAGTCAGACGCCTAACTGACTGAGCCACCCATGCACCTTTGTCTTCTTAGAAATCTTAAAGTTCTTTTTTTTTTTTTTAATTTTATTTATTTATTTGACAGAGAGAGAGACAGACAGACAGTGAGAGAGGGAACACAAGGAGGGCGAGTGGGAGAGGGAGAAGCAGGCTTCCCGCTGAGCAGGGAGCCCAATGTGGGGTTGATCCCAGGACCCTGGGATCATGACCTGAGCTGAAGGCAGACGCTTAATGACTGAGCCACCCAGGTGACCCTAGTGACCTAAAGGTTTGTTGGTTTGTTTTGTTGGATATTCTTTTCTTTTTTTTAAAGATTTTATTTATTTATTTGACAGAGATCACAAGCAGGCAGAGAGGCAGGCAGAGAGAGAGGGAAGCAGGTTTCTTGCTGAGCAGAGAGCCTGACACGGGGCTTGATCCCAGGACCCTGAGATCATGACCTGAGTTGAAGGCAGAGGATTAACCCACTGAGCCACCCAGGCGCCCCATGGATATTCTCTTCTTTCCATGTTACATCCCCAGTGAGGCTGATAGCATTTGCCAACATTTATCATTAGGGAAAGATATTCCTCCAGACAGCTGTGTATAGCATGTGGATACATATAAAATTATTCTGTTTGTATCCTTTTTGGTAAATATCTAGTAGTGCAATTGCTGGTTCATAGGATAGCTCTATTTTTAACTTTTTTTTTAAGATTTTATTTATTTATTTGACAGAGATCACAAGAGGCAGAGAGGCAGACAGAGAGAGAGGAAGGGAAGCAGGCACCCCGCCTAGCAGAGAGCCAGACCTGGGGCTCGATCCCAGGACGCTGGGATCTGACCCGAGCCTAAGGCAGAGGCTTTAACCCAATGAGCCCCCCAGGCACCCATATTTTTAACTTTTTGAGGAACCTCCATACTGTTTTCCAGAATGGCTGCACCAGCTTGCATTCCCACCAACAGTGTAGGAGGGTTCCCCTTTCTCCACATCCTCACCAAAATCTGTTGTTTCCTGACTTGTTGATTTTAGCCATTCTGACTGGTGTGAGGTGGTAGGTATCTCATTGTGGTTTGGTTTGTATTTCCCCCATGCTGAGTGATGTGGAGCATTTTTTCATGTTTGTTAGCCATCCAGATGTCTTGTTTGCAGAAATGTCTGTTCATGTCCTCTGCCCATTTCTTGACTGGATTGTTTGCTTTTTGGGTGTTGAGTTTGTTAAGTTCTTTATAGCTCTTGGATATTAGCCCTTTATCTGATATGTCGTTTGCAAATACCTTCTCCCATTCTGTTGGTTGTCTCTTGGTGTTGTCGACTGTTTCCTTTGCTCCGCAAAAGCTTTTTATCTTGATGAAGTCCCAGTTGTTTGTTTTTGTTTTTGTTTTCCTTGCATTTGAAGACATGTCTACCAAGAAGTTTCTATGGCCCAGGTCAAAGAGGTTGCTGCCTGTGTTCTCCTCTAGGATTTTGATGGATTCATGTCTCACATTTAGGTCTTTCATCCATTTTGACTTTATATTTGAGAAAACACAAATTCTTAATTATTATCCACTCCTGTCATTTAGTAAGTGGTCTCATTACCAATCTTTGCATTTTCCAGTACATTAAAAATACGTATATACTGATTTTGTCACTGACCAAAATAAGAGGGGAAAGGGGCATGGAACTCAAACTTTATTTGCCATGGAAGTATGAGGTAAATACAAGGTTATTAAGTACAACCACAGGTCTACTAATAGTTCCTGAGGTAAGAAAAATACTAGTTTCCAAAAAAAATCAGACAAGTACCTATACCTATAGCTTTGTTGCTTCTAGCCAAGGGACAAGTTAAAAGCAGGTCATCAGTGAATGAGCAGTCTATTTACTGCATATAACACAAACTTTTTTTTTTTAAGTTTATTTATTTATTTATTTAAGAGAGAGCACAGTAGGGGAGGAGGGTCAGAGGGAGAGAGAGAAACAGACTCCCTGCTCACCAGGGAGCCCTACAAAGGCGATCCCAGGACCTGAGATCATGTCAGATGCTTAACTGACTGAGCCACCCAGGTGTCCCCTAAACATTTTTGTTGTTGTTGTTTTATTTTTTTATAATTTTTTAAAGATTTTATTTATTTGAGAGAGAGAGAGACAGAGTGAGAGAGCATGAGAGGGGAGGTCAGAGGGAGAAGCAGACTCCCCATGGAGCTGGGAGCCCGATGTGGGACTCGATCCCAGGACTCCAGGATCATGACCTGAGCCGAAGGCAGTTGCTTAACCAACTGAGCCACCCAGGCCCCCCTGTTGTTTTATTTATTTAAGTAATCTCTACTTGAACTCATGACCCAGAGATTAAGAATCACATGCTCTTCTGATTGAGCCAGCTAAGAACCCCTAACCCAAGCATTTTTTTTATAAAGTTTTTTTGTTTGTTTTTTACTTTATTTGACAGACAGCGATCACAAGTAGATGGAGAGGCAGGCAGAGAGAGAGAGAGGAGGAAGCAGGATCCCTGTCGAGCAGAGATCCAGATGTGGGGCTTGATCCCAGGACACAGGGATAATGACCTGAGTCGAAGACAGAGGCCTTAACCCAAACATTTTTTATTCTTTGAGAATGAAACTCTCCACTGCCAAGATGAAAAAAAAAAAAAAAAAAAAAAAGGAATGAAAATACACATTTAAAAAAAACAGAACAGGGGCACCTGGGTGGCTCGGCGGGTTAAGCCTCTGCCTTCAACTCAGGTCATGATCTCAGGGTCCTGGGATCAAGCCCCACATCAGGCTCTCTGCTCTGTGGGGAGCCTGCTTCCCCATCTCACTCTGCCTGCCTCTCTGCCTACTTGTGATCTCTCCCTGTCAAATGAATAAATAAAATCTTTAAAAAAAAAAAACAAAAAAACAGAACACACATTCCATAAATGCAAGTAAGTATTTTGATGATGGCAAATATGCACTGCCTTCTCAGAGTTTCCTAGAAACTTCTGTGATCTATTTGGCCTTCAAAAAAAAAATAGCTCCTATTCTGTTTCTCAGCTGAGCCTGAGAGAGCTGACATTAGTTCCCCGTAAGTAACAAAACCACCTAGAACTACCCTAAGCAAAAGGTGCTACCAAAGATTATCTTTCTTACCAGAGAGGTTATGTATGATAAAACCTGCATGTCCAGCCACCTTTTAAAATGATTAAACATGCGGCGCCTTAGTGGCTCAGACACTTAAACGTCTGCCATCGGCTCAGGTCAAGATCTCAGGGTCCTGGGATCTAACCCCACATCAGACTCCCTGCTCAGCGAGGAGTCTGCTTCTCCCTCTGCCTTCTGCTTCTCTCACATAAATAAATAAATAAATACTCTTTAAAAAAAAAAAAAATTAAACAGCAGAAGATATCTAGGCACAGGGCAGAACTGTGAATTTCTTCTTTTTTTTTTTTTAAAGATTTTATTTATTTATTTATTTGACAGAGATTACAAGTAGACACAGAGGCAGGCAGAGAGAGGAAGGGAAGCAGGCTCCCTGCTGAGCAGAGAGCCCAATGTGGGGCTGGATCCCAGGACCCTGGGATCATGACCTGAGCCGAAGGCAGAGGCTTTAACCCACTGAGCCACCCAGGTGCCCCAGAACTGTGAATTTCTAATGAGATATGTTATAAGAGTTTGGCGTCTTGCTAGGTGCTGTTACAGGGGTAGGGAAGGAGCATTAAAGAACTGTTTAATTGCTACTGGCCCCCGCAGGTTTCAGCTCAGAGGGATCCTATGCCAAATTAGGATGTAATTGTTCTTTAGCAGAGAGAGAAACCAAATGATGAAAATGTTCAAAACATTAGTGGATTATTTTAAGAAATGACATTCTAAAATGGGCCCGTGCACTGGTAAATTCCAGGTACGTTTCAAGTTCTTGGATAAAAAAGACATACTGCTCTTCGCAATAATCATTCCAAATAAAAATGTTGATGTTTTGAAACAGAATAAGAAACTAAGCGCCTTCACACTTTCAGTATCATAATTCCCTAGAAGAGCATCAGGTAAATATATTTTTTTCCTTTGGTAAATTAGGTACATCTAAGAGACTATTAGAAATTATCATATTCGGTTGTACTTTACTATCTACTGGAAGTGATCATTCTTTTTTATTATTTTACTTTTTAAAAAATATTTTATTTATTTATTTGACAGAGAGAGACACAGTGAGAGGAGAACACAAGCATGGGGAGTGGGAGAGGGAAAAGCAAGCTTCCCACTGAGCAGGAAGCCCAATGTAGGACTAGAGCCCGATCTGAGACTCAGATCCCAGGACCTGAGATCATGACCTGGGCAGAAGGCAGATGCTTAAAGCCTGAGCTACCCAGGCATCCCGGAAGTGCTAATTCTCAATTCTTAAGTAATGATTCAATTTACAAACAGGCCAATCAAATCATACAGAAGCAAACTATACACATATGCCATATACTTCTCCCTTGTCTTGAGAAAACCTTCAGGTAACTTAACAGCTTGGGTTAGCAAGAGACTCAAAAGCCTTTATCTTACCATATTAAAAAAATCGTATCTGGGGCACCTGGGTGGCTCGGTTGGTGGAGCATGAGATCTCAGGGTTGTAAGTTTGAGTCCTACCTTGGGTGTAGAGATTACTTAAAAATAAAGTCTTGGGAGAGCCTGGGTGGCTCAGTCAGTTGAGCGCCTGCCTTTGGCTCTGGTCATGATCCTGGGGTACTAGGATTAGCCCCACAGTGGGCTCTCTGCTCAGCAGGGAGTCTGCTTCTCCCTCTCCCTCTGCCTCTTCCTACTGCTTGTGCTCTCTCTCTCTCTCTCTCAAATAAATAGAGTTTTGGGGAGGAAAAAGCTTAAAAATAAAATCTTAAAAAATGTATCTTTTACTATCGCCTTGTTAATCAGGCTACATGCCACAAAGATAAGCAAAACAAAGGTCAAACATACCTTAAGAAATCATGTCAGTCGAGGGACACCTGGATGGCTCAGCCAGTTAAGTGTCTGCTTTCCGCTCAGGTCATCATCCCAGGTCTGGGAGTAAGCCCTGTATAGGGCTCCTTGCTCCACAGGGAGCCCGCTTCTTTCTCTGCTTGGGGTCTCCCTCTGTCTCTCTGGCAAATAAATAATTAAATCTTTATTTTTTTAATTATTTCTTTAATATCTTATTTATTTATTTGACCCAGAGTGTGAGATCACAAGTAGGCAAAGAGGCAGGCAGAGAGAGAGGAGGAAACAGGCTCCCCGCTGAGCAGAGAGCCCTGCGGGGCTGGAACCCTGAGATCATGACCTGAGTCGGAAGCAGAAGTTTAACCCACTGAGCCACCCAGGCGCCCCAATAATTAAATCTTTTAAAAAAAGAAAAGAAATGTCAGTCATGGTTCAAAGGAACCCATGATTGGCTTTTTATTTTTATTTTATTTTTTTATTTTTTATTTTTATTATTATTTTTTTTAAGATTTTATTTATTTGACAGAGAGAGATCACAAGTAGGCAGAGAAGCAGGCAGAGAGAGAGGAAGAAGCAGGCTCCCCGCTGAGCAGAAAGCCCGATTCCGGGCTCGATCCCAGGACTCTGGGATCACGACCCCAGCCGAAAGCAGAGGCTTTAACCCACTGAGCCACCCAGGCGCCCCCATGATTGGCTTTTTAATATCTAATATTTAAGCCATGTGAAAAACATAAGCAAAGGCAAAGCGAACAAGCATTGCTGTTATCCATGTTTTCATATTTTCTTGTTTGTTTGTTTTTTTTAATTTATTCGACAGACGGAGATCACAAGTAAGCAGAGAGGCAGGCTCCCCGCTGAGCAGAGAGCCCAATGTGGGGTTGATCCCAGGACTCTGGGATCATGACCTGAGCCAAAGGCAGAGGCTTTAACCCACTGAGACACCCAGGCACCCCCATATTTTCTTTTTTTAAAAAAGATTTTACGTATTTATTTGAGAGCGAGAGAGCACAAGCGGGGGTGGGGGGAGTGGAGGAGCAAAGGGAGAGGGAGAAGCAGACTGCCCGCAGAGCAGAGAGCCTAATACAGGGCTCAATCCCAGATCATTACCTGAGCCAAAGGCAGATGCTTAACCGACAGCCACCCAGGGACCCCATCATCAGGTTTTCATATTTTCACTAGCAAAAAATTTTCATTAGGTTAATGTTTAACTTCATCCTTCCCCTGGAGTTGAATTAACACATATTTCAAATTTCATATTTACTTATATAATCCAGAGGATGAAACTAATTATTTTTCTTATTTGTATTTGGCTTATAACCTGGTGATAGTGATATATCTAAAAGCAATGGTTTCTGGGGTGCCTGGGTGGCTCAGCGGGTTAAAGCCTCTGCCTTCTGCTGGGGTCCTGGTCTCAGGGTCCTGGGATAGAGCCCTGCCTAGGGCTCTCTGCTCAGCGGGGAGCCAGGCTCTCTGCTCAGCGGGGAGACTGCCTCTCTGCTTACTTGTGATCTCTGTCTGTCAAATAAATAAATAAAATCTTTTTTAAAATAATAAAAAAAATAAAAGCAATGGTTTCTAATACTTAGGTAAATAATGTAAGAAAGAGTATGAAGCCCAAGTCACTTGTAAGAGTAGTGCCTTACACAAATGAAGCACTCACTAAATTTATAATTATAAAAAACCCTGTACAAGTACTCAAAAACAACACAAATATGTCTTTATCTAACCCAAGTGGTTTAAAACATTAGAAATAACACTTTCCAGCTATATATATTTATAGTTCATAATTGAAATACTTCCTCCCCACATGCAAAAACAAGATGTTCTTTACTTTTTCTGTAAAGAATTGAGGAAGCAGTAAAGTCACCTTTTACATAGAAGAAACGGGGAAATGTAAACCGGGAAATCTAAATCATTTTAACTGACTAGCGTTTCAGCCTGACATTAATGGTCTCATAAGGTTGTAATAAGCAACTTTTTTTTTAAAGGATTTTTATTTTTTAAGATTTTTTTTTTTTGTCAGAGAGAGTGCACAAGCAGAGTGGCAGACAGAGGCAGAGAGAGAAGCAGGCTCCCTACTGAGGAAGGAGCTGATGCAAAACTCGATCCCAGGACGCTGGGATCATGACCCCAGCCAAAGGTAGAGGCTCAACTGACTGAGCCAACCAGGTGTCCCTTAAGGATTTTATTTTTAAGTAATCTCATACCCAAAGGTGGGGCTTGAATTCACTACCCCAAGACAAAGAATTGCATGCTCTACTGGCTGAACCAGCCAGGAGCCCCTAGTAATAAACAACTTTTTAAAAAAAATAGGTGTTCTTTTCTCAACCTGAAGTTTAGTTTATAAACCTTTAATTATTATCTTTGCTGAAACACCTTTGACAGAGGGGGCCTTCATACCTGATTACAAATGTGCCCAAATCTTTTTTTTCTTTTTTAATTATTTATTTATTTAAAAGTGAGGCAATGAGAGAGAGCATGAGCGAGGAGAAGGTCAGAGGGAGAAGCAGACTCCCCTTGGAGCTGGGAGCCCCATGCGGGACTCGATCCCGGCACTCCGGGATCATGACCTGAGCCGAAAGCAGTAGTCCAACCAACTGAGCCACCCAGGCGTCCCATGTTCCCAAATCTAATGAAATCACTATCAGAGCAAGAAGAAAATGCCCTAAGAGTTAGAATATGAGCTTGTCATAGTTAAACTCATTCCCAGTAAGACATTTTTTTTTTTTTAAGATTTTATTTATTTATTTGACAGGCAGAGATCACAAGTAGGGGGAGAGGCAGGCAGAAAGAGAGGAGGAAGCAGGCTCCCTGCTGAGCAGAGAGCCCGATGTGGGGCTAGATTCCAGGACCCTGGGATCATGACCGGAGCTGAAGGCAGAGGCTTTAACCCACTGAGCCACCCAGGTGCCCCCAGTAAGACATTTTTAAAGAGCAGTGACGAAGTACTGTTTTAAGGGGGAATGATCAGAAATTATCTATAAGGAGAAAGTTAATAGTACCAGAGTCGGGAGTGAGGGGATTACAGGAATCAAAGACGTCCTGGCAGACCCAGCAAAAGGAAAATGGGATATTATGAAGTTCCTCTTGGATCAAAGTTCCTTGCAGCCACTTGGGTTTAACCCTTCCAGTCAGAATTTCCAAAGGGCATCAAGTGCTAGACTGGATTTATAGTTCTGGTTTTGACTCTAACATTCATAAGGTAAGTGATTAAGTGATCTTGAGCAAAACCTTGCCTTTCTCAGAGTCTCAGTTTTCCCGTCTGTAACACAGAAGGAAGAGATGGCCTTTAAAGTCATCATCTTAAATTACTTAAATTACTTAGCAAATTTTTTAGCGCTCTGCAGGACGCAGCGGCGGGGTACGCCGCGGCTGGGGAGGGGTTAATTCCGTTTTGGTCCGCCCCTTCCTGGCCCCGCCCCGCGGGCACCACCCCCGCCCGGCTTGCACCCTTGACCCCGCCCCCAGGCCGTGCGTCCACCGGAAGTGCCCGGGCGCGGGCAGCTCACTTCCGCCCGGCAGGTGACAGTCGCGGGGCTCCAAGCGGCCGGCGGCACGGACGCACCGAGGGAGCGGGAGGACGAGGCCGCGGACGTTTTGCTGAGGAGCCGAGCCGTGCCGTGGCGCCGGGAGCCGTCCGGACCTGTGGGTGAGGAAGCGGGGAGTCCGGCGAGGCAGGAGAAGGAGTGGGGCCGGGAGGCGGTGGTCTGAGGTGAGGGAGGTTTGTGGGGTCAGAGGTCACAGAGAGGACGCGGCGCTAGAGGGGCGTGAGTGGTTTTCCAAGCCACGACGTGAGAGGAGGACTGCGGGTTCATTCATTCGTGCCCACTTGGCCGCCGGCCTGAATCCCAGCCACCCCAGCCCGCAGTCCCTCTTGGGGCGTCCTCCGAAGAGACTCCCAGACTTAGGCCCTGCGGAGTACGCCCCGCTCCAGGGGGGAAACTCCTCTCCCCGTCCTGGTTTCCCCCTTCACATGCCGAGGCCTCCCAGTCATTCGGGGCCTTATCTCTTTGCCAAGGTTCAAAAAGAAAAGAAAAGAAAAAAAAAAATCAAGAACCGGCCCTTTGCGCCTGCCCCGCGGTAGGCTTGGGCTTGGTCTCTCCGTCCCGCGTTTCATGGACAGGTTATCTGGGGACACCTGTGATCATGCTAAAAATACTGACGAAATGCTAGCTACTAGTTATTGAGCTCCTACTGTGTGCTAGACACTGCCAAACACCGCAGGTACAGTGCCATATGTAAACTTCACAACAACCCTTGCGGGGTAGCTGTTGTTGATACCCTATTTTATCTGCAAGGAATCCAAGCACAGAGAGGTTGAATCACGCATTAGGTAAGGTCAGTCCTGTGATATAGGCAGAGCCAGGGTTCTTACCTAGGCTTTCAGGGGCCTGCAAAGTGCAGAGACAGAAGAGGTTGGAGCAAGGTTGGGGTGTAGGGACTGTTAAGATTTCTTTAGCTGCTGTTGTATTTATTCAAAGCTATGTAAAGACGTAGCCTTATTACTTTGCCATCTGCTCCTCATAAGGGCCATTTAATTCACATGGTTAGGGTGAAACAATCCTGCAGGCTATTGTTAGAAGTAATTACCTTTCAGGGCAAAAGTGGAAGTTTTTCCTGAGTATTGAGAACTGTGAGACACAAAACAGGCTATTCATGAAGCTAATTTAAGAATATTCAGACCCTCTCTTAAGAGTGGTTGAACTGCATTCCTTTTGGAATAAAGAGAGGAAGCACATGGCCCCTAGGGGATCTTTTGGCCCTAGGTTCTTGAAGAACGTTCTCAAGGGAAGGGTCTCTGTCTCAGAAAAGTACAGGTCCCTTGGCTTCTTGGATGGGGAGTGCACATCTCGCTTGGAAGATGGTGAAGTCATTTGATGGCTGGAGGACTAGACTCTGTGAGTCTGAGCCTTATTCCTTTGCAGACATTCACTTGCTCCAATTCTTCCTCAGTTTCCCTGGTAGCAGCAGGAGGAAGACGTGCTGCCTTCCTATCCAGTCCTGGATGTTACAAGCCTTAATGAACCCATGAAGGTTTTCACATGCTTCTGAAGAAAGCTGTGATATAAATATTACCATAGTACCTTTTTTAAAACTCTGTGATCTCTTCTCCTAGTTCCATTGAATTCACAGAAACTTAATATTGTCACCTTATCCCCATTCTTCCAAGGGAGGATTTGAGATGAAGTGACTTGTCAGACAGATGGTGGGAACATGAGCAAAACTCAGAGCATCTGGCTCCCTGTCCTAAGTTGAGCCCACCAGCCTCCTCCAGCCGCTTAGAAACTGTCATAAAGAGTAGCCTCAGTAGTTCTCAAAGAATCAGATCCCTCAGAGGTTGTGGAGAGGTTATCTATTGAGGACAGGTTGAGCAGAGGCTTCGTCCTGCGTGGCCTGAAGGGCTCAAGAGATGTAGTGGAGAAAGCACTGCCGGACTCCCCACCAGTCAGCCCTGGGTTCTGACCCCAGCTCAGCACCTACCTGGACAACTTACTTAAGCTTGGTGTCCTTCAGCTCTAAAATAATACTGACCCCCCACCTCCTCCCCATCCCCCCCAACACTGGTGTGTGTGGGGATTAGATAAGGAAATTTGTGCAGAGGCTGTTATTGTGGTTGGGTGCCTTGACCCTAGGCAGTTGATGCCTCCGGGAGCCTCTGAGGAAGGCTGTCCACGCTGGTTTGTGGGGTATTACTTCCTTCTGCAAACAGAGACTTTACATACACAGCACTGCTCCCACCCTTCTCGTTTCACTTCCCAAAAGTGTTTCAGAACAAGTTTAATCTGTTGGTCCTACTGGCTTTGGGCTTGGACTTTCATGTATTTCTGGTCATCATCTGAAATTGTTGCGTGTCTTGACTGCTCACTTCCCAGAAAACCTCCATGCCTGGCACCAGAACCTGACATGCTGACAATGAGCAAACATGGCTTAGGTATGGGTTCTGTATTTTGCTATAATAATAAAAGCTTGAGAGGGCATCTGTTACATGTAGATGTTTCTTTTTCTGAACAGGTTTCTTCTGTCTGTTACGATACATGCCCAGAAATGGTTTTAGTGTTTTGTTTTTTCCTCTTCACACAGAGAAGGAACAAATAACACCAGAGAGAAAATATCACGTGAGCACTTGGGGAATCCTTTAAAAAAATAATCCTGCTTGAATATCCATCAGTGACTCCTTATTGCCCTCAGGCTAAAATTCACATTCCTTATCATGGCCTGCAAGGCCTTTTGGGGTGACTCCTGCCTGGCTCTCCTGCCTTATCTCTCCTACTCCCCACTTCCATCTTTTCCCAACCTCCAGTCAAACTCAGCTGCTTGCCACTTCTGCAAACCCCAACTCTTTCTACCTCTGTGTCTTTGCTTTGTGCTGTCCTCTGCCTGAACACTATTTTCTGTCACACATGACTCTTTCTTTGCTGGACCACTGCTTGGAGCTTCCCATCTGGTTATCTCTCTCACCTTGTAGGCCTGAACCTCCTCAGTGTCCTGTGGCACTGCTCGTAGGGTTTGTCATTGTTCACTTGGCTGTCTTCTAAGTAAACGGCTCTTAATCCTTGGGGAGGACTTCTCTTAACTGTGTCTCTAGCACTTAGTGAAATGTCCGGCACATAGGTGCCGAGTAAATGTTCAGTGAATGGATGAATATTGCATTGACTTGTTAGGATTATTTGATTCCTAGGAAATTCAAAGCACTTTCCAAATGATCTCCTGTCCATCCTCCTATCAGTCTGGCAGGATAGGGAGAAGTCTGGCCAGTGATAGGATTAACTACTCTCTGGTTTCTTTGCTACCGCCCAGCCAGCCACCAGAGTGACATTGTCTAGGGAAAGAGCCTTCCAGGCCTAAGAGAGTGAAGAGTCGGAGCATCCCTGGCTTGTTTGAGAAACAGCAGGGAAGCTGAGTGAGCAATGAGCGGGGCAGTGGGTTATGAGGTCAGAGGAGAATGGAGGGGGCTTCCAGGTCAAGGTGAGAACCCTGGCTTTTACTCTGAGTGAGGTGGGAGGTGGGAGCTGCTAGAGTTTTGAGCAGGAATTCTGAGATCTGACTTACATTTCAACAGGCACCACCATAGTGCTTCAGGGCCTCTAGAGGCTTGGGGTTGGGGAACAGCGAGGAGGTGCTGGTGGTAACCACTCTCCCTGTTGTCATAGTGGCCAGCCTATAGCAATAGGCCACTTGGTGGGCTGGGCACTGCTGAGGGCTTTGTACGTACTGACCTGTTTTATTTATTTATTTATTTTTTTCATTTTATTTATTTGAGAGAGTGAGAGAGAGCACAAGAGTGGGGAGGCTCAGAGGGAGAAGCAGACTCCTCGTTGAGCAGGGAACCCGACTTGGGGCTTGATCCCGGGATTCCAGGACCATGACCTGAGCCAAAGGCAGACGCTTGACTGACTGAGCCACGTAGGTGCCCCGGTATTGACCTGATTTAGCCTCACAAATCCCTTAGGTATGTGACATTGCAATTCTCATTTTATAGGCTTGTGCCTGTTAAGTTGTGTAGACTCTTGGAGAGCCCCTGTCATACATGCTGTGGCCTCCTTCCCATTCCCAACCCCTCGTTCTTGGATTGTCTCGTTATTTAATATTGCTGAGGAGTGGCTTTGCTGTGGTTTTAGACTTTCAAGCCTCATGTTTTTTTGGGTCTTTAGCCTTGGGCTTGACCTCTAACCTCCATTAAGAGGGTCTCCCCAAAGCTGGGAGACCTTTTCTCATTAAGGTAAGAAGCTGGTTGAGTCCAGAATGCCCAGAGTCCATCAGCAGCCAGAACACCCGCCTTAGTGACTTTTTTCCCAGGGTTACCATCTCTGTGGGCTTGAGCTGAAAGATGATAGGTTTGGAAGTCAGGTCTCAAAGCTTTAAAACCAGTCCTTCATTGTTCATTTTCAGCACTGAAAACATTTGTTAGGGACGCCTGGGTGGCTCAGTTGGTTAAGCAGCTGCCTTCAGCTCAGGTCATAATCCCAGCGTCCTGGGATCGAGTCCCACATCGGGCTCCTTGCTCGTCAGGGAGCCTGCTTCTCCCTCTGCCTCTGCCTGCCATTCTGTCTGCCTGTGCTCGCTCTCTCTCCCTCTCTCTCTCTGACAAATAAATAAAATCTTAAAAAAAAAAAAATTAAAAAAAAAATTGTTAAAGCAGAGCACTGTAAAGGAATAGACTTGGGTGACATACAGTTTTTGCCACACCTAATTGTTTTTAGGGTCTTAAGCATATTGAGAGTGGAATGACAAAATTTCATTTTGCGGTGAGTCCGTTTCTATGGCCTTCATTCTCTGAATGAAACTGAGTGGCTGAACGTTGAGACAGTGCCACCTGTCACCTTCTCAAGGTGGCCACCTGGTTAAATGTTAACCTCCTTTCCTCCCCTCCTCCACATTCCCTAGCCTCCTTCCCTGTTTTCTCTTTCTCCATAGCATTGATCACCATCTCAGATAGTATATATTATACTTGTTTATCTTGCCTGTGGTCCCTGTCTGCCATTGGGATGTATGCTCCATGAAGGGAAGGATCTTTGTCTGGCTTGCTCACAGCTGCATCCCTAGCACGTAGACCTGTTTATGGCATATGGGAGGTGCTCAGCAAACATATGAATAGGAATGGGGGTGCGGGTGAGGACAGGAAAATATGTACTCAGTACGGGGATGGTATCTTTGTGGGTTGTTGTTGCTTTTAAGATTTTATTTATTTGAGAGAGAGATTGCAGAAGAAAGCACGAGTTGGGTGAAGTGCAAAAGCAGCGAGGAGCTTGACAAAGGAGCACAGAAGACCTGTAGGTCTAGAGGATTACAGGCAGAAGGAAGGGCCTGCCTTTGTTCCCATCATAGCTGAGTCAGAGCCCCTTGCCCCCAGCATTTGCATCCCCACCCTCCAGCAGCCCTAGTCTTTGAGCTGATGCCTGTGGGAGCAGGGGATGGTGCTCTGGCCTCACTGAAGGAGGTGGCCTGGACCTTTCTCCTATCAGAGATGTTACCATCTGACCTTCTGCCCTTTGCCGTTCTCTTTTTTCTTTATTTACTTCTCTTTCATTGATTTATTGGCTCTAAAATGGGCTAGGGGGTCTGATATTTTCAACTTCAGTTTTATCAAAATAGCTTGACAACCAGAGCAGATGCGTGTCTGATGCTAGCAAACCCTGTGAATGGAACATAGGGAAGCTGGTCTCCAGCTGAGGTTGGTTTACAAAATTTGAAATTTCCCCAGGAAGAGAGTTGAGCACTAATCGTTCAGACATTTATTGAGCACCTGGTATTTGTCAGGTAAGTCTAGGAGCTAGGGATGCAGCACTAAATAAAATGGATAAAACCTTTGTCCTCATGGAGCACATTACAAAGGGAGAAAAAAATAAACAATATAAATATATTTTATAGTATGTTGGTGACAAGTACCTTGAAGGAATACAAAAGGAGAAGTGAAAGGTAGGGACTTGGGGGGATTGGTTGGAAATGTGTAGAATTTTAAATGAAGTGGTCAGAAAAGGTGACATTTTAGTGAAATTTGAAAGAAGTGACGGACTGAGCCATGGCGCGGTCTGGAGAAAGAGCCTCCCTGGCCATGTGAACAGCATGTGCAAAGACCCTGAAGTGGAAACATGCCTTTTGTGTTCAAGGATCAGCAGAAAGGCTCCATATGGTGGGAACTGAGGGAATGATAGAGAAAACAGTGAGAGGAGAGTTTGAAGAAGTAACAGGTGGTGTGTATGTATGTGAAGACAGAAGGGGTGTGTGTCTCATATGAGCCTGTAGTCCATGAGGCCATGGTAGAGATTTTGGCTCTTATTCTGAAGTGAGACAGGGAACCATTGGAGGATTTTGGACCAGAGTACCACTGTCTAACTTAGACTGTAATGGATTCATTCTGCCTGTTGCTGAATTGGGTTGTCGAGAGCAGTGTGGAAGCAGCTTTGGTAGCAATCGCAATAAGAAGTGATAGTGGGGGGCCCCTGGGTGGCTCAGTCGTGAAGTGTCTGCCTTCAGCTCAGGTCCTGCTGGGGATAGAGCGCGGCATCAGCTTCCCCGCTCAGCAGGAAGCTTGATTTCTCCCTCTCCCACTCACCCTGCTTTGTGTTCTCTCCCTCTCTCTCTGTGTGTGTCCAAAAAAAAAAAAAAAGTGATGGTGGCTTGGGGCCTGGTGGAAGTGGTGGTGCTGGGAATAGCCGCTTTATGAATTCTGGATTCATTTGGAAGGTAAATCCCATAGGATCTGCTGATAGATTAGATATGGGAATATGAGTGTGTGTGTTGTCAAGGGTAACTGAGGTTTTTGGCCTGAAACCCTGTTAAAGATATTGATAATGAACTAGATAATGAAAACTGCAGATGAGTCAGTTGCAGGATGGGGGGAAGCAGAAGATCAGTTTTTATCATGTTAAGTTTGAGCTGCCTGTTAGGTGTATAGACATTCAAGTTCAGATATTGATTAGGCAGTTTGGATATATGAGCTGAGAGTTCACTGGAGAGGTTGGGCCTTGGGGGTGTAAACTTGTGAGTTATCAGCATGTAGATGGTACTTAAAGCCTTGACACTGGATGAACTCACCAAAGAGGCGAGATAGCATGGGGAGAGGGAGGTACCAGGCCCAACCCTGGGGCCCCCCAATCATAAAGGAAAGGGAGAGGAAGAAGAACCAACAAAGGAGACTGAGATGGAGCAGGAGGGGAGTAGAGGGGAAAGCAGAGTGCATGGCATCCTGGAATCCAGGGGAAGAAAGTGTTTCAAGGAAGAGGAAGTGATGAACAGTATCAAATGCTCGTCAGTGTGAGATTTGTATTTGACAGATTCACTGCATCTTCCACCAGCAGGACCTAACATGCTCAGGCATCCAGGACCATCGCTGAATCCATCCTTCCTTGCCTAACTTCATCTGCTCCTTTCCCTTCCAAGTCCTTGCCTTTAGTCAGGTAGGGGTTCTCACAAACTCCTGAACATGCCTGCTTGTTTTGGCTTTGGGTAACTCACCCTTCTCTCAGCATCTTTAATTTCTTATTTATAAATGGATTACCTTGAGAATTAAATGAGGGGGGCTGTAAACCATTTAGCACAGAGCCTGCACCCCAGTCAGTGTTGCTGGTGATTTAGTCTCTCTCTGCTCCCTTTTATGCTGGCATCTTGTGGGTCTTTTCCAGGTTACCCTCAGTCCTTCCTTTCCAAATGTGACCCATCTTTTCCCATCCAGAAAGCACTTCATCTTCCCTAGACATTCCCCCAAGTCTCAGAACCCTCTTCTGAGCAGTGGTGGTACTTACGTGGAAGGCATGATTGCTCTGTTGTTCACCTGCAGTCCTTTACTTGGTCTCTGCGTCTGTACAAGCCCACCGGGAAGACTATCCTTTGTCTCCTGTGGGCATGCTGCTGTGGGGGACACAGTCCCAGTCCCAGAGTTGACGGTTCCTCATACTGTTAAACACGGTGAATGGATGACTCCAACACTAGACAGAGCTTCAGAAAGTGTTTCCATTGTATAGACGGGAAAAACTGAGATCTCAGGGGGCCGCATTCTAGTCTTTGGCCTCATTCTCTTCCTGATTAATTTAAATATTATTCAGAAGAAACCCCTGTTACTTTCCTTTTTCAAGTCCAGAGGAACTTTTTCTCTTGACAGCACATCTTTCCAAGCATTACTTTCTGTAGATGGTTGAGAACTGGCACGTGATTCTAGAATTCGTTTCTGAAGACTCAGTATTAATAGAAGAACATTTGCATGTGGCATGTGCCTGCTTTTACTTCTTTTTCATTTTGAGGCTTTAATTGTTAGTGGGTCTCAGGAGATTGATTTTGGCTAACTACTTTTCATCCAAATCCCAGGAGGCCCATAACTCCTCAAGCTCATCCCAACAGGCTTTCACTAGGCATGTTACCAAACTTGACATTCCTGTTGTCCAAACTGGATGGACTGGTCCTAAAATAACCAGTAATTCAATGTTTGAGGGACCCTGCAGGGATATGGGGCAACACATTTCATTTATCCTTTCGCTTGGAGTGTGTGTGATTCTGCCAGGTCTTCATTCAGAGAAGAAGTTGCGTTGCTGGACTGAGTGGAACCTGTGGGATCTCAGTATGGGGCAAGAGTAGAGAGTGTCAGTGCTACCATTTTCTAGCTGTTTGACTTCAGAGAAATACCTTGGTCTCTCTGGACTTCACTTTTCCTCATCTGTAAACTTGTGGTATTATCAATACCTTTTCCACAGATTATTGTTTGGATTAAATGTGAAGTTCTTTACATACTGTCTGGCTCATAGAGCATATCTGCCTGCCATTACTGCTGCCACTGCCACCTTTGTTCTGAATTTCATGCCAAGCCCAAAGAAGAGCACAGCTTATTTTCTCATAGTTATTAAACCAATTTGAAAGAGCCTGTTTGAGTTTGTTGACCAAGTTGTCTCAGAGAGAAAGTCTGAAGTCTGGTTTCTCTACTGCTGAGTCACCTTTTAGTCTTCAAGCTGGCCTCACTTATTTCCCTGTCTATAAAGTGAACTTTAGGACTTACCTGTGAGGACCTTTTCCTTTTTTGAAAGAAGATTGTCAGACAGGTGAGCGGTGGTGAGTAATTGCTGGGTGGTGAATAGAATCATTGTCTCTATTATAAACTCTAAGCTTCATGGGGCAGGGACACAATCCAGAGCATGGCACAGAGTAGGGGAATATTTGTGAATGAATCAACCTATGCCTTTGAAACAGAACTGAAACCTCCAAACGTGAGGAGATTAAAGTTCCGCTTTTCTGTTCTAAATGGAGAAGAAACAGTTGCACCACTCTAATCCCTTTTGTTCACTTTTTTTTTTTTTTTTTTTTTAGATTTTATTTATTTATTCATGAGAGACAGAGAGGCAGAGGGAGAAGCAAGCCCAGTGTGGGACTGTATCCCAGGACCCTGGGATCATGACCTGAGCCAAAGGCAGATACTTAACCAACTGAGCCACCCAGGCACCCTCTTACTAACTTACCCTTAACTGTTCTTGAGCTAACATGTGCCTGGAGCAGGTTTCTGAACATGTTTCTTCATCAGGCAAGAGTTTAACAGTGACAGTTTTATATATATATATATTTTTTTTTAAGATTTAATTTATCTGAGAGAGAGCATTGTGTGCATGTGGGCACCAGCAGGGGGAGGGGCAGAAAGAGAAGGAAAAGCAGACTCCCCGCTGAGCAGAGAGCCCAATGCAGGGTTCCATCCCAAGACCCTGAGATCATGACCTGAGCCAAAAGCAGATGCCTAACCAACTGAGCCACCCAGGTGCCCAGCAGTGATGGTTTTAAACAGCACTGAAGTTGGAAGCCACCAACAGACTTTCAGGGCTCATTTTTCCCTGCCCAGGTATCCTTGAATTCAGAGATGAGTCTTGACAGCTGGATCAGACCTTGCCAAATGTCTTCTTCCCCTTTCCCTTCCCTAAAACTGCTTCTCTGGCTGATCTCACAATACCGATTGTCTCCCTTGGTAACTCACTGAGTGCCAGCGGTATGCAGCGCATTGTGCTAGCGCCACCAACTTCGTGCCTCTCAACTGAGTGCAGAGCCTGGGTTGCTCTGGCATGAATCAATGCCCTGAGACTAGAAACGTCCTTTCCTTGGCCGTTGGCAGGCCATTTGGGGAATTGTTTGGCTTGTTACTGTTTTCCTTCCTACTGAAGACCTAATAAGGTTTGGTAGTCCTGGCTGCATTCTGAATTTGTTTTGTCTTTTCTCTTGGAAATGTCTTTTGTCATTCTCTGAGAATAATCATGCTCCATTTCCTCTTGCTTGATACCCTGGAAGAACACTCATTGGTGGGGAAATGGATTTCTCATCTAGTAGAGAATCATAGAAGGTGAGATGTGGGAGGGAGTTTATCTGTCGTTTAATAAACTGGAACTGTTGTCCTGTGGATCTGTGGGTTGTCTGAAGGTCCCCTGGTGAAGAGGGGGACTTGGGCATAGTGGAGTGAGCTAGGCCCTAAGTCCTCCACTCTATGTCGAATGTCAACCAAGTAATTCTGGTTTTGTTTTAAATAGTTTGATAGCGAGAAGAGGTTTGAAAAGCCATTGACCTGGTTGAATTCTCTTGTTTGACAATTAGAAGTAAAGCCCAGAGATAGAGGGATTTACCCTGCATCACACAGCTGTTGGTAGCAAAGCTAGATTTCCTGGCAGCTGTCTTGGAGTTGGATCAGCCTTACTTTCAACTTTGTTGAAAGTTCGCCACGGAGGCTTATGTCCCTGTTCTGCCCCATCGGCACTCTCTGCTCTCATCAAGGAGTCCTCTTATCTTGATCTGTTATAGGCCCTGGTTATTTTAGCTTCTCTGGGAACCTGAGTCTTCATCCATAGTCAGTACGGAATCTGCTTCAGATTCTTTCTGCCCCTCCCTCTGCTCATAGCTTTCTCTCTTTCAAATAAATAGATAAAATCTTAAAAAAAAAAAAAAGAATAAATTCTTAGAAGCCGAGTTATTGGATCAAAGGGTCAGCACCTTTGCAATTCTGGTGGCTGTTGCCAAATTGGTGTAGAAATTGTAGCAGTTTAGACTCTCATTAGCATGACATCAGGGTATCTCTTTTCCCACATCAGCACCAAGATGAAACGTCATCAGACTTTTGGGCTTTACCAGTCCAGTAGCTAATGGATGGTGTTTCATTGTAGTATCAATTTCTCTTATTGTTTCTCTTATATCTCTTAAAGCTTAAACCATCTGTCTTCATTTTCTGTAACACACCACATCCTTTGCCATTCTCCAATTTTTTTAGGTAGTTTTTATGTATTTTTAAAAAGATTTTATTTATCCATTTGTGAGAGAGAGAGCACGAGTAGGGGGAGGGGAAGAGGGAGAGGGAGAAGCAGGCTCCCTGGATGCAGGACTCGATCCCAGGACCCTGGGATCATGACCTGAGCTGAAGGCAGCCGCTTAACTCACTGAGCCATCCAGGAGTCCCATAGGTATTTTTTATGTATTAAGGAAAATGGGCTTTTGTCTGAGATGTGATGGAAATTTATGTGTGTGTCTATCATATGTCTTTTTTTAAAAGATTTTATTTATTTACTTGAGAGAGAGAGAGAATGAGAGAGAGCATAAGAGAGGGAGAAGCAGAGACTCCCCGCTGAGCAGGGAGCCCATGCAGGACCCAATCCCAGGACTCCAGGCTCATGACCTGAGCCAAAGGCAGTCGCCCAACCAACTGAGCCACCCAGGCACCCTTGTCTTTTGTTATGATTTGGCCATACAGGAAAACTTAATTTTTATGTAATCAGACTCACAGATTTTTAAAGACTTCTGGATTTAATGTCATACTCAGAAAGGCTTTGTTTTCTCTGGGTTATATAGTTTTCCATTTTTCTTCTTCAGCATTGAGTTTTTTGTTTTTTTTTTTTTTTAATTCAATTATTTGAATTGAATTTTTCAGTGGCTCAGTCAGTTAAGCATCTGCCTTCAGCCAAAGTCATGATCCCAGGGTCTCGCAGAGCAGGGAGCCTGCTTCTCCGTCTTCCTCTGCCTGCTGTTGCCCCTGCTTGTACGTGCATAGTCTCTCTGTCGAATAAGAAAATGAAATCTTAAAAAAATAAATAGAAATGAAAAAAGTTTTAATATTTGTGTGACATACACCAAGGGATATGTGAGCTCTTAAGTATACCAGTCTGGCCAGAATCTGCATCAAGATGAAGCTCATGGGGCACCTGGGTGGCTCAGTGGGTTAAGCGTCTGCCTTCGGCTCAGGTCATGATCTCAGGGTCCTGGGATGGAGCCCCATGAGGGGCTCTCTGCTCAGCAGGGAACCTGCTTCCTCCCCCCCACCTCTGCCTGCCTCTCTGCCTACTTGTGGTCTCTCTCTCTGTCAAATAAACAAATAAAATCTTAAAAAAAAAAAAAAAAGATGCAGATCATTTCCATCACCCCCAGAGTTCTTTTGTGCCCCATTCAGTCCTCCTCAAATGCATCCACTGATCTGACTTCTACCTCTTCTTCTTATCCTAGAATTTCATGTAAATGGGACCCCACAATATTTTTTTTTTTTTGAAGATTTATTTATTTATTTCACAGACAGAACACAAGCAGGGGGAGAAGCAGGGAGAGGGAGAAACAGGCTTTCCACTGAGCAGAGAGCCTGATGCTGGCCTAGATCCCAGAACCCCAGGACCACGACCTGAGCCAAAGCAGATACCTAACCCACGGAGCCACCCAGGTGCCCCGGAACTCCATGATATTTATACTATCAGCATGCTTTCATTCCCACATTGTCCCCTATCAGAAGAACAGTGAACTAAGTAAAGAGCAAGTGCTGCTGTCCCCATTTTCAAGAGAAGAATTGGATCATAGAGATGAAGTAAACCAACAGCAGTTCAGTCTTCTTTCCTTTAAAATTATTGTTGGGGCACCTGCTGGCTCAGTTGGTAGAGTACGCAACTGTTCATCTCAGGGTTTTGAGTTCAAGCCCCACGTTGGGCATGAAGCCTACCTAAAAAATAAAAATGATAAAGATAAAATAATTATTGTTATCACTAGCAATTTTGAGGTCTTGGAGAAAAGTTGAAATATATTCAATATTTATTTTCTTAATATATTTTTTATAGATTTAAATTCAATTTATTTGTTTAAAACACAGAGATTCTTTATCTCTTGTTCATAGAACTACATGTAGATATGTGAGGACCTCACATATTTAAAAAGTGTTGAGGACTTTATTTCCTTACGTCTAACTAACTCCAGTAGCTAAAATTCAAAGTTTTTAGCTGGGGATATTTTTATGATTTTTTTCCCCTTCCATTATCTTCCTAGGACCTCATTTTTCCACTCTTAGATTATATTACATCTTTGTCCTAGCCAGTGTGTCAGTGATTCTCACTAGGGGCTTCTTTGTAATTCTAGAAAACATAAAACTACTCTATTTCAGGCTTATTACTCAGTTTCTTTACTTTAAGCCTAGTGGCAGGGGAAAGCAGGAGCATCAGTAGGACTTTTTTTTTTTTTTTTTTTTTTTAAGTAAGATTAATAGGGGTGCCTGGGTGGCTCAGTCGTTGGGCCTCTGCCTTTGGCTCAGGTCATGATCCCAGGGTCCTGGGATTGAACCCTGCATCAGGCTCCCTGCACGGTAAGAAGCCTGCTTCTCCCTCTCCCACTCCCCCTGCTTCTGTTCCCTCTCTCACTGTGTCTCTCTCTGTTAAATAAATAAAATCATTTTTTTTAAAAATCTTTAAAATAAAAATAAAGTAAGATTAATAGGGACTGGTCTGGGATTATAAGATCAAAGTGAGAAGGTAGATTTAAATTAAGGACAGCATCAGTGGCTCATCAGAGACAAAACCAGTCCTTCCAGGTCTGGGTTTTAATTTAGACTCTCCCTCCCCTTGAGGCGATCCTTAGCCCGTAAATGCTGAAAGTGAGGAGTATCCCAGCCCAGAATGCTGTCTCCTTAGCAAAAGTGACTTATCACACTGGCCAGAGCAGTTTCCAAACCAAAAATTCCCCAATTGTTCCTTTTTAGAATGTGTCCCGTCACTTCCAAAGACGGAATCCAAACCCTAGGCTTTTTCTTGCCTGAACTGGTTGCGTGCTTCCAGGTGTGGCTCATGTATACAATTAGATTCATCAAACAAGGTCTTAGCCCCTTTGGCCTCCATTAATGGGCACGCAGTGTATGGCGATAGCTGAGCAGTGCCAGGGAAAGCATCCGTCTTTCCTGTGGCATCCTTTAAGTCTGATCCTTTAGACTGAACTGTAGGGTTTTTTTCACTCCTGCAGAGAGGATGAAACATCTCTTGCACTAACCAAGAGTAACTTCAGAGAAAGGACACCAGAGAGCCACCCGGGGCAGGTCACCCAGGTGTAGTTGATCATCCACTGTGTAATGAGGTTTTTAAAATCTGTGCTCTGGGTGGCTTGGCAAAAGCATTTTCACTTCTCCCTACTTCCCCTTCCTCCTCCACTTTAATTTCCTATATGTGAAACAGCTTCAGAGGGATACGATTCCTGCATCATCAGTCCCATTGGGCCCTCTGCAGAGGGTTTTGTGAGATAGATACTGCAGAGAAAAGAAGCAGCCAGTGCTCACGCTGGGTAGCAGTGTAAGTTGCGAGTTGTTGCTTAGCATCTGTAAAAGGAAGAGTGTCATCAAAGCTTAACGCTATAGGGGTATCAGCAGCCTGTGGTGGTCTAATTAGCTCACCCTGCTCCGTTGCTTTTTTTAATCCCCCCAAAAGAAGCTTCCCACCCTTTCTTCCACCTGGGCAGGTACATACATCTCAAATCTGTCCCCAGGTGATTGTGTTCCTGGAATTTAGGACCGCGAGATGTTGTATTGTGCCTGCAGATAAGGACAAAGCCCCTGACAGTCTCCACTATTGGAGAAGGAAGAATCTCTGGGCAGCATTGAAGTTAAACATCTAAGGTGGTTTTTTCCTTTTTTTTTCACTTCGATTTCCTTCTAGATTTAACAACAGAGGGGTTTATATGTTACTGTGATTCTTTTGGTCTAAAATTTTTAGCCCCTTTTGTTTTCTTGATCCCTCTTCTTAGACTAAACTTATCTTTGAGAAATGGCGTACTTCTATTTTGGGTACCCCTTCCAGTTGTGCTCTCACACCTATGACTCCTGAAGTCATACAGCCTTTTGTTGTGTGGCAGACATCCTGTTATCTTGTTGATCTGCTCGTTCACAGCACTCAAAAAGGAACCTCTAGGTTGGGGAGATTTCTCTGAGAAAATGGCTTTATGTGTACTCAAAAGAAAATGATTTTCCCTGTAAGTGAACTCCTTTAGGAAACAAATGCTGAAGAGTTACATAACAGAGCTGTCAGCAAGCCGAGACTCCCCGGGATGGTCATTGGCCCCTTTTCATTTTTTTTTTTTTTAAAGATTTTATTTATTTATCTGTCAGAGACAGAGGGAGAGAGAGAGCGAGCGAGCACAGGCAGACAGAGGCAGAGGGAGAAGCAGGCTCCTTGCTCGGCAGGGAGCCCGATGTGGGACTCGATCCCAGGACGCTGGGATCATGACCCGAGCCGAAGGCAGCCGCTTAACCAACTGAGCCACCCAGGCGTCCCGGCCCCTTTTCATTTTTTAACAACTGTCAACTCAACACTGGCCATGTGCAGAACCCTAGGCCAGTTATGAAGGGGGAGGATGGACAGAGCCATGGACTAGGCTGACGTGGGTTCTCCCTTTGTGGATCTGTCCACAGGCCTGACTCTTGCTGCCAGGCCCTGCAAGATAGAGTCCCTGCTGTGGGTCTGCCATCATCAGACACAGCAGTCTCTTCTTTTTCCTGCATCTCCCACGGAAAAGTGCCATCATCCCTTTTCAACCTTGCAAAGCAAAGGAAAGTAGAATTGTGTCTTTTCCTTTGTACTGTTCTGTCAGTGAAGCCTTTATTCCTCAGGTCCAGTGGGATCCACAAAGGATTTAAGGCAGCCCCAAGACAGCACATACTTGTTTCCCATTGATCACTGAGACAGAATCTATTGGGTGTCTCAGTTGGGGAACAGCTTCTTTGCCATCTTGCTGTGAATACCAGCTTTGTCTGGAGAATTCACTCGGGCTAGAGAGGAGCCATGTCAGTTTTGTTTCCAGAGACTTTTTTTTTTAAGATTTTATTTATTTATTTGTCAGGAGAGAGAGCACACACAAGCAGGCAGAGTGCCAAGCAGAGCAGGCAGAGGGAGAAGCAGGCTTCCGGCTGAGCAAGGAGCCCGATGTAGGACTCGATCCCAGGACTCTGCGATCATGAGCTGAGCCAAAGGCAGCTGCTTAACCTACTGAGTCACTCAAGTGCCCCTCCAGAGACTTTTTGAATGATCCTTGACCTCTCACATCCATCCCACCAGTAATCTCCATCTTGCTCCCACCTAGTAATATATTGAAAGAAGATGTTAACAGGTTCTGTGGGGGTTTAAATTAATTAATTAGTTTCAAGGTTTTATTTAAATTCTAGTTAGTTAGCATACAGTGTAATATTGTTTTCAGGAGTAGAATTTAATGATTCATCGCTCACATATAACACCTAGTGCTCATCACAAGTGCCCTCGATGGGTTCTATGTTTCAGTCTCTTAAGTGGAGGCAACAGAAGGGACAAAAGTGAGTGACTTTTTTCATTCAAATGCCTATTTTTTTGGATTGTTTGGTTTTCTGTACCATGTGAGACTACAGGTAGGACTGGGCAGTTATCACTGAAAGTCTTATGGTTTTTTTTTTTTTTTTTTTTTTTTTTTTAGTCTTATGGTTTTTATACTGAATCCTTAAGCACTATCAGGGCTGGGTCCTCCCTTTCAGATGGGAGAAGCAGAATTCCTTTGTTAATAGAATACAGTTGCTGAGGTCAGGCAGCCCTGAGATGGTCTCCCAGTCTAACCATTTACAAGTCATGTGACTATGGGCAAGTTACTTAACCCTGAGCCTCAGTTTCCTCATCTGTAAAATATTCTTCAAACCAGCCACCTGATTAGTGGGATTAAATGAGATAACGTTTACAAACCCCCTGGCCGTAATAGGGACTCAGTAAGTGTAACTTTTTTTAAAAGATTTTATTTATTTATTTGACAGAGAGATAGAGAAAACAAGTAAGCAGAGTGGCAGGCAGAGGGAGAGGGAGGAGGAGATCCGAGCACCCTGGGATCATGACCTGAGCCAAAGGCAGATGCTTAGCGACAGAGCCACCCAGGTGTCCCAGTAAGTGATAACTTCTTAAATGTTAGAACCACCCCTGGAGCCTCTGCCAAGTATCCAGGGTACTCGGCCCCTGTGGAGCTTCTTTAATCTTTCATCAGTTGGTCAAGAGGAACTCCTGAAGGTACGTAGTGGATGCTCTGTAAACAGTGAATGAATGAGGGGGCCTTGGTACTTTCTTTGTTCTGTTGCCTTAGAACAGCACTTCACACTGTGAGTTTTGCATTGGGAGATGTCCCCGAGAGATGCTTTGAGGAAACTGGCGAGTTAGATTTGGGGAATGCTATAGAGTCTACAGTATGTAGATGGATTCTAGCCTTCTCTAGAGAGGAATAGTGCATATCGCTATTAGAGAAGTTTGGAAAAGTTGGGGAGAGAAGAAACCTCCCTGGCTTTCCAAATTTGGCCTTTTCCAAGCTCATTTGACTATATGGGGGTAACGATAGTACCTCCGTGAGGCTGTGATGAGGCTGTACTGGGGTAACTCGCACGAAGCACTTAGAGCAGTGCAGGGTGGAGTAAGCACACAAAGGGTTGGCTGTAAC
This sequence comes from Lontra canadensis, assembly GCF_010015895.1. Classification (NCBI taxonomy): domain Eukaryota; kingdom Metazoa; phylum Chordata; class Mammalia; order Carnivora; family Mustelidae; genus Lontra; species Lontra canadensis. Next base: position 3,685,056 of record NW_022631081.1, on the reverse strand, counting down.
TAAGTGCTTTTTAATCTGTGGACTTCGCAGAGTATCTAGCCATCCCCTTACGTATTTTTATAAGACTATTTATCCATTTGACAGAAAGAGCACAAGCAGGGGGAGCAGTAGACAGAGGGGGAGAAGCAGACTTCCCGTGGAGCAGGGAGCCCGATGCAGGGCTGCATTCCAGGACACTGGGATCATGACCCGAGCTGAAGGCACACACTCAACCGACTGAGCCACCCAGGTGCCCCATTATTAATGGGCATTTCAGTTATTTCCGATGGTGTATTGTATGGACAGGGTTGTAGGAAAACCCTACCATCTGTGCCAGTATTTCTGTGGGAGAGAGTCCTACAAGTAGAACTGCTGGGTCAAAGGATACACACATTCAAAAATTTGGTGGATCCCTCAGAATTACCTTCCAAAAGCTGATCAGCTATTATTTAACAGCTCATTTGCCCCATAGAGAGATAAGAAGCTATCTTCCCATACCACGTGTGTGCTGGATCCTGCCTTCGTCCTGTGCTCCGTGACTGAAAATAGAGCTGACACAACAGAAAGTCACCCCTCTCTTATGTCTTGCAGAGTCCGGCCACAGATAAGGGACCAAAATGACTGACTCAAAGTATTTCACCACGACCAAGAAAGGTACTCTTTGTTTCATTGTGGGGTCCTGTCCTACCCTTTCCTGGCTCCATCCTTCTGCCTTCTCCCTGCCAGGATGGGCTTTGGGGGCAGGGGTGGCGGCCTGGAAGCAAGTGACGGGAATTACCCAGAGCATCTTTAACCTTGTGGATCCAGAACATTGAAGAGTTGATGGTATAGGAAATTGACTACTACTTTTTAGAACTCAGGAAGGGAAGAGCATTAGCTCCAAATGGAGAGGGGGGAAGCCCCCTTTTGTTCTGAATGGCCTTTTTAAATATGTTTTTTCCTGGAGGAAAGAAAGCACACAATCCTTTCAGTAACCCCACAGTGATATGTGTGTGTGTGTGTGTGTGTGTGTGTGTGTGTGTGTGTGTCTAGTCTTTATCCACAGGCACGTGTTTTACATGGTCAGAGTCAGAATTTATATCCTGTTTTTCATTTGACATTATCTTAAACATTTCCCCACAGTTGTAACTACTCAGTGTTAGTCTGCTGAGTTGATGCACTGAAATTTGCTCAGCTCGTCTTCTGTTTTAGGGCATTGTGGTTGTTCCTGCTTTCTGGGAAGCAGAGGTGGTTGTAGTGGCTGACGAATGTGCTTTAACCCTGTAAGCATCTTCCTAACCGGCCCTCCCTCCCTCCTTCCTTCCTTCCAAGCAAGATCGACACATGCCTGCTGACCAGATGAAAAGAGGCTGTTGAGGCAGCTGAGCCAGGACCTGTAATCTCCTCTTCCTCTTATTGAGCACATCTTTATTGTTCTAGCTTTCTTGCAGTTAAGCAGAGAAGACAGTCTGTTAAATAGTAATCACACTAAAGGTGGTGGGTGCTATGGTAAGGGAAGCGCAGGGGGCTGTGGGCGGACCTTGGGTGGAGCTAGCTGGTTAAGAAGGGGAAGGGTAGAAAGGGGAGCAGAGCACTTACTCTGCCCAGGGTATGCCCAGGGAAAGGAAGACACCTGGGCACAAGTTACTGAAGAGTATGCTGGAAGGAGAGTTGGAGAGTTTAGGACTAGAGGGGGTGAACCTAGTGCTAAGTGAATTGAGGTGTCAGTGGTGGGGTTTTTGTGAGTTTTCTTTTGAGGAGAATGTCTGTAGAGGGATGCCTGAGTCCAAATCAGACATCGGTGATGGTTTTAAGCAAGAAAAAATCCAAGGCAGTTTCTAGTAAAGAATTGAAGGGGGTGAAGATTGGGGGTAGGCAAAGGGACCAATACCACAGCTCCCATGAGAGATTATGGTGTCTGAGCTGGAGAGAGGGGTGGGGTGGGGTGTAGCATTGTGGGTAGAGTAAATCGGATGCTTTATATGAGATTGAAGAGGTAGGCTTGGTGAATGATTTGATTTGGGGCCCATTAGAGGAAAGAGACATTTTGGAAACAGGCAGATCCCAGGTTCACCTCATCAGTCTTCTTAGAACTGAAGTGACTCCATCAATTGATGGTCAGTTGTATTGAATCTGACCAAACACTTTGAGCAAAGCCCTGCAACAGGACCCAGGGTCAAAGTCATGATGGTCTGTTAGATCCTGCAGCAGGGAGACATGGCTACCTCAGTGTCTTGGAGGGGAAGGGCATATGTTCCTCTAGTCCTACAGAAGTCAAGAGTCTGAACTGCAAGGTCTGCAGATTCCTCTTGGGTCTGTTGAGCAATATCCTCATGATGGCCTTGCTCTGGGCCGTACTGTGTGATTGTTCTTAATTAACTTTGTTTGTTCTCTGTCATCTCAAGTTCTTTCCTGACACATTGTTCAGTCATGATAAAAACCTGCAAATTTTCTTTTTCTCACTGTAAATCCATCTAGAACTTCCTCAGCACTTCCCCCCTACATGACAGTCGTTGCTTTATTCCCACCCCAAATAACTTGAGAGAGAAGTTTGGGACCCTTTCTGTAAAAGAGTAATCCAAGCCAAGCGTCCCATGGCAAATTAGTAACAGTAGCAGTCACCTTTAATGCAGGCCACTGAGTGCCAGGCACTGAGATGAGCATTTTACAACATTTACAACAGTGTTAAATGAGAGAATTCATTGCCCCAGTTAAAGTAGGGAGAGTACAGATGAAACGGGTTCAGAGAAGCAAAGGGATATCCTTGATTGGCACGAGCATATGGGCTTTGAAGCTGGCAGATGTGAATTTGAGTCTTGGCCCTACCTGCTACTAGCAGTGCGTTCTTGGGCAAGTCAGAGCCTCCATTTGTTCATCTGTAAAATGGGAGGAAATGCAGAGTTGTCATGAGGATGAAATGAGAAATGGGGGAAAGTGTGGCACCTGCCTTAGAAAAAGGCTCAGGAAATCCTGGCGGCTCCTGTTTTGAGGGCAGGAGGCCTGTCTCATTCCAAAGTCTGCCCTTGTAACCTGTCATTGGGGTTATCTGAGCCCTGAACAACCCTATCTTCTCATTTGTTTTTTCCAGATCATCAAGTTCTTAAGAAAAGCATATTACGTGCTCAGGCTCTCGTGGGGCAGCTGAATTCCCATTTTCAGAGCTGAGCAACCACTTGTGGCTCAGGAAGTGAAACCCTGAATGTACTGTTTTAACTGGAGGTTCTAGGAAAACAGGAAAAGCCAAGTGTGGGAATCGAGCAAATCCTACCCTCTCCCTTCACATCTTCAGTCCCCAGATTCCATCACACACCGCCTTGAGGGCTTTGGGTGAGGGTGGTAGCTGAGGAGAATTTTGCTTTCCTCTGAATGTTTTTAACTGCTTGCTGAGCAGGACCTGTTCTCATACTTTTTGTCTGCCTCAGAATGTTTGTTTGCTTCTGTAGTTCCCTCTGTTCAGTCCAGCACGGCCTCCACACTGCCCTCCTCAGAGCTGTCCCCCTCTGCTGCCTCTGTCACTGAGGCCAAGGACCTAACGCGGCCCTCAGCTGGCAGCACAGGTGTCTTTACCTGCCCCTCCCCTCCCATTCTTCTGGAATTTGGGGACTGGGAATGGCCCCCTGGCAGGGTGGGGGTGATCACTCATGCCTGCCTCCTTTTTTAGGGGAGATCTTCGAGCTGAAGGCAGAGCTCAACAGTGACAAGAAGGAGAAGAAGAAGGAGGCGGTAAAGAAAGTGATTGCATCAATGACCGTGGGCAAAGATGTCAGGTGTGCAGGCGTAGGCCCGGTGGCAGCTGGAGCGGGGCTCCGTAGCATGGGTCTAGTTCACTTCGCTCCTTGACGGTATCTCTAGGCACTCCTGTCTCCCCTTGCTATGGCTCCCTTCACGAGCCACCTTTCCACTCAGAAGATTTCATTTACACAGGGGTCCTATGCTCAGATGCTGCTGGGGTTCGGGGCAGTGGAGTCAATAGTGAAGTGGGCAAGGTCAAAAGGCAGGAACCCTGTCAGAAATTCCAGAGGTTTGCTGCCAGCTGGGGAAAACGAACCCAGTATGGGCAGGTGTGGCTTTTTAAAAGAATAAGAAATCTAGATTTTTTCATTTTGAATCTTATTTTTAAGATTGCCAGATGATATTAAACAAACATTGCAGTGACACTGACACACACCTGTGGACGGGATTCATCGGATCGGTCGCCAGTTCACAGCCTCTGGTTTACATCTGACCGCCAGAGCAGCTGATGGGTAGCATTGCCACCTCTCTGTTGCTCACTCTCTTCCCCTGTGTAGACTGTCCCTTTCCCCTTTTCCATTTACAAGCTTGTTTCCCATCTCTGAAAATCCATTCAAGGTCTCTTTGTTGCCTTCTCTCGTCACTCCAGCCCACTGCCCTGAATGTGCAGCATTTGTTCTGTGTTCCTGTCACCTGGCACTAATTCTAGACTGTCCTTTTCTGATGTGTACTTGTGTTCACCTGTCCACCATGTCATTAAGTCCCCGGCGACAGGGACTAGATTTTGTAACAACCTAACAGTTGCATAGTATTTGAGAGTATGCAGAGAACTTTCGGATATGTTTTTCAGCAGTTCCTTACAGTTCCCACGTTGTACGTAACAATGTGTTTACTGCCAAAGAAACCAGATAAAGAAGGGGTATAGGGACTGCCCCCAGTCACGTGGTTCATAGCAGAACTAGGACGCAAGCCCAGCCCTTCTGAAATCCAAATCCAAGGTGTTTCCACGCATACCCCCTCCTATGTGCCTGCATGGTGCCCAGCTCCATGCCTCATAGGCCTGGGCGCTGGTGTGGGGCAGCTCCTCATCTGGATTGTATTTCTCCAGACTTCTCCATGGATTGCCCTGTCCTGTTGCCACCTCAGCAAGGGACCTCCTAACAGCACCACAGCAGAGACAGTTCTGCAGAGACACCTGCTGTAGACAGAGTGGCAAAAGGATCAGGCGTCTGCTGGAGAACTGGGCCTCCTCCCAAGTCACATCCTTCCCGGACAAAGCCACTCTTCTTCAGATAGAACACAACTGTCACCTCCTCACAGAGGAAGCATCTTTATTCTTTTGTCTCAAGTGAACTTGTTGTGCTGGTGTGGCAGGCCCATCAGCGGTTCCTCCCCCCCCCCCCGCCCCCCCCCCCCCCCCCCCCGCCCCTTTCTTCCTGGTTCTTCATCTTCCAAGGTGATCCATCAATGTCAGCATCAACTGGGTTCCTTCCTAAGGGAGCCCAGGGAGCTCACTTTGACCTCTTGAGTCTCTTTTACCATGTCTTCGACCATTAAGTCACAAGACTTGAGAGGGGAGGTGAAGATTCCAGAGAGAGAAAATTGACCTCTAATCCTATTTCACATCTCAACGGTGTTAGGACTCTGGGGTTCCATGTTGGGAAGGGTTCCACCCAGAATAACAGCAGTCATGAGCACAGGTTTTAGAGCCAGACCTGGCTCCTCAGGCAAGTTATTTGACTTTTTTTTTTTTTTTTTTTAAGATTTTATTTATTTGACAGAGAGAGAGATCAGAAGTAGGCAGAGAGGCAGGCAGAGAGAGAAAGGAAACAGGCTCCCTGCTGAGCAGAGAGCCCGATGTGGGACTCGATCCCAGGACCCTGAGTTGATGACCTGAGCCGAAGGCAGAGGCTTTAACCCACTGAGCCACCCAGGAGCCCCTTATTTGACATTTATGAGCCTCAGTATTGTTTTCTGTAAAATGAGGATAACACACTGGCTTCTTGGGGCTGTTAATTGAGATCATGCATATAAAACCCTTAGTGCTAAGCCCGGCTATATAGTACATGTGCATATAGTGCATATAGTACATGTGCATGCTGGGCTAGTTTTTAGTGGACAGCTGAGCTGGCCCTTGTGGTGAAAGGAGCATGGCCCATCCCTGCTTCCCTACAGCCTTCTGGAACGAGCAGCCCAAATATAAGGGAGCCACATTAAGTATGAGGGAAAGAAAATAGTTGTTTTCATTTACTCAGCACCTCTCAGATCTCAAGGACCAGATACCTGAAATATGTTGTCTTCTTTAATTATCACAAGGGCCCTGTGTAATGGGGTTTTGCTGCACCATTCCTGCAGGTGAGCAAACTGAGACATGGTGGGGAATGAAGGAATTTTCCCAATTTCATATAGCTAGCAGGCGGCAGAGCTGGGTTTGAGCCAGGTCTGATGGGCTATAGAGTTGTAGTGAATGAACTCTGTAAAAAGAATGGAGGACTTTGCTTTTCATATCACCTTTTGGGTTCCATTGCTACCCATAAGTGGTAATAGAGCATAGCTGGTGTCTTCCCTTTTACTAGGAAGTCCTGTTATTTTTTTTCCCCTCTCTCCCATCCACTGTCCCTATTTCCCCACCCCACCCCCAAACCACCCATTAACTCTCTGAAAAATCTTCCTTTCTTCAGCCTTACCTACACTCGTGCCATTTTGACTTTCCAGTGCCCTCTTCCCCGACGTGGTGAACTGTATGCAGACAGACAATCTGGAGCTGAAGAAGCTGGTGTACTTGTATTTGATGAACTATGCCAAGAGTCAGCCCGACATGGCCATCATGGCTGTCAACACCTTTGTGAAGGTGAGTAGGAGCTTGGTCGGAGGAAGGGCATGGGTGTTCACTGCTCCATCTTTCCTCTGTCTCGGGGTGGGAGACTATGGCCCTGAGTAAAAACACTCAGGCTCCTTTCCAATCCCTCTGACTCCCAGCCTGAGGGCCTCCTAGTCCTCCAGCAGAGGGCTCCCACTGTCTCAGAAAATCAGTTGCTACAGACCCTGCTAACTCATTCCGAGTGAGGTAGCCTAAGGCCTGTATTGATCCCCATGTCCCCCCTGGGATGCACCATTGTCCTACATCCTTTGCCAGGGCAGGATTCAGCAAGCATCTGAGAGCTTCTATGTTCGCCTTCTAGACTTTGCCCCTTTCTGTGTTTTCCATCCAGATTAAGGTGCAAACAGCTACTTGAATTGTCAGTTCTGTGTACCTTTAGAACTTTCCTAACTCCCCTCACCCTGTCGATGCTCAGATACAGGCACATGAGGGGTTCTGTGGGTTATGGTGCCGGATGGATGTGGTTTGAATCATGGCTCTGCTCTGTGACTGGGTGAGCTCCCAGTCTCCCTGGGGGCCTCGGCTGCTTCACCCTGTAAAACAGGAACAGTACTGTGTGCCTGCTGTGAGAATTAGAGTCAACAATACACAAAGCCCCAGCACATTATCTGGCAAATGCTAGATGCCTGTACACAGCACTTTTGCTGCTGTCGGCCACGGTTGGTGGGCCGTCTGATATTGCTGAGCCTGCCCCTGCCGCTGGCCAATGGCTCGTTCCCCTCAGGATTGTGAGGATCCCAATCCCCTGATCCGGGCCCTGGCTGTGCGGACCATGGGCTGCATCCGCGTTGACAAGATCACAGAGTACCTGTGTGAGCCACTCCGGAAGTGCCTGAAGGATGAGGACCCGTACGTGCGCAAAACAGCAGCTGTGTGTGTCGCCAAGCTGCATGACATCAACGCCCAGCTGGTAGAGGACCAGGGCTTCCTGGACACCCTTAAAGACCTCATCTCTGACTCAAACCCCATGGTAAGCCGTTGCCACCCACCATACCACTTCCACCACCTCCTGGGTTGCTTGGGAATACCTTGGCTTCCTCTTCCACCAGGCACTCCCCAGTTCCTGGAAGTCAGAGCCTTGCTGGGTGGGCTAATTGTCCTCGTGCCTATGGTGGTTCGGGCACCATCCTTGGAGGGAGTTAGAACTGGATTCTCCCCTTTGTGCCCTCTCTAACACGAGCTATACGTCCTTTGGTGGGCTGCCTAACCTTCCAGAGCCCTCTTTTTTTCATTAGTAAGATGGATCTAACTCCGTGGCTGGCAGGAGTGCTGTGAGGCTTAAGCTGTGAAGGTAGTACAGTGGGCATACAGCCAAGACTAGTGTGCTCCTTCCCTTTCCAGTCACTGTCCATTGGTGGGCTCTGAATGTGAGGTACTTTTCCCTCTCCCCGCATCTTCGGGGTTGCAGGGTTGTAGAGGGTCACCTTTGAAGTAGCATAGCCTGGAGGGCAGGGCCTCAGGATGTCGCTGGGAGGGGAGCTCCTCTTTTTTCATGTGATAGCAGTTTGGAGGGCAATGCACCAGCCTCTGTTTAAAGTGAAATGCACAGACCCCTCAGCCCAGCCATCCCACTCTGTCCTATGGAAACACTGACCACACAGGACCCTGAGTGGCCAATACAAGATTGGCCATTGGAGCACTGTCTATTATAGGGAAAAGTTGAAAACCCTGCAGAACACACATAAAAAAAAGCTGCTCTGGTAAAAATGGCTGGAGTGCCCAAGGCTTCACCTGACATCCCCTCTGGACTCCAGCCCCCATCTGTTCCCGTGGCCTGCAGAGCTCTGCAAGAATCTTCTAGCTCCAAGAAGCACACTTGACACTCCCTGAAGTGAGCTCTTGTAGCCAGTAGGCAGGGGCTATGTGTTAGGTAGCTAGGAATATTTTCTGTTGCCAGGCATTTGGAGCTGGATCTTTCTTTTGTTTGCCCTCCCCCCCTCCCCCCCGCACTGGGGAAGGGGCCCTTAACATTCATTCTGGTTTACAGCTGAGTTAGTGGGGTGAGTGCTCGGAGTAGGTCTCCATGCTGCAGGCCCTACCCATCGGGTCCTGTCATTTCAGGATATTCAACCTCTGACCTGCCAGCATGATTTGTCCCAATGTCCCTTGGCCCGAGCAACGCCCCCAGCCTATATCCCTTCCACCCTCTCAAACAGGTGGTGGCAAACGCAGTGGCTGCCCTCTCAGAGATCGCTGAGTCTCACCCCAGCAGCAACCTGCTTGATCTGAACCCACAGTCCATTAATAAGCTGCTGACAGCCCTGAACGAGTGCACCGAGTGGGGCCAGATCTTCATCCTCGACTGCCTGGCCAACTATACACCCAAGGATGACCGGGAGGCCCAGAGGTGAGCAGGCTGCTCCTTGCTTGCCAACCTAGTGGAACCTGGTCCTTGCAGAGCTCCAGCCGTGAGCTGGTCCTCAGACCTCTGCTGGGCCCTTTGCCAGGGCCTTGCCCCACAGACCATCCTCAAGGGAAACTAGAGTCAGGCAGTCACCTCTCTGCTTAGCATGGTACAGACAGAACAGAAGCCAGAGTCCCATCTGGTTGTTGACAGAGACCCCAGTCACCTTGGGCTGAGTAAAGGAGGTGGATAGCACCAGAGTCACCATTCGTTGGATTCTTCCTGGGTGGCTGGGGCTCTGCCGAGTGCTTCCTATCCATTAGATGCTCCTTAAAGCACCTCTGTGAAAGCTGCCCCATCGTTACCCACATTTTACAGGTAAGGAAAGACTGGTTTAGAAGGCGGATGAACTCATGCAGGTCACCCGGCTGGGACTCCCTGACCTTTGGTCATAACCAACATAATACCTTGCCCCTTTTGAATGCCCTTCCAGTTGGGGGGTGGGGTGGGGGGAGGGCCTTAACACTGACCCAGTATTTATTAACTAGCGTACATGGTGCTTAGGCCTTTGTATACATTGTCTCATGTAAGCCTTCAGCAATCCTGGGAAGGTGGCACCATCATCTCCGTCTTCTAGATGAGAAAACTAAGACTTAGAGTGGTTTTAACCTGTTGGGGTCAATTAGCAAGTACCAGAAGCAGAATCTAGGTTCTCTTACAGAAAACATGCTCTCTCAGTAACTTAAATCAGGCTGTTGCCTTTGTCTTTCTCTCCTGTTTTCCCCTTTGGAATGGACCCCAGCATCTGCGAGCGGGTCACCCCCAGGCTCTCCCACGCCAACTCTGCTGTGGTGCTGTCTGCTGTGAAGGTGCTGATGAAGTTCATGGAGATGTTGTCCAAGGACCTGGACTACTATGGCACGCTGCTCAAGAAGCTGGCCCCACCCCTGGTCACGCTGCTGTCGGCCGAGCCGGAGCTGCAGTACGTGGCCCTGCGCAACATCAACCTCATTGTGCAGAAAAGGTACCCGGACTGCCACATGCACGCACAGTGCCCCTGGTCTGGTGGGGAGGAGGGATGGCTCCTCCTGGGAGCAGGACACTAAAGGGAGAGTGACCTGTTGCTGTGTAGGAAGTCTCAGGAGTTTAACCCAGAAGTCTTAACCACAGGCAGCTTTGTCCCCCAGGGGACATTTGGAAATATCTGGAGACATTTTTGGTTGTCTGACTTTGGGGGTGCTACTGGCACCTCATGGGCAGAGGCCAAGGGTGCTGCCCAACATCCTACAGTGCACAGGACAGCTTTCACCCCCAGAGACTGTTCTGCCCAAACTGTCAGTAGTGCTGAGGGTGAGAAACCATGGCTTAGCCTGCCGAGGTAGCAGATGAGGTCAAGAGCCGCATGGTGCTTCTTAACCGCAAACAAGGGATGGCTCCACAGTCCACAGAACCTCCTGAAGCAGGGTGTAAGATTCTGTGTGTATATTTTTCCTCAGGACAGAGACTCAAGCATTAGTCAAATTCTCTGAGGCCAGAGGACTCCAGAGTGGTGAGATGCAGCAGACTTCTCATTGGCCTTGGGCCTGAGGAGGGGTATGTGAGAGTCAGATGCCCGTGTCCGGCGGTGCCTGGGTGGATAAGTTAGTTAAGCGTCTGACACTTGATCTCAGTTTAGGTCTTGATCTCAAAAAAGAGGAAGCCCATTTCCACTGGCCCCCTGGGAACAACCACTGCTCCTAAGAGAAGGTGCCTGATACCCAGGATGGGTAGAGTTGAAAAACAGCAGTGTCAGTCTGAGGGGCCCAGGATAGGAGGGGGTTCTCTGGAACAGTCCCCAAACAGTGGGGCTGGTCTCTGGAGTTTTCCTCCCAGCCTTTTTGGTCAGATGGCTCGCTCACCATCAACTTCTCCTTGCTGGGCGCAGAGAACAGGGCCTCTTTTAGACATTCTTTCTTGGAAGATGGCACTTCTCCCTGTCCTTGTAGCATCATTCCGGCTCTTAGGGCACTCCTGGGGGCCCAGAAATTTCAGTGGAGTCCTAGCAGTTGTGAAGGTTTGGGAGGTAAATTTGGGAAAGCTTTTTGAGGGCCTAAGCAGAGCCATGAGACTAGGGATTCATTTGTAGTTGCGGGTGGGATTTAATACGGTGTAGTGACCTGTAGATCCCAATCAGTGTGAAGGGCTCCCTGTGCTATATTTAACATGGCAAATCTCTTAAGAAGTTGACCGTGTTGCCCAGGCACCATCTGGCCCAGTCCCCACATGGTTGGGCAGCTTTTGCCGGGTCCTGTTTGCAGAAACCATGTCTCCCCCGTCCCCCGGCTTGGGACCTTATCTCCCCGACCAGGCACAGCAAAGGCTCCTTGCTTTGCCGGGACCTCCCTGCAGCTTGCACAGCAGCACTGAGTCCTGCCCAAGTAGATTCTCTCCTTTTTCTCTGCTGTGTCTTCTCCCCTCCTCACTGCTTACCCTCATTCTTTTCCTTTCTTCAGTTCTAGAAAGGGCAGAGAAGTAGGAGTTGAGGGTAGTGACTCTCGATTCCACCGTTATTAGCACTAGATGTGTGACCTGGTGCAAGGCCCTCCACCTTCAGCTTTCCTCATCTAAGAAAAACGAGGTGGACAGTACCAGTCGAGGGAGGAGCAGCAGCACTGGTGACAGCGCCACATAGCAGGTGCCTTCCCTGAGGCAGGCCTCGATCCTGATAGCTGCTTCCCGTCTAACTCTCACAACAGCCCTGTGATGTAGACATCTGTTGGGGGTCCCTGGGATGACCCCCACACTCAGAGATTCACTAGAAGGGCTCGTGGGAGTCAGCATATATGTTTGCACGGCTTAGATTTAGTATGGCTGTAGTAACACAGGTAGAGTCGAGGAATCCATGTACAGGCTTCCTTATGGACCGTCCTCCCCATGAAGGGGGTCACACAGAGCGCAGTCATCCCCGAGCAGCAAGGTGCAACAACATGTGTGTAATTTTTCTGCCTAGGGATGCCTATTGGAGACTCTCCGCACCCTGGGTTTTTACTGGGGACTGATCACATAGTCACCTTCCAGAATTTCAGACTCCTAGAAGGAAAGCAGATATTCAACATAGATCATACAAATAGTTTAGGCATAGTTAGCGACCTTTATCATTTAGGGAACAGTGAGAATACTCCCGAAAACAGAGTTCCCAGATGCCAGGCCTTTCTAAGACTGGAGACTGAGGCCTGCAGTGGTAACACTTCTACATGGTGTCATTCTAATTGCATGAGTGAGGAAGCAGAGGCCCAAGGTCACAAACTGGGACTGGCACGGAGGTCTGATTCCCATGCCCGTCGCCTGCTGCCTGCTCCCTCTCAAATATGAGCACTGTCTTGCTCATATTCCCTCTTCCCATCCTGGGATATGGTTGGACATACAATGGCGAGTCCGTGGACCCTCGCACAGGAACGTGCAGCCATGGTAGTGACTGCCTTCACAGGTGTCAGGATCTACTTCGGACCCCAGAAATGCCCCCAGTAAACATGGAAGGGGTTTTCTCACAGGGCTTATGCTTTGCTTTTTGCTCTTTGGACAATCCTATCTTGTCACCAGGCCTGAGATCCTGAAGCACGAAATGAAGGTCTTCTTTGTGAAATACAATGACCCCATCTACGTGAAGCTGGAGAAGCTGGACATCATGATCCGTCTGGCCTCCCAGGCCAACATTGCCCAGGTCAGCAGAGGGCTGTAGCCAGGGCCATGAGCTTTGGTGTTGGACAGCAACACCACCACCAAGCTGTGGTCTCTGAGCGGCCTGACAGTTCATCTCGCGACGAGCACTTAGCACAGGGCTCTGTAAGCAAGCACTCAACAATCTTAACTGATATTTTTATGATTAAAGCCTTTGTTCTCCCTACTATTACTTATTATCCATCCACTGAAAAGTAGTAGTTAGGTAGCCGTGCTAGCTATCTCAGCCTAAACAGAGGTTGTCCAGTCCTGCCAACTAGTTCTTCCCTGCTTTCCTCTTGGGGCACCTGATAGCTCTCTCCTTCCCTTGGCCCTTCTTCCTCGAGCAGGAGGCAGAATCCCATCCTTCTAGGGGTCCGTGCATACCCATCGTCCCGGCATGTTGGTTACCCTGGGAGATCCACTCCTCCCCAAACCCATCTTCTCTGTTTGGGCCACAGGTCCTGGCGGAGCTGAAAGAGTATGCAACAGAGGTGGATGTGGACTTCGTACGGAAGGCTGTGCGAGCCATTGGGCGCTGTGCCATCAAGGTGGAGGTGAGGCTCTGGGACTCTGTCCTCTGTAGGGGGAGAGGGAGGGAAAGGAAGCTGAAACCAGGAAACCAGTCTGATTCTAGCAGAATATGCCAGCTACTCCTGGTTCAGGAAGGCCTGAGAGTCACTGCTGGAGGCCCTGAGGCACCCATTTTGCAGATCTGATTGGGTTCCTTTTCTCTCTTTAGGCCTTCAAGTTGTTGCAGATGAAAAAACCCACCTGTAACCATGGGTTCTCCTGCAGCCCCAGCTGCTGGTGGCCCTGATAGACTTAGCTTTCACTTCATGGGGTTTTGGAGCCGGGTTCTCTGCCTGTTGAACATTTTAGCAATAATCATGATTTAGCTGTCCATATGCCCTTTTGTCCAAGCTCCCAAGGCTATCCAGACCTCTGTGTCCTGGCATTTCATCCCTCCTATTCCCTGCCTATGGTGACATTCCTTGACCACTGAGCTGACTTTCTTTTAAGTTAGTCCATTGAGGACTGGGAGATCCTTGGACAGCTGGTCACCCCAGCCCAACCCCTTGAGGCATTTTCCCCTTATGATGGCATCCTGAGAATCTCTCCCACAAGGGCCATAGTGCAGCATACTGGAATAAGGGGTGGGGAGTGGTGGTCCAAGTAGAGACTTTCTGGTTTTGGTCATAGGGACCCATTTTGGGAAACTAGTAGAAGTGAGGTGGTGCTGGGCTGAAGCACAGTCACTGCCCTCAAGGCTTGGCCTGGAGGCACTTCAGATACCCTCCCCACTCTCAGGAGCTCTACTGGCCTTCTCGGTCTAATTCTGTCTCTCTGTGTCTCTGCCATCCCCAGGCTGTCCTTTTGTACTTATTCTCTCGCTTGTTATCTGGGGAGAGTGTTCTCTTGTTTTCCCTCTGTGGCAAGGAAGGGGGCAAGACATGACCGAGCCCTTGGCCAAAACATGGTCATCAGAAGTTCTTTTGGAAGTGGTTGCAAGGCCCTTGCCTACATTCCTCTTCCCACAGCAATCTGCAGAGCGCTGTGTGAGCACACTGCTCGATCTCATCCAGACCAAGGTCAACTACGTGGTCCAGGAAGCCATTGTGGTCATCAAGGACATCTTCCGCAAGTACCCCAACAAGTATGTGCCCATCCCTCCCAGTGTGAGGGTGATGTGGCTCTGCTGGGGACAGGCATGTGGGGGGAGGAAAAGCAACAAGGATCCTCTCCTTTTTCCTTATTTCTCTGCCACAAATGGCATTCTCAAAAGAAACCTATTGTTTTTTCTTATTTCTCTTGAGTCACCCCTCCTCCACTCCCCAAACTAAATAAGCACTAAAATGTAACAGATAAACTCAAATCCCATTACTCACCACCCTCTCAGGATCTTGTGGGGCAGCTTCCTGTCTGTCTCGGCCCCTGCTGGGCCTCTTCTGGGTTGCCTGGGCTCCTTCACTGCTCACATGCTGGCTGTGTGCTCGTCTCTTAGGTATGAGAGTGTGATCGCCACACTGTGTGAGAACCTGGACTCCCTGGATGAGCCTGAGGCCCGGGCCGCCATGATTTGGATTGTGGGCGAGTACGCCGAGCGAATTGACAATGCCGACGAGCTGCTGGAGAGCTTCCTGGAGGGCTTCCATGATGAGAGCACCCAGGTGAGCCACCAAGTGGGGCGACTTGGGTCAGGGTGTGGGTCGTGACTGGCAGCTTAGTACTGGTACAGTCCATCCCACCCTGGAACCCTATCCTCAGCCAGCAGGCCTCAGGCCCAGCGCTTCGTGATACAGCACTGACAGTGTGGACAGATAGTGGGGCTGACAGGGGTGGCTCCTTTTCCTCTCACCCTGCATTAGCTATGGGGGATTGTGGGGACAGTCTGTGATGGTGGACACTGAAAGCAGGCAGAAATTTCCAGCTTTCATTTCATATTTATCTTTGGATAAGTAAGACATTCAATTAGTTCAAAATTGAAAAAATACGAACAAGTATATGGTGAAACGTCTCCTTCCTACCAGTTTCCTGGTGACCCAGTTCCGCTCACAAAGATCATCAGTGTCATTTATTGGTTTCTTGGGGATACTTCCAGGGACGGTCTAAGAATACATTGAACTCATGGCCACCAGCGCTACAACTCACGCCTACACAAAGCTTCTCGAACACACTATTTTCTTCATAAGGCCCATCACCTCCTCTTGCTAATATTCGCTAGCCAGCACTTCAGCCTGACCCTTGTGGTGGGGGCTATCATTAACAGTGAATCATCAACAAAAAGCAGAACGTGAAAGATGTGGCAGGTAAATAGATTGTGAAGAGGACACTTGTTTATGGTATGACGGCAGAAGCAACAAGGCAGAGCATCACCTCCTTTGACCTCCGCTGGGAGTATGTACCTCAGGCAGCTTGAACTTTTCACTCTTCTGCACTTTGTTGTGAAAGATCACGAAAGCTCCCCAAACATTGACTTTGGGGTTACAAGTATGTTTTAGGAACTAGGCAAATTCCAAATACGGGCTCTGTGGATAATGAGGGTCCACCGTGTATATGTCGCCTCTTATTTATTTATTTATTTAGTTAGTTAGTTAGTTAGTTTTTTTTAAGTGGTCTCCACGGGTGGCATGGAACCCAGTGCAGGATTTGAACTTGTGACCCTGAAATTGAGACCTGAGCTGAGATCAAGAGTCAGACATTCAACCAACTGAGCTACCCAGTCATCCATCCCATCTCTTGAACTGTGGGGCATGTGGCTGGCTCTGTCAATATAGCATGTGACTTTGGATCTCGAGGCTGTGAGTTTGAGCCCATCATTAAATGTAGAGATTACTTAAAAATAAACACTACTGGGGCGCCTGGGTGGCTCAGTGGGTTAAGCCTCTGCCTTCGGCTCGGGTCATGATCCCAGAGTCCTGGGATCGAGCCCCGCATCGGGCTCTCTGCTCAGCGGGGAGCCTGCTTCCTCCTCTCTCTCTCTCTCTCTGCCTGCCTCTCTGCCTACTTGTGATCTCTGTCTGTCAAATAAATGAATAAAATCTTTAAAAAAAATAAAATAAAATAAAAATAAATAAACACTACTGGTAGCGCACTATACACATTCAAATTGTACAGCACCGTGCCTTTTTCCCTTAAGAATGTATCTGAAGGCGCTGTTGTTACTAACTGATGGGACTCTTCACGGCTGCATAGTACCATGTTTATTTAACCAGCCTCCCCTGATGGATATGTAGGTGTTAGTCTTCTGCTCTTTTAATCAATACTGCTATGAATAATCTATGTAGGGTGGATGTGTGAGTCTAGCTGGGGGATAAATTGTGAGATAAATTCTTTCTGGTGAAGGGGCCTATGCACTGGAGACGTGGAAAGAGGTTCCCCATTTCCTTTGGTGTAGGGACTGTTGTGGTTTATAGTCCAATCTCAGAGGTAGCATAGCCCTCCCCTTACCTCCTTGTCAACCTAATACGTTCACAGACTGTTTTTGCCAATCTGATGAACAACAAGATGTACCTTGGTTGGTTCTGTTTGCATTTCTGTTGAGTGGGCTTGAGCATCTTTTCATGTGTATTCCCTTTTCTGTGAACCAGGCACTGTCTGCTCATGCAAGAGAGCTTTTAAATGTGTTTGTAAGCACAGAATTCTTTGCTGCCCAACAGGGGAGTGTGATCTGTTGGGTCAGAGCATAAGCCTTGGAATAGGAGACCCCAGTCTCCAAACCCTTCTTCTGTCCCTTCTTGGCTCTGTGGTTGTACACTAATTCTCTCTTCTCTGAGCCTCAGTTTCCTTATTTATAAAATGAGGTTTATAAGACTGTGCCTGATCCTGTTGCTCTGAAAGTTATAAAGAATGCTTTGTGCAATGTCCTTAATGGGCGCCCAGGCCATGATAAGCACTTGTGAGTGGTAGTATTGGTGTTGATCAGAATTGGTTTAAGAGTAAACTGGTCCATGGGGCGCCTGGGTGGCTCAGTCATTAAGCGTCTGCCTTCAGCTCAGGTCGTGATCCTCGGGTCCTAGGATTGAGCCCTGCATCGAGCTCCTTGCTCAGTGGGGAGCCTGCTTCTTCCTCTCCCTCTGTAGCTCTCCCTGCTTATTCTGTCAAACAAATATGTTTTTAAAAAATAAAAAAAATAAATAAAAGTAAACTGGTCCAGGCAGCAAACCCCTGGGGACCTACTGCTTTCCTGTAGCTGGTAAGTTCCGGGAGTGTGTTCTCTTCCGGCATTCTTGGATGAGGATGCCCAGACGGCGGCAGCAGGGCTGTGTGTGTGTCCCCGGGGAGGTTTCTCCTTTAGGAAGACTCCTAGAATTAGGGCCTATTTGGGGTCAGTGGTTCCAGGCTATGACCTGTAACAGCATGGTGACTTCCTTAACTCTTTTCCCCCTGGTAGTTCCAGCAACGGTCCAGGCCTGTTTGCATTAGCCTGAGCCAATCGCCATGATTCCAATTGGCCAAGTTTATCAGACTCCTCTCCCAGTCTCCATCAGGCAGAGAGGAGGGTGATTCTCTGAAGGAGAGCCAGTATTTCTGTTAACCAGAAGACAGACGAGATGCTAGATGGGCAAAAACAACAGATGTCCATCACAGAATAATAGTCCTAACTCCTACCATCACCCACTCCCACTGCCACCTGCCAAGTCTGCTATTAGCCTGCCCTGGGCTGCTTTTACTTTCACCTTACTAGCCTCCTCACTTGCTTGTCTCTGAGAGAAGCAGAGCCTGACTTGGGATCCCTTCTGCCCCCCACCATCAAGTCCTGCCTGGGATTAGTGCAGAGGACGTCCTCTGGGGGGTGTTTCTGCGAAACTAAAGTAAATCTTTTGTAGCCCCTTCTCCATTGGGCAAAGTCTGCTGGAGAGCCCAGGCTTAGAGAAGTCAGCAAGGGAAGCTAGAGCAGGAGCCTGGGTTGGAGAAACGAATCTAATCTATGCTTCTCCCCTACCCCTACTTTGAGTGGCCTGGAGCAAGTTAAACTTGCCAAGCCAATTTCTTTTCCAGCGCAGGGTTGCTGCAGAGCTGATTGGATGCTGTGTATAGACTGGGCACTCCAGTGTGGCTGGGTGGTGGTGACGGCGCTTTTAATTAAGTGACCAGTTGCCTTCGCTTCCTGGGTTCACAACACCATTCAGAGTTTTTATAAGCATACTTGTTTAGTGCTTTGCAGTTTGGGAACTTATTTAATTTTTATATTTATTTATATTTTAGTTAAATTTTTAAAAATATTTTATTTATTTGACAGACAGAGATCACACATAGGCAGAGAGGCAGGCAGAGAGTGGTGGGGGAAGCAGGCTCCCTGCTGAGAAGAGGGCTCGATCCCAGGATCCTGACCTGAGCTGAGGACAGAGACTTTAACCCACTGAGCCACCCAGGTGCCCCTATTTTAGTTAATTTTTTGTATATGTTTATTATTATATTTATTGGGTGTGAAGCCAAACACGGGGCTTGAATTTACAACCTGGAGATCAAGACCTGAGCCAAGATCGAAAGTTGTACGCTCAACCAGCTGAGCCACACAGGCACCCCAGGGAGCTTATTTTAGATTGTCTCTTTGAGCCCCCTTGTCCTGGGCTCCTAGGCCTCTCCAACCATGGACAGGGAGCTCAGAAAGTCTTACCTGGGGTGGTATGTCAGTCCAGCCTGCGTCTTGCCCCTGTCTGGATGGCAGGGGCAGTGACATCATTGCAGGATGGTTGCCCTGAACATGCAGGCTGACATGTGGGGTGTCAGCATGTTAGTGAGGCTGGGAGGCCTCAGGCTAGTGGTCAGAGTTCCTAGGCAGTGTAGCAGACCTGACAGTGACGGATGATGCCAGGCGGCCAGCTGACCTGGGCTGAGGAGAACTCGGTAAAAATCCCTGCGTGCTGGCTGCAGTGATGTTGATGACCACGGTGACAGGTGTTGTGTATTGAACAAAGTGTATGATAGGTTATTTACATTCCTTATCTCATGGGCTCTTCCATCAATCCTGTCAGGAGTTTACACTAACATTATAGGTGAGGAAGCAGACTCAGAGAAGTTGTAGGACTTGTCCAGAGTCACATTCAAATGAAGTGTGATATAACTCTAGCTTCAAAGTGGTCATAAATTGTAGTTTTGTGAGCTCACAAGAACCCCCTGAAGCACGCCACCCTTCTCCCCACCAAATGAGGATAAATGGCTTCCCCTGGACTACCTGGCCAGGGGCTGTAGCCAGGTTCTAGAAGCCAGTCTCTGGGCTGCCTCCTACTTTGACAACTGCCAGCCCCACCGCTCCTCTACTGTTGGCCCATGTGTAACCAAACGACAAGGACTCTGGATTGCTTAATTCCAGAAATGGATCACATCTCCTCCATCCTGCCACCTGCTATTAGCCCATTCTGTGTACCCTCCATTTTGCCAACCACACCCGGAAGGTGCTGTCAGCCCTGTTCCCTCCCTCCTGCTGCAGGCCTGTCCCTGGCACAGCCCTGCCTCAGGAGCCTCAGGCTGCCCTCTTATCTCAGAACTGGCAGAAGTGAGATGTGGCTAAGGAAGGACTATGTGCAGAGAATTGTTCTTTCAAGAGATGTTTTTTGAGTTAGCAAGTTTTTCTTAAGTGCCTGCTGTGCACTGGACACTGATAGAGCAATAACCAGGGATACAACTGTGATAGGCATGATCTCTGTCCATAGGACAGGCTGGTGGCTGGAAAGCATTCTAATAGTGTGGGGGAGTGCTGATGAGGGAGTGCAGGAAGCTGCAGAAGCGTGGGGTTGCTGGGGCAGCATGAGCTCCAAAGGGTGAGAAGAGGTTGGCCAGGCTGAGGGCATGATCAGGTGAAGGCAGCAGCAGCAGGGTGAAAGCTGAGAGAGGGCTGGGCTGGGTTGGTTCTCACCTTCTGGTAGACGCCCTACTCCTTAATGACAGGCTGACTGTGGGTCCTCCTGGCCCAGTCTGTCAGTGGTACCATCTCTGCTTGTTGACAGATGGTCCCTTTAAGAAGCACACCAGCTAGGAGCGCCTGGGTGGCTCAGTGGGTTGGGCCTCTGCCTTCAGCTCAGGTCATGATCTCAGGGTCCTGGGATCGAGCCCGCATCGAGCTCTCTGCTCAGCAGGGAGCCTGCTTCCTTCTCTCTCTCTGCCTGCCTCCCTGTGTACTTGTGATCTCCCTCTCTGTCAAAAGAATAAATAAAATCTTAAAAAAGAATTCTAGCAGACTATTTCCCACACATATTATCCTTCTTTAAAAAAAAAACAAAAACAAAAAACAAAAACACCAGCTACACATGTTGCCTTTTTAAGGTACGAAATCCTTAAGGCACTGTGAGTCTGGGAGCCCTGACAGGTTCCTGGGACCCTAGGGTAGGGTTGCCAGATAGTAGTGGCCATCTCCTTCCTGAATGGTAATGCCAAGGTCCAGGCTATTCAGCACTACTGTGACAACCCCCTGGCCTTAGTCTGTGCTCTGTGGCCAACTCCAAACCTGAGAAAGCTGCTTTCAGCTTCCAGGGCCTTTGAAAAATACCCTTCTCCATCTGTGAGGTCCTCATTTGGTTTCCTTCCATCCCCACATGAAGCCCTCGCTACTTATTCCTTGTCACCTTTCTGTCTTCCCACAGGTTCAGCTACAGCTACTAACAGCCATCGTGAAACTCTTTCTGAAGAAGCCGACAGAGACCCAGGAGCTGGTGCAGCAGGTCCTCAGCTTGGCCACTCAGGTCAGTGCCCCAGCCTTTCTGCTGCGCCCAGTGCAGGTCTCACTCCACAGGGGGTGCTGTGGTCTAAGGAGCCAGCCAGACCTTCGTGCCAGGGTTCTTCCCCTGAGGCTGGCATCACTAGAGGGGTTGGCCCTAGAGTAATCCAGGACCCCTGCTCAGGGAGCTCAGTCACAGGTAAATCAAGATGGAGTGGGTCAGGTGAGGAAGTCGAGACAGACTGTAAACAAAAGAGGGGAGGGAGGTCCAGAAGAACCAGAGGGTTTGTAGGACAGGGAAGACAGATTTTGGAGTGGAGCGAAGAGTGGGGACAGGAGTGGGAATCCCCTGTTTAACACTGGGCTAGGGGAGGAAATCGAGGGGCCAGGCCATGTTTAGGGACAGGTTAATGGGACTGCTTAGGATCAGTGTTCAGCGCTGTGACCATGCCCAGGTCATGGGATTTGGGGAGGAGCTCCTTCCTTCCCAGCTGGTTGCTCTGCTATGAATTTAATATGCTTCTTGTCACCTCCCCACTGCTTAAGGACTCTGATAACCCAGACTTGCGGGACCGTGGCTACATCTATTGGCGTCTGCTCTCCACGGACCCAGTGGCTGCCAAGGAGGTGGTGTTGGCTGAGAAGCCACTCATCTCTGAAGAGACGGACCTCATTGAGCCCACATTGCTGGACGAGCTCATCTGCTACATTGGCACCCTGGCCTCCGTCTACCATAAGCCTCCCAGCGCCTTTGTGGAGGGGGGCCGGGGCGTTGTGCACAAGAGCCTGCCACCACGCACTGCCTCGTGAGTGAAGTTGGCCAGTCTCTAGGCTGAGCCTCCCTACCTGGTTTTCCGGTTCATTAGCCTAGGCATTCAGGCCTATTGTGGTAACCCTGGCCAGGCCTGAGTCTGAGGGAAATTACCATTATAGTGACATTTTTATTTTTATTTTTTAAAGATTTTATTTATTTATTTGACAGAGATTACAAATAGGCAGAGAGGCAGATGAGGGGTGGGGGAGAAGCAGGCTCCCTGCTGAGCAGAGAACCCGATGTGGGGCTCGATCCCAGGACCCTGAGATCATGACCTAAGCTGAAGGCAGAGGCTTAACACACTGAGCCACACAGGCAGCCCAAGTGACTTTTTTTAGAGATAGAGCATGTGAGCCAGGGGAGGGGCAGAGGGAAAGAGAATCTCAAGCTGACTTCACACAGCGTGGAGCTTGATCCCATGACCTGAGATCATGATCTGAGCTAAAAACAAGGGTCAGACGCTTAACCTACTGAGCCACCCAGACGCCCCCATCCTAATGACTTTTTAATGGATGTTTACCACAGAGGCACCTGAGTGGCTCAGTCATTAAGTGTCTGCCTTCAGCTCAGTCATGATCCCAGGGTTCTGAGATCCAGCCCCTCATTGGACTGTCTACTTGGCGGGAAGCCTGCTTCTCCCTCTTCTACCCCCCTGCTTGTGTTCCCTCTCTCGCTATGTCTCTCTTTGTCAAATAAAGAAATAAAATCTTTAAAAAAAAAAAAAAAAAGAAAAGAAAAAATGTTTACTACATACAGGGTGACCTCATTTGATCTTTACAACAGCTCAAAGAGGTATCCCCATTTAACAGAAGAGGACAATAGGACAGAGAGCTTGAGGGTCTGGTGTGGCATCCCACAGCCAGCACAGCTAGTCTCAGACTTGAATCTAATTCCAGAGCCCTGTTCTTCTCACCCTCCTCTGCCACCCCCTGGTGGTTGGTTTGGCCTGCATACCCAGTCCTCCAGGGCGGGCATCCAGTCTTTAGAGTGCACTGAGTGGTGGAAATAGACAGCCCCTCCCTTCACTCACCCCCATGATGCTGGATCTCTTGGAGAGCCAAAAAGATCGATCAGGCGTGGGAAGGGGGAAGAGGAGGGGCCGTGTAGACAGCCCTTCTGGAACAGTGTGGAGATCCAGGTGCCTGTGCTGGGGGAGGATCCTGGAGACTGAGGACTCTGACCTCCCTGAAACAGCCCAGCGCCCAACCCACTGACCCTCTCCCTCCTATGTCCTCACAGGAGTGAGAGCACCGAGAGCCCTGAGACTGCCCCTGCCGGAGCACCCTCTGGTGAACAGCCGGATGTCATCCCCACCCAGGGCGACCTGTTGGGTGACCTCCTCAACTTGGACCTCGGCCCCCCAGTAGGTGGCCCACCTCTGGCCACCTCCTCAGTGCAGATGGGAGCCGTAGACCTTCTTGGTGGAGGCCTCGACAGCTTGGTATGTCCTGGGGCCCTCTGTGGATAACATTAATAATGACCTTCAGAGGAATAGTCAGTGTGCGCCCAGTCTGTGCCATTCACCAACCGAGGGCCTCAGGGTACACCTGTCTGCGAAGGTTACTGTGTCACTCCCTACTTAGAGGGGAGAAAACTGAGGCTTCAAGAGTTCAAGTGACCTTTCCTCTAGGAGTGCACAATATGTTGCAGACACGGGACTTAGTCGCTTGCCGGGCCACTATATCTGGAGCCTGTAGGGCTAGAGGAGCCACAGCAGTGTCCACTTACTCCCACACCCTCCACCAGCTTGGTGCAACAGCCCAGGAGGCCTGAGAGGCCCAGGGCGGGTCAGGGATAGTCCCTCCTCCCCTGTAGAAAGGGGGTGGTAAGACTGGACTGGTTATCTCCCCGGGACTTGTTCAGGCAGCAGGTAGAGCCAGGAGGAGGGGTAGCAGAGCCCCTGTCACTTGGCCATGTCTGGCTCAGGTCCCCGAGGCATGACACAGGAAAGGGTAGGAAGGGCCATGGCATAAGACGTGGGTGGTGGAGTGAAGCCCTGAAAGCAGTGCCCTTCATAAAGATAGTCTGGGCCCCCCTTAAGCCTGGCACAGTCTTGCCCCAGACTCCTCTCGGGAACAGCAGTGACTAATCTATTCCCTCTTTCCCTCTCTCTCTTGTCTCTGTCTTCTTTCCTGGCTTTTCTCTCTGCATGTGGCTGCCTGTTCTCTTCACCCTGCCTGCTTCTGCTTGGAGATGGGGGATGAGCCTGAAGGGGTATGGTTCAACCCTTGCGCCACCAAGCCTTTGTCTCTGCTCTTCCTGAGTGCTGGCCCAGCATCCCAAGGGGTGGATGATGTCAAAGCTGTCCTCCCTGCTGAGCTGTGGCCTTGTATCGAATGTCCCGTCTCAGTACCCTGAGACAAAGTTTCCTTGTCATCCCGAGGATCACCGGCTCTCTCAGTTTCCCCGGGCCCTCTGTGACAACCTAAAGGGTGTGGTCCTGTCAGCTTAGCACAGCCTCACCACAGAGTACTCCTTTTATCCGTGGGCTGCAGGTTAGTTTACACACGTCCCAGCCCTTTCCCAAGGTCACTCACCCCTAAAGCTGGAGGCTTGCAGGTCATGGAGGGCACAGTGTTTGTTTCTTCTCCACCCCCTCACCCTGTCTTGTCTCTGCAACTTAGAGCTGGTGTGACAACAGCCCTGCAGCCCCCCTCCTGCCCCATCCCATTTTCTAAAGTGCCAGGTTGTTCCACTCATGCCGGGCCCTTGAGGTCCCCACTTCTAATGCCTGCCTCTGACCCCTTTCCCTTCCCTTCCAGATTGGGGGCCCCAATTTTGTGGCACCCCCAGCAGCAGCAGTCCCACCAAACCTAGGAACATCCATGGGCAGTGGTCTGAGTGACCTCTTCGACTTGACCAGTGGCGTGGGCACGCTGTCGGGATCGTATGTGGCCCCCAAAGCAGTAAGTACTGTATCTCCTTCCATGGCAGGAGCAGAGGGAAGTTAGATACTGACTGATGTTCTTTAAATGGCCTGTTCTGTGGAATCAGCTCAGGCCAACAGGGATGGGTGCCAGGGTCTGTGGGAGCACAGGGAAGAAATGCTAGGCCGGCCCTGGGGGCCTGGGAAGACCTCCCGGGCAGGGCTACTGCAGCTCAGGCCTGTAAATCAAGTCAGAATTAGGTGAAAGTGGAGAGAAGGCTCCAGGTAGCTGTCACAGCCTGTGGTCAGGCCTGGAGCGGAGGGAGAGCCCGCACCTCACAGAGAACTGGCAGAGGTCCCATCTAGTTGGAGCAGCAGTTCTCAGGGCTGTCTCCCACCTGGTGCCCCTTTCTGATGACAGATGTTGTCTAAGGTGTCCTTTATTTCCTGTGCTCAAAGGTGTCTGGACTACAGCCTACCTATACATGTCACTTCAAAATTAGTAAGATGCTAACACTTCTTTTTTTTTTTTTTTTTTTTAATTTAAAGATCTTATTTATTTGACAGAGATCACAAGTAGGCAGAGGCAGGCAGAGAGAGAGGAAGGGAAGCAGGCTCCCCGCTGAGCAGAGAGCCCAACTCAGGACTCGGTCCCGGGACCCCAAGATCATGATCTGAGCCGAAGGCAGAGGCCCAACCCCCTGAGCCACCTAGGCGCCCCAAGATGCTAGGACCTCTTAAAGGAGACAGAAAGGGAAGAGAATAAAATGATATATTTCCATATCGTAAAGGCTTTGGAAGATCTGATGAAGCTGTCAGGTGTTGGTGGCTGTGTAGAGTCACCACGACGGCCACAGGTAGTGTTTGTAACTCAGGTGCTGTGGACCATGTGGTTAGTGGTATCCTTAGTTCCTGAAATGGTGACTGACTCCCAGTAAAGTCCCCGTAAAACAAAAAACAGGCTTTCTTTGATTTTCACTGTAATTGGGTTCCCAGCAATTTCAGGATATGTTGAAACCATGCAAAACATACTGCAGGGATGCAGGACAGTTGCTCATTGAGGGTACAGTTGTCCTCCCAACAGTATGTCCAGCATCCCTGACCAGCCTTTGTGCCATCTGCAGATGCCCCGTAGATGCCCACCGTGCTACTAAGGCCTGGTACTCCCCAGGACTCCCACCTAGACTAGCAATTAGGGAGGGAAGAAGCTGGCAAGGTCCACATTGCCAGGCCGTGAGGGTCTCTCTCAGTCCTGGTGCAGTAGAGCCGTTAGAAGGTTTTAAGCAGAGATGAAATGTATTTACACTGGAGGGAGATTGCTTTGGCTACACTGTGGCAGGCAGGTTGGCAGGGCTAGGACAGAAGGCGCCCAGTGAGGAGACCGGCAGGAACTGCTGTGTGCTCATGGTGCCTAGACAAGGGCAGCTTTGAAGGCAGAGGCAAAAGGCTGCCCTGGAGAGCTCCTCAGGAGGTGGGACTGGCAGGATGTGGGGCCTGGCGGGGAGGGAAGGATGCTGGCTCCAGCAGTGGGATGAGGGAGGTGCTGTTTGCAGAGCTGGGGGCGAGAGAGAGGAAGGAGTGCCGGGTTTGCAAGGCAGGAACACGTGGGCCTGGCTCTGAGGACAGCGAGGTGTGGGCCACACCCTCAGCATCAAGGAAGCTGCCAGGGGGTTCAGACCTGACCTTGACCCCCTCACAACGCTCAGGGCAGGCCCTGTGTCTGCCACTTTGTTCCAGCCAGAGCCCCTCTCTCTCTTCCAAGGTCCCCTCCCAAGACCAGGACCCAGCTGGGCTTTAGGGGTGAGGTGAGCTCTCGGTTGTGCCTGGGGAGCTGTGAGCCAGTGCCTGCTTTGACCTCACCAGCCGTGCCTGCAGTGGTGGTGGCCAGAGCCCCCAGTAGAGAGCAGGTTTAGTGCAGGCCCGTGGCACAGCCCCCACCCCGCCGAATCCCGCCAGAAGCCTTATGGCACTGTACTTCGTGTTTCACAGAGGACAAATCTCAGTGCTTTTGCCTAAGGTCACATAGCAGCTAAGCCACAGTCTGAAACTGAATGCATGGTGCTTGCACCAAAGTCCCCGTTCCTGATCTTGATATGGTCATGCCCCACAGTGTTTGAGAACGTCCTATGTGCCTTAGTGTCCTAGGCTGTCAGAATAACTAATTACTGTCCAGAGTAGCTACTTCAGTGCGTGAGGCCAGGACATACGTGTTAAAAGCCCAATGTAGGGGCGCCTGAGTGGCTCAGTCGTTGAGCTTCTGTCTTTGGCTCAGGTTATGACCTTAGTGTCCTGGGCTGGAGCTCCACGTCGGACTCCCTGCTCAGCAGGAAGCCTCTTCAGCTCCCCCTGCTTGTGTTCCCTCTCTAGTTGTCTCTCTTTGTCAAATAAATAAATAAAATCTTTAAAAAAAAAAAAAAAAAGCCCAATGTAACGGGCATAAGGCAGGATCAAATGACAGAAGAGCAGCAAAGAATCCTGCAATCCTGTGGGTGCCAGGCCTTGCCAGGACTGCTGAGCTGCCAGAAATGTAAAGTCGGGAGCTGGCTCTCTGCGTGTGTGTTCATTTTAATGGATGGTATCACTGCTTTTTCTTAGTGGAGGCCCAGATGGGTGGACCAACAGTGAGTGCTGGAAAGGAGATGTTAGGGAATCACTCCGTCAGAGGAATTTAGGACAAGCTTCCTGGAAGAGGAGTCCTTACAACAAAGGACTTTTCCCATTATCTTAGACACAGGAGTCTCTGGGGTCTGGATGTGTTCTTCCTTCAGAAGCAGCAGGTGTGTCATCTGTGTTTTCCTAACAGCCATGTGACTGCCTAGAATGGTTTGTCCTATGGGCATTCTCCCTGCCACAACTGTGGGGGTAAATACGTTCTACAGTAACTTTCCCAGTCAAGGGAATGAGGCTTTCTCTGCAGAAGAACTTGGGAGTTCCTGAAGTATCTGGACGAGTGGATGGTGATGTTTCCTTGGGTCCTTCAGCAAATAGTGAGAATTAGTTTAGTTTAATTTAGATTAAATTAAACTAAGTCTAAACTAATTAGTCTAAACTAATTTAGACTAATTTAGATTAGTTCTGTCATAGCACCTGTGCTAGATTCCGTGAAGCCACAGTGACCAAGAGAAATGCGGTCCCCACAGGCAGCAGCCGGTCCCAGGTGACAGAGGCAGTTCTGCAAGAGCTGTGAAAGGTGGCCTGCTAGAGGTTGGGGCCCCGGGAAGCTGCTCTGGGGGCCTGGGCAGGGCTCAGAGCTCTCTGCTTGCCTGTCTCAGCTGAGGCTGAAGCCCTGTGATTCTGCCCTCACACCTTTGTCCTGGGGAAACAAAAGATGATTATGTTAGCGAGTGTGGTGGGGGTGGGCATGCTAAAGCACTTTCCAGACTGGAGGGGTTGGGGGGGACAGAGGCAGAGGAGCAGGTTCAGTCGATCCCTGGCAGAGGGGGGCCCCGGGACATGGAGGCCATGGGCAGTGGAAGTGCTGCAGCGTTGGAGGGGTTTTTGCCATAATCAGATTCGCATCTTTTTAAAGTTCTATTTATTTAAGTAATCTCTCTGCCCCCTTGTGGGGCTCAAACTTATGACCCCAAGCTCAAGAGTCAGCCAGGTGCCTCCAGATTCGCACTTTAGAAGATGATTCAGGTGCTGCAGAGAGTGGGGAGGGATTGAGGTACCGCAGGGGCTGCTGTCTTACCTGGTGGACTCTGACTGTGGTTCAGATGCACGTGCTGCCTGCTGAGGGGAGCAGAGGCCTTGGCTGCAGATGGAGGAGGTAGTGGTGACAGGGTCCCGGCTGCAGGGACCGTGGTGTGGGGCTTGGGGTCGGCTGAGGGTGGGGATCCAGATGGCATTGAGGTTCCTGGTGGTGGCACCTTGAGAGACGGTGAGATGTTCACACAGCACACCTTGGGGCAGTTCTTGAGGAGGCCTGGGTCTTTTGACCTTGGGGCTGGGCAGGGGGTGTGGGGACGCTGAGAATAGGGTCCTCAAAGGCATTTGTACCACTCTGGATGACGCCTGCAGATGTCCTTCCTGGTTGGGGCTTTAATTCAAGCTGTTTTACCCTGTAAATGCTGCCTGAATGCCAATGGCCCAGCAAGCTGTAAGCCAAGGACGTGAAAAAGAAAAGCAGAGCCCTTTCCTCAAAGAGCTGGCTGGGTCCAGGTGAGACAGACACACAGGGTTGCATTCGTCTGCTAACATGTCCTGGTAGCGTGGAGGTAGGGAAGGAGCTAGGTGCGGGCTTCCCAAAGGCGGCGGCTCTTGAGCTCACACTCCTATGACAGCCACGCAGCAGAGGGCCTGCCAGGAGAGAGGTCCTCTTAGGTACTGTCCTTGGTCAGCCCAGTTTCTACAATTAAAAGGCCAGCCTTGCCTCCTGTGAGGAAGGACAGCCTGTGACAGCCAGGGAGGCCTCGAGCTCTGGCTGAGGCCCCGGATGCCCTTAGGCTCTTTTTCACTCTGCTCGGCTCTTCAGGAGGCTGGCAGGGCCCACTTTTCTCTTTGCCTCTCTCAGCCTCCTTACTGAGTGTTCCTTCTTGGACCTCTGAAGACTCAGGTCAGCCCTTGGGCACACCAAGCACCAGTCTACCCCACGCTGCTCTGATACACAGCCACGCTGTCGTGTGTGGTCAATCTGCAAGGCCCCTAAGGGAGAGGGAGAGACCGTAAAGGAGAGGAGTCGAGTGGGGGGGTGGGTAGCCTCAGGTGGGCTGTTAACTTTTAGGGAAGTGGCAAACTTGAGCCTCCTGTCTACTCCCTTGCCTGTAGGTGTGGCTCCCAGCCATGAAGGCCAAGGGGTTGGAGATTTCAGGTACTTTCACCCGCCAGGTGGGTTCCATCTCCATGGACCTGCAGCTGACCAACAAGGCATTACAGGTCATGACCGACTTTGCCATCCAGTTCAACCGCAACAGGTACGTTCCCAAGGCCAGTGTGAAAAGAGCCCTTGCTGGTGATTGCAGGCAGGGGTCGAGAGCTCTGAGGGATCTGGTGCCTCATGGGTGCATCGCGGCCCAAACTCTCTAAAGCAATGACTTTTTTCCCTTCCCCACGACCTCTTTATGTGGACCCCCAAAGTACCAGGCAGAGGGTCGTCTCCCCTTATTTTTGCCTTCTTCCACTGCTCAAAGAGTGTTTGCTGACGAAAACCCCCAGCTCCAGACCAGGAGCCCACCTTTAGCAAACACTCCACATGACGGGATGGAGCCCCCTCTCCAGGCCTAAGTCGCTGCCACCACAGGGCCCAGCTGTAAGAAGGCTGACGGGGAGCGAACCTGCCTCCCAGCCAGCACCTTGTGGCACAGGTTTAAACCATCAGACGGGGCCTCTGGGAGTGGTGGCTGCACCGGGCCCCTCACCCAACGAGGTCCCCTGTACTGGAGGTCCTGGGGAAGGTTTCCTCTCTGGCACCATTGGGGTCTTCATGGACCAGGCCAGCTAGGCTAGGGCTCTCCTGGGGACCCAAGCAGCCTCTCCTGATGATTCTTCTTCCTGAGCGGCTCTAGTGATGAGCAAACTGAGCCTCTAAGAAGTTGACTGAAGGGGCAGCTTCCTCAGGGAGAGCCCGTGGGCCCTCTCTCAGCTCAGATGGCCCTAGAGTTCAAAGAATCACTCCAGATTCCAAGGGAAAGTCTCAACGATTGCTCACAACAGACTCACAGCGTGCTGACAATG
This sequence comes from Lontra canadensis, assembly GCF_010015895.1. Classification (NCBI taxonomy): domain Eukaryota; kingdom Metazoa; phylum Chordata; class Mammalia; order Carnivora; family Mustelidae; genus Lontra; species Lontra canadensis. The sequence goes on along the minus strand of NW_022631081.1, from coordinate 3,654,934 downwards.
CCCTGGGTGGCAGGCCTATGCGAGGACTTTAGAAGTATTATCTTACTTTGAGCTACTGGACAGCCCAGTGAGGTCAATGCCATTGTCCCCTTTTCAGTAAATAATGACACTTGGGCTCAGAGAGGACCAGTGCCTTGTGCAGAATGACACAGCAGGCTGTGGGGGATCTTCCAGGAAAGCCTGAAGAGTGGGCCACCACAGAGGCCTGGGGTTCCCCCCATCGTCTCCCAAAGTATCCCAGGCAGGTCTGATTGCCGTCGTGGGTGGAGAGCAGGCAAGGTCAGGCAGGTTAAGCTCTGGATCTCAGCAGTGCTACTTAGCCCATAGTATCTGAGCACAGGCTTCGCCCTCCCTGAGTTTCCATGTCTTGGAAGATGAGAGAATGTACATCTCTCACTGTTTTTATGAGAGTAGGAGTTGGTATATCAAATGCCCGGCCTGGGCACAGTGAGCTGTCACTGCGTGGTCCCATGTCTCACACTCCTGGGGATCCTCCCCGCCTCATTTACCTATGTGTTGCTTTGCTAAGAAGTAGAACTTTCCTGAATCTCTCTCTGGCTAGTTCTAGCCCTGACAGTAAAACCTGGTGTCTTGCTTGGGATGGTCACATCCTTCTTGGAAGGTGGGGATTGGTAGCAGAAACTTGGGCAGTCAGAGTCTTCAGTCAGAAGCAGCTTATAGTTCAGGCCTCTGGTGTTAGGTGGAACTCCTCAAGTGCAGGACAGAGCAAGGCCATGTTCACCTGGGCCTGCTCCACACGTAGCCCAGAAAAAGTGGAGCCCACTTGGGAGTTAAGCCTGCAGCTGGCCCAGGGCTCATTCCTCCTGTCCACACAGCCATTGAGAGGGGGGCCATGAACATGAACTCTCCCAGGCCCAGAGCTGAGGTGAAACCAGCTTACTGGACAGGCTTCTTGCCACCCACTGCCCTAGCTCTGGAGCCTGAGGAGCCCGCCCGTCCCACGTCAGCACCTGTTCCCCCTGCCATTCCTGCGGGGGCTTCTCTCTCCCCAGCTTCGGCCTGGCCCCTGCTGCCCCCCTCCAGGTCCACGCACCACTCAGCCCCAACCAGACTGTGGAGATATCCCTGCCTCTCAACACGGTGGGCTCGGTCATGAAGATGGAGCCTCTGAACAACCTCCAGGTGTGTTCCAGGCGGGGCTAAGCACCCCACTCCTTACCTGCCCACCTACCACAGGGGCCTGGTGGAGAGGTCTGGGGCTTCTCCTTTGTTGGCTAAGGGGTGTGTCTGTGGAGTTGTGCTCTTTGCCAAAGATCTGGCAAGGGAGACCTGATCCGAGGGGACGAAGGGGCATGGTTACCAGGGAAGGTGTGTGAGGGGACCTGGTCAGGTGGAGGCACAGGGAGCAGGCCCTTCCTGGGGCCTCAGAGGTCGTATCAAGCACATGGGACCAATCAGTGGCCTTGTTCCTAGGTGGCTGTGAAGAACAACATTGACGTCTTCTACTTCAGCACTTTGTATCCACTGCACATCCTCTTTGTGGAGGATGGGAAGATGGGTGAGTCCTGAGGGTGCCCCGAGAGTCCCCGGAATATATGATTGGCTTGGCCCCACAATGGAGTCTGTGAGTTGCCGGCCCCTCTGCAGAGCCTGAGGTGAGGGTCACCCCTCCATCAAGGACCACTGAGTGTTGTCTGGCCAGCTCTTTCCCTCAGTGGGGGCCATGCTATGCAGGAGTTGTCTCCTGAGTTCTGCTCTGCCCGCCCCTCAGCTTTGCCTGTGGTCTCTAGACAGGCCTCCCATGGACTCCTGAGTTGTAGAGCCCAGACCATGTCACACTGGATGTCCATCTCCTGTGCCCTGACTGGAACCCCTAAGAAGACTCATCCCCATGCCAGGAGGGCTCACTGCCAGCTCAGAGCTGAGCAGAGGACTTTGCCCACGTCATCTCTCGGTCACCACAGAAGCCCTGTGACACAGGCTATGATTAACGAGCAGGCTGTTTGGGGCCAGAGCAGGAGGGAGTGCATGTGTGGGTGCTGGGAAGGAGAGATTTAAGGCTCAAGGGGGAGGGGGAAGCCCAGGGTCTTTTGGGAGCAGCACTGGTGGCCACTGTCACAGAGCTAAAGGTTTGTTCAGGGAAGCAGGAGGGGGCTGTGGCAGAGCTCGTGCCTGTCTTCAGCTTCAAGTTTGTGCCCCCGAAAAACCCATTCCCTGCTGGGTGTTATTGAGTGGGGCCCCAGGTTTATCAGGGTTCCATCTTCTACCTTGTCCCCAACCCCCAGACCGGCAGATGTTCCTGGCCACGTGGAAGGACATTCCCAATGAAAATGAAGCCCAGTTCCAGATCAGAGACTGCCCCCTCAATGCGGGTAGGACTTCTCAGCCCTCCCCCGCCTTCCCGCCCCATCCATACTGCCCCTTACCTATACCCCCAGCCCTCCCCCACCACTGACTGGGGGCCCCTTTCTCACTCTCAGAGGCTGTGAGCAGCAGGCTACAGAGCAGCAACATCTTTACGGTCGCCAAGAGGAATGTGGAGGGCCAGGACATGCTCTACCAGTCCCTGAAGCTGACCAACGGCATCTGGGTGCTGGCGGAGCTGCGCATCCAGCCGGGCAATCCCAGCTTCACGGTGAGGGTCCCTGCTCCTGCCCTGCCAGCCCTGGGGTGTCTACCTCCATGTTCCAGGCAGCCTCTCCTCCCGCTCCTTCCCAGACCAGGGGTCAGTCTGAGAAGGTGTGCTCTAGCCCAGCTAGGCTGGGGTCCCTCTGAACGTGACATGAATGAGCCTCAGAATTCTGACCCTAGCTTCCAACTCAGTCCCGTCAGATTACTAGATAAGACACTAAACTGTGTCACCAGTGATTTGGTCTTGAAGATTCTATACAGTTGGGCCCCTTGAGAGGGCACAGTTGGCCTCAGGCCCACATGACTAGGAAATGGCACTGCTGGGCCCAGGTGCTGGCCCTCCTCCCACTCTTCCCTGCCCAAGGGCCCACCTGGGAGGGCACTGATCGTGAGCAACTTGCCCTTCTTGGGCTTCATGTCAGACCCCAGTCAGGACATGGCTTCCACGGAGTGTGTGGTTGCCCTGAAGGCCATGCTGCAGTTCCAGGCCCCAGAGAGCTCCAGGCTTTGCTTCTCACCCTGTGCCCCCGTCTCTGGCAGGCATGGCCCTGCAGATATGGCTCCCCGGGCCCCGCTGGCAGTGCTGGCACTATGGTTGGGCGGGGGCTGCAGCAGTAGCTTCGGTGGTGGTAATTTCCATCTCCCTGTGTTTGGTCGCTGCATGCCCACCTTCCCTGCTGGCGCCCGTGTTGCAGGACTTGGAGGTTAGCAGACTGCTTTTCTCTTCCTCTTTCCCCTCCATTCTCCTCAGCCACACCTCGCACAGCCTGTCTCCTGGCCTGGCTCCAGTGCACCCTGCCTCTCCTAGCCTCGCCTCACCCTGCTGCTCCCCAAAGCCGGGCAGACGTGCATGCAGGCGCGGGGCACCCCAAAGCTTCCCAACCAGGTGAACCCGACTGAGGAGCTGGTACCCCCACTTCCCAGCACGCAGAGCGTGTACAGAGCCCTGCAGAGAAGATCGGGGCCCCACGGGGCCACCACTGCTGGCTTCCAGAGCTCCGTTTGCTCCCCCCTTCCTCGTCGCACCCTTCAGTGGCAGCAACTTTGGCAGAAGTGCTGGTGGCACTTGCTTCTCTTCTGCCTACTCTCCAGCTCCCACAGTGGCGGAGCTGCCTGTGCTGGAGCCCAGGAAGACTCCCCAGCGACGCCCCCCCCCCCCCCCACCGACACTATCTCTCCAAATGGAAACCTCCTTTGCAGCCCTCACACCTCATCGGAGACCCCAGCCCTTCACGGGCAGTGACGGCCCCCAGCAGCTCTGTGGGGCAGGGTCCGGGTCCTCCCCGCCAGCCACCAGCTCATGATTCACTCTGCTTGGGCCACAGTGGCTGGGCTGACAGCAGGTGTGTGGGCTGCACGTATATTTGGTCCGCACCCAGCTGGCTGCTGCAGCCGCCCCCTCTGCTCCCTCCGCTTTACTACACATCTGCCCCAGCCGTGCTGCCACCAGGCCACGTGTGCACACCACACTCTTCCATCTGGCTCTCCTGCTCTTCTCCCTCCCTGTGTTCCCTCCCAGCCCCCGAGAGGATCCTGGGGAATTCTGAGCTCTGTCCATCCCCTGACCTCTCTCTCCCCCCTGCAGCTGTCCCTGAAATGTCGAGCACCAGAGGTGTCCCAACACGTGTACCAGGCCTACGAGACCATCCTCAAGAACTGAGGCCCCAACCAGTGCCCACCCCGGCCTTCTGCCAGCCCCAACAAGGAGCCCCCTGGGAGTGGCAGCACCTCCTTCCTGGAGACACTGAGCAAGGCTCTTGGACACCACGGAGTTCCCTGGTCCTGACTGCCGGGCCCACCTGGGTCCTCAGGGCAGGTTAGCATTCCTCCTGGAGTGAAATCTCAGTGTACCCCTGTGCCTGGGGACTCCCCTCTTCCGTTGCTGCTGACAGTTAGGGTCAGGTGAGGAGGGGACCAAAGGAAACAGAGCCAGAGAGGCCACAGAAGCTGATCAGGCAGACCCAGGGTTTTCTCTTCCTTTTCCTGACCAGTTCCTGAAGGGCGAGTGTGTGGCTCCCTCTTCGGGCTCCTGGCCTGGGAAGCCCCTGCCCCTGAGTCTCTCTTGGGTCAGTGTTAGAGGGCCTCCCCATTATCTGCTCTCAGGCCAGGCTGTCCTGGTGTATGGAGGGTCCTTTGGTGTGCCCAGAGAGCTCCTCTGTCAGGGGTCTGGGGCTCCCGGGGCCTACACCTCTACCTTCCCTCTCTGCATCCACCCAGGTGGGGCCCCCCCGGTTGTGCCCATCGGGCCTCAGCCTTCTGAGCACTGACCCACACGGGCAAGACTGGGCAGAAACGCCCGAAGCCCCGGCCCAGGCTCCTGCCCCCCAGCAGTTGCACACATCAACTCACCCCACTCCTTTTCTTGCCCCTGAGGACGGTGACTGCCTACAGTATAGTCCTTGGCGTCCCCTGTGTTTCTGGAGCAGAGACAGGACTGAGGGATGGGGCACATGGGCGAGCAGGGTGCTTCCCATCTGGGGTTTCTTTGGGGTTTCTCCTTAGTGTCTGCTGCCCTCCCCCTGGCCTCCCAGATTTCCGTTGTGTCTGACAGAGCATTAGGTTTTCCTGTACTGCTGTTTAATAATAAAGAAAGATTCTGCTTTTGGCAATCACGGACACTTTTTTCCCCCTCCACTAATTGTCAGAATTGAAAATTGCCTCCCAGTGGTTGAGGATGGCTTTCTGAGCCCTGCAGTAACTAATATTCATAGTATATATACATACACATACATATATGTAGATACGTATACTACAGTATACATAATATACATACACATATATATAATGTATGTTTATTCTTATTTTCAAAAAGAGAAAATGAATAAAAATGATGACATCAAGTGTGTCCCTGGCCAGTGTGTCAGGTCCTGAGGCTCTTGTGGGTGGGGTCCTGGGTCCAGGATCAAGGGCTTGAACTGTGTGCCTGGCCCCTCCCCTGGCACTCTGAGGACAGGGCCTTTCCCTCTACCCTGTCCTTAAAAATGGATGTCTGAGGCCTGCTGATCTCCCTGGCACCGCTCCTGCCCTTGATCGTAACTCCACCCAGCCCTCTTGCCTTTTGATGTTGGCTGGAGGGCTGTCTTCTGTTTTGGTTTTCCTCCTCTCCCTGCCATCGTGAAGGTTCCCAGGAGCCATGGAGAGGTGCTCTGGTGGTGGCAGGAGAGAGGGAACGGTCAGATAGGCGGGGCACCAGGCCTGTCTGGGCAGGCTCTTCCCCCACCCTGCATCCGTGGCCGGATGAGTGGGGCGCCCACCCGGCTGCCACCAAGGACATTCCATGTGACCCCAGTGCTGGGATTGGCCTGGATCCCAGGGGAGGGCAGCCAGACCAAGGGCAGGGCCCCAGTGGCAAAGCTGCTTGTGGTTTTCAGTGCCTGGTGGCCTGGAGGCCTTCAGTCTGCCTCTAAGGGAGGAGCAGCCTGGGTGCCCTCGCCCCATTTCAGCCCACCATTCCCTGCACTGCCCACTTCCGACCCACTGCTGCCTTCCCGGCGCTGGGAGGCTGAAAGAAGAGCACATGAGCAGGAGTTCCTGGCCTTCCACTGCCCCCCATCTGACCCCTGGGGCTGAAAAGTCTAGAGCTGACCAATTTCTTTGATCACACAATCCAGTTCTCAGTTTACCTGAAAGTCCAGAGCTCAGAAGACCCTATACCGATGCGGCTGGAGTACCCCCGGCTGTGGGCTAGAAGAGAGGGCTGGGAGCCCTTGAGGAGACTTTGGCCCTGGCCTGCAGTATCGCCTGCTGCTCCTGGCTGCTTGAGGGCCTGGCTCCCACCCAGGATCCCGTGCGTGCGCTGCCAGTCATGGCTCCCCACCCCTCAGCCACGGACGGCAGATGTGAAGTGCAGGGTAGCTGTCCGCAGCAGAGTGGTGTTGGGTGAGCAAGTCCAAGGACCATGTACCGGGGGTGAGGAGAAAGGCTGGCCTGCTGGAATGGAACACCTGGGACCGTCATCAAACACTTGGGGTTTGCCCTCATGTATAAAGCTGTGCTAGGGCCTCAAGCCATTTTGGGCAGGACCTGACTATGAATGTGCCTTTCTCCCACTCACATGGCACCTGGCATGATGGGACCCAGTAGAGTCTTAACATTTGCAGGGAGAGGGGCGCCTGGGAGGCTCAGTGGGTTAAAGCATTTGTCTTAGGCTCAGGTCATGATCTCCAGGTCCTGGGATTGAGCCCCAGGTAATGCTTCCTACTCCCCGCAAGGGAGCCTGCTTCTCCCTCTCCCTCTGCCCCTCCCCCCACTCATGCTGTTTCTCTCAAATAAATAATTTTTTTCTTAGATTTTATTTGTCAGGGAGAGAAAGCACAAGCAGGGTGAGTGGCAGGCAGAAGAAGCAGGCTCGCTAATAAGCAAGGAGCCCAATGCAGGGCTCCATCCCAGGACCCTGGGATCATGACCTGAGCCAAAAGCAGATGCTTAACCAACTGAGCTACCCAGGTGCCCCTCAAATAAATAAAATCTAAAACAAGGGGCGCCTGGGTGGCTCAGTGGGTTAAAGCCTCTGCTTTCGGCTCAGGTCATGATCCCAGAGTCCTGGGATCGAGTCCCGCATCGGGCTCTCTGCTCAGCAGGAGGCCTGCTTCTCTTCCTCTCTCTCTCTCTGCCTCTCTGCCTACTTGTGATCTCTATCTGTCAAATAAATAAATAAAATCTTAAAAAAAAAATCTAAAACAAAACAAAACAAAAATTTGCAGGGAGAAACTGAGGCAGAGGGCATGCTCACTCCCAGTTCCCCAAGCCTGGGCCTTCCCACATCACTGCATCAGAAAAACAAGCACCCAGGGCCACCACTAGGACGTAGGCCTTTAGGAGAAGTGCTTTAGGGGATAGCCAGCCAGTCCCAACTCTGTGCCCTTTGGCTTCCTCCCTCCCCCACCTTACTAAGGACCCATCATGCGCCTCTTCACCTTCCTCTTCATCACACTGCCTGGTCCTGATGTGCTCAGGCCTGCCCCCTCTCGGGAGCCTTAGCATCCTGCTGGAGGTTCTGAGCCTTCCCAGCCAGTAGGGGAACTCAGCCAGGGGCCTGAGGGGTTCCCTGTGTGCCAGACACTGCTATGGCCTGCAGGGTGACCTCATTTTCCTTTTCTTCAGCTAGTGGTTTGCTTTTTTTTTTTTTTATTTTTTTTTATTTTATCCATGGAGAGGGCCGGATTCCAGACCATGGGTAAAAGATAAGCCACACAAAAGATCCCTCCCACCCTTCCTCAGTTCTTAGTTTTGCTCCCAGGAGGCAAACTTTGTTGCTAGATTTGGGTTGTTCCCCGCCCCCACCCCCAGGAATATTCTGTACATGATTAGAAGCAAATCCACAGAGATATTTGCCAAACAAATGGCAGTACATTCCAGATACTACCAGCACTTTGCTTTTCTTAACCTATCAGTACTAATAGACCCACCCCAGAATTTCTTGGGTGGGTGAACGGGCTGCCCTTGGCCGGAGCCTATGGACAGACATTCAGGCAGTTTCCGTCTTCTGTGAGTCCAAGCAACAGTGCAGTCAATACCAGCCCACATGCGGCCTTGCTCGTGGGCCGATGCAGCTGTGGGATCTAGCTCCAGAATTGCTAGGCCAGAGGGTATAGCATTTTCTGTTTTAAATTGTACTTCTTGTTTTGAGAAGGCAATGTATTCACATGGCTCGAAATCCAAAAGGCAAAAAAAAAAAGTGAAAAATCCTACTCCTCATTCCTCTCCGCAAAGAAACCAATGTTACTCCAAAGGCACTCAAAGATGTCCAATATGGCTTTTTCCCCTTTTATACACAACGGGTAGCATGGAATAACCCCGATCTGCGCCATGTTCTATCTTGGAGACTTTTCCATTATCACCCCATTACAGAGAGGGTCCTCATGCCTTTTTATCACAGCTGTGTGCTTTTCCATTGAGTGGAGGTGCTGTCCTGAGCCAGAAGCCCCACAATGCCCATTAAGTTGGCCTAGGGTGTTGCTAGTACAAGTGATACTGCGAAGAATATTCACTTTCATACATGGACAAATCCGTTAGGCACGAGTTAATGGGTCAAAGGTAAGTGCGCTTATAATTTTGAGAGCTGTTGCTAAAAATTCTCCAGTTTACATTTCCACCAGCCAGGAATGAGATGCCTATGGTCCCCCATACCATCACAGACAACCCAGTGTATAGATGTGTGCCAAACTGAGGGTGAAGAGTGGTACCTTACCGTGTTCTCAATGTGCCTTTGTTTGTGTGTTTCCAAGCCACTTGCATGTCCCATTCTCTGGTTTTAAAGGATTTTAGGGGCGCCTGGGTGGCTTGATGGTTTGGGCCTCTACCTTCAGCTCAGGTCGTGATCTCAGGGTCTTGGGATCGAGCCCCACATCGGGCTCTCTGCTCAGTGGGGAGCCTGCTTCCCCCTCTCTCTCTGCCTGTCTCTCTGCCTTCTTGTGATCTCTCTCTCTCTGTCAAATAAATAAAATATTTAAAAAAAATAAAGGATTTTATTTAGGGTACCTGGGTGGCCCAGTTGGTTAAGCAACTGCCTTTGGCTCAGGTCATGATCCTGGAGTCCCAGGATGGAGTCCCACATCAGGCTCTCTGCTCAGCAGGGAGTCTGCTGCTCCCTCTCAACTTCCCCCTCTTGTATTCTCTCTTAAGTAAATAAATAAAATCATTTAAAAGTTTTTTTTATTTACCAATTTATTTGAGAGAGAGAGTGCACATGAGCATGTTGAGGGGCAGAGGGAAGGGGAGAGAGACTCTTAAACAGACTGCACTGAGTGCAGAGCCTGACGAAGGGGTTGATCTCATGGCCCTAAGATCATGAACTGAGCTGAAACCAAGAGTCAGATGCTTAACTGAGCCACCCAGGTGCTCCTGCATGTCCTATTCTGTGAGCTGCTTCATATTCATATTTTTTGCCCATTTGTATAGTTATTGGTCCTTTTCTTACTGATTTGTCATTATTTTTCCCCATTTTGTTACTGTCTTTTACTTCACCTTGTTGAAAGTGTTTTTGTATGCTGTCTTCCTTTAATCTCTTCTATACTTGCCTGAGCTGGTACTTTTCTGATCTTCATTTGTGCATTTCAATCCTGTTCCATCTGGGCTTTATGTTAGGGACAAGGTAGGGATCCAACTTTCTCTTTTCCCAGATGGTTACCCAGTTGTCTCCACACCATTCACTGAGTAATTCATCTTTTTTCCACAGAGCTGAAATGTCATTTGTAACATGTACTACATTTCCATATGTATATGAGTGCTTTTCTGGAGCCTGCTCTGCAGCAGAAATTCTTGTCTATTCATTGGCCACTGCGTTTTTTAAAAAAATATTATACCTTTATATTTCCATACTTATAATACCTGCTTATTCACCCTCTTTGTCCCAATTGAACTTTAAAACTATTTTCTTTTTTTTTTTAAAGATTTTATTTACTTATTTTAGAGAGAATGAGAGAGAGAGAGCAAGCAGGGATAGGGGCAGAGGCAGAGGGAGAAGCAGGTTCCCTGCTCAATTGACTAAGCCACATAGGCACCCCGAAACTACTTTGTCTTTAAAAAAATTTACTGTAGGGGTGCTTTGTGACTCAGGTGGTTAAGTGTCTGCCTTTGGCTTGGGTCATGATCCCAGGATCCTGGAACCAGGCCCCACGTTAGGCTCCTGGCTCAGCGGGGCATCTGGTTCTCTCTCTCTCTCAAATAAATAAAATCTTTTTTAAAAAATTCACTCTAGATCCTTTTGTAGTTCATAGGCGTGATGATTGGGTGTTTACGCCCTTGTGTGACATATGCTTCCCTTAAACTGTGTTGTGACCTCGCACATTACCCATCTGACGTGAAAAAAAAAAAAAAAATTAGCAGCAGCTCTTTCTGCCCATGGGTCCTGTCCCAGTGCTTTAATAAACCACCATTTTGCGCACACACACACACACACACATTCACACACACAAACTGTATTAATTTTATTTGGACCATACCAAATGTTTATATTAACCTACAGAGAACTGACATCTTTATCATGATGTCAATAATAACATTTACCTTTATATCAAAATATAGGAGTAGATGCTTCTCCACTGGTTCATGCTTTCCTTTATGTCTCTGTAATATCTTTAAAATATTTAAGATTTATTTATTTATTTATTTGAGAGAGAGAGAAATCACAAGTACGCAGAGAGGCAGGCAGAAAGAGAGGGGGAAGCAGGCTCCCTGCTGAGCAGAGAGCCCGATGTGGGGCTCAATCCCAGGACCCTGAGATCATGACCTGAGCCGAAGGCAGCGGCTTAACCCACTGAGCCACCCAGGCGCCCCAAATATTTTTATTTTTAAGTAATCTCTATACCCAGCGTGGGCCCTGAACCCACAACCCCAAGATCGAGTCCCACGTTCCACTGACTAAGCCAGCCAGGTGCCCCATGACTGTAATATTTTAAGTGTTCTTCATTCAAAAGTTCTTGCATGCACATTTATTTTTACATAGATTCATGAGGGTTTTTTTTTTTTTGGTTTCTCTTTGTAAAGGGGCTCTTTTCCATTCTTTCCTATATATATATTTATTATGTAATATAGATTTAATATATAAGCATAAGAGTAATATAGATTTAATATATAAACATAAGAATAATATAAATGTATAAAGTAACATAAGTTATGTAATAGAAAATTTGTAAACTAAACTCCAGACTTTATTCAGATTTGACTAGTTTCCCCACTCATGTCCTCATTCTGTTTCCAGATCCCACATTCCATGTGGTTATCATGTCTCCTCGAGCTCCTCTAATCTGTGACAGTTTCTCGGACTTTGTTTTTCATGACCTTGACAATTTTAAGGAGTACTGGCGGGTGTGTTGTAGACTATCCCTCAATTTTGGTCTGTTTTTCTCGTGGTTAGACAGGGTTGTGGGTTTTTAGGAAGAAGACCAGAGAGTGGCCCTTCTTTGTTACATCCAATCAGGGGCCCACAGCATCAGCCTCTCACTATCACCTTAGCCTGGATCACTTGGCCAAGGTCGTGTTCCCAGCTTTCTCCACCATGGAGTTCCTCTCTTCCCCTTTCCCTTAGTCTGTTCTTCAGAAGCAAGTCACTAAGTGCAGCCTACGCTCAGGAAAGATTGTGGGGGAAGGGAGTAGCTACATAATGACTTGAAATTCTTCTGTTGGAAAGAACTGCTTTCTTCTCCCATATTTATTTATTAATTCAGTCATATTTATCAGTCTGGACTCATGGATATTTATTTTCCCATTTGGATTTAATCCAAAAATATATTATTTTATTGCATAAATTGTTCCAGTTTGGCCATTGGGAGCCCTTTTGGGTAGACTCTGTGTCCCTTTGATATTACCCATCCTTTCGTTATTTTGCGGCTTCCTTGCTTTCTGGCATTTCAAGATGTCCCAGGCTCATCTTGTATCTGTCCTGCCCTGACCCTAGCATCAGCCATTTCTCCAAGGAGCTGGTTACTTTCACTGGCGAGCGGCCTTAGAAACGAAGATGTAAGTGCTGGGTGCCTTTGTTGTTCCTAGGGTAGCAATTCTAGGCCACCTCAGCAGATGGAGCTAGGAAATATCTCTGTGCATACTTACCCGTGTAGACACACATGGCCCTCCGTTGTTTTGTAACCAGTAGCTATTTGCATATAAAAAATGAAATTGTTTTATATGTATAAATCTTGTCCCCTCCCACTTGCTAAACTGTCTTGTTTTTCTCTCCGTTTTATCTCATCTCCTCCCACAACTGTGTGAAGTCAAGACCACTGTAATCCCATCACAAAGAGGGAAACAGGCTTAGAGAGTTCAAGTAACTTGCACAGACTGCACACCCCCTGGGGAGGAGACCTCAAACAGCCCCACTCTATTCTGTGCAGCCTCCTTGCGTCCTGAGGGCGGCGAGAGGTTGACCACCACACTCAGTGGGCAGCATTGTAAGGATGACCGAGGACCCACTATATGCCAGGCATCTGAGAGAGGGGTACCCCCCCCCCATCCAGGGCTCAGGGGGTGAGTCACTGTTGGGACAAGTGGTATGGTGCTGTGATTAATGGTCAGGACAGACCATGATGGAAGATCGGGGAGGGCCCCAGAGCCAATGGCCCTGGGAGCTGGATGCAGTCCAGGGTGCTCGACCCCAGGGAAGGTCTAGAATCAGGCCAGCTGGGGAAAAGCTGTGTGGGCACAGGGGGCAGGGAAGGGCGGTGCTCAGCAGGCTGACATCAGGAGGCTGTGGACTCAGGATTCTCCACCCAGTGCCTATGCCTGCCCGCCAGGGACCTCCCAGCCCGCCCCACTTTCTGTGGCTTAACCCTTCAGGGCTCAGCTTAGGTGTGGCGTCAGGCCTTTCCTGAGCCCCCAACCTTGGTAGGCTGGTCCTCCCCTGGGTCCCCACAGCCCCCAGAGCCCCCAGGCCTTTCCATCCATCTGTCTGTGCCTGGGTGCTTGCCTAGCTCCTTCACAAGCCACAGAGAGCAGGCAGGAACCAGCTTGGCCACTGTGGGCCCAGCACCAGGTTCTACGGGCCACAGGAACAGATGTGTGGATGCTTGATGAGCGCTCTCTGTGGAGCCTAGGGCCTTCGGAGCTGCAGACAGCACCCTAACTGCCTCTCCTTGGGCAGGAAGTGAGGGGACCGCTGAGGGAAACTCTGAAATTCACATCCCAGCCCGTTTTCTGGCTTGCTAGTCTTTGGGAAGCTTGGCACCTGGGTGGCCCACTCAGGTCCTAGCTCCACTCAGTCCCCACAGATAAAGGGAGCTTCCTTAAAGTCCTTTCCCGCAGGGCCACACACCCCGGCTGATCTCCTCCCAAAAGCCCTCTGGTCCCTGGGCTTCTCAGAAAGTCAGACCTGACGGTTGCAGTGCCCGTGCCATCACTTTCCTGCTGGGCAATCTCAGGCAAAACTTTGCATCTCCCCAGGCCTCCCTAAGCATGCGGCTATGGGGCAGGGCATGTCCATCCTAACTGGGGACTGCTGCTAGGGGTGCTGGTGCTCAAGTTTCCTAGGGAATGGGTCATCCCTGTGCAGTCTGCTGGACCTTGTAGGAGCTTTAGGACAGAGGAGAGTCCTCCGTCATTCCCAAACCAGGCACCAAGAAAGCACACTGGGACCCAGAGATGGCCCCTGTCCACACACACACGGCCCTGTTTGCTGGTTCTGAAGAAGCCCGCGAAGGCACTCTGTCCGAAAGTGAGGCAAGGAAGGTTTTCCAGAGTAAGGACATGCAGAACTAGCTCCCAAGGGTGGTCTTGCTCCCAAGGAGCAAGAAGAGAGGGTGCTCCAGTCAGAGATGTGGGCCCTACCCAGGGCCTGATGTCAGCCCCGAACCCTCCTGAATGCCAAAAGGGAACAGGAGCTTAGTTTATTGATTTTCAGCCTTGTTCCCCAAAGGAACTGAGGCAGCTTACAAAACCCAGAAGTCTGAAATGTTACAAAGCGACAGGGGAAGTTGGGTGAAGGGAAAGGATCATGGCAGGAAAGGAAGATGAAGCCAGGAGTCCCCACTTACTGGGCTTGAAGACCCAGAACACCTTCCAGAGGTTAGCCACAAGTCTGGCTCTGAGCTCCCTAATGGCTGAGGAGAAAAGTGAAAGAAGACCCAATTCCCTGACCTAATGTGGGAAGATGAAAACACAACCAGTCCTCTGGAGAAGCACCTTCTGTTGCCATCACCTGCTTCTCTGCCTCTCCTCACTTCAGGGCTAAGCTCCCCTCTCTCCTCCACTTCCCACACTATGCTCCTACAATTCCTGGATCCCATGTGTTCTAGAACCTACTCTCCTAAGGTAAGATTTTTCCCTCTCCCCACCTCTCCAGTCCTGGTGAGCAGTAATATTAGGAATGCTTGCTGAGGAGACGCACAAGTGTGAAGAGCCTGGTCAGTGCAGGAACGTACAGGCGTCCATACACCTCACCCAGTACCGGCGCATCTGGTCAGAGAAATGGGAGAGCCCCGCTCTGCAGGGAGGAGGTGAGCAGAAGCAGAGGATGGGGAACAGACTCTCCCAGCTGTAATGGAGAAGGAGCTTCTCACCAGTACCACAGAGGGGGGAATTTGAGCTTCTATGGAAGGTGGAGAAAACACGGCCTTAGCAGTGACAGAGGTGGTGCTGATCTTTCAGCCTTGTTGGGACGGGGATTTGGGGCTGAGCTACTGTGACCTGGTGTATAGCGGGCTCAGCACACTCTGTCCAGCCCCACCTGGATGTGGGCCATCTGCTATATTGTTTCATGCTGGACATTTACCTCTGTGTGCAGGAAAAAGCGGGAGAGCACCTCAGAGGAGACCACAGGCTATGCGACCGTCAGGGGCCACCCATTGGCACCCCCCACCCTGGAGGGTCGCCTCCCGGGCCTGTTTTTCTCTCTCAAAGGGAGATAACCAGGATAAGGCTGTAGATTCAGTAATCACTAATCAACAGCTTAGTGAAGGGCCCAGCACGTAGTAGGGTCTCAAGCAAGGTGTCTGCGTTTGATGGATGCGGAGCCCAGAGGCCCCACAGTGCGGAGACTCGCCCAAGGTCACACAGCTGGGGCTGTAGATCCGACCCGGGCGGCCCGACTCCCGCGGGCTGGGTTTGTCTGGAGCCAGCTTGCGGGAGCGGCGTTTAGAAGAGCGGACGCGGGCGTGGGCGGGAAGGGACTTCTATTTTGGAGCGGGTGAGAGGAGCGCGGGACACCGAGGGGGCTGGATCCCTCCCTCCGGCTTCCTGCGCCCCAGTCACCTTCCTGCGACCCTTCCCGGGAGGAGCATCCCGGGCGGGTAGTGAGGAGCTGGGGAGGGGCGGGCCGGCGGTTACCTCATCGCCGCCTCCGGGAAGCTCCGCTCGCCCGCTCGCTCCTCGCTCGCTCGCGCCCCTGGCTGGGGCGGCGACTCAGGGCGCCGGAGCGACCGAAGGACAACGGGACTGAGGCACCGAGAGGCAGCGCCGTCCCCGCGCCCGGACCCGCTGCGGGACGCGCTGCGGGACCCGCGCGGCCAGGAGGTCCGACCCCGGTGCTCACGCTGCCGGCGGCGCCTCCAGCTCGCGCTGCGGGGCGGAGGCGGTGTCTGCACCGCGCGCGGGGTCTGTTCTCTCCCGAGCTTCGGCACCCGCCGGAGCTGCTCGTTCGTCCTCCGTCGGCCTGCTCGGCTTGCTGCCCTCCGGCCACCCGCTCCGTCCTCTGGCCCGGCCTCTCCTGGCCCAGGGTGCCCCGGGGGCGGAGGGGTGGGGGGCGATGGGGAGCGCGGGGCCAGGGCGCACCGGGCAGGGCACGCGGGGCGCACGGCGCAGCGCTGGCCCATGAGGGTTTACAGCGCTGGGCGCGGCTGGGCGCGCGGGCCATGGGGGGCAGCCTGCGGGTGGCTGTGCTGGGTGCCCCGGGCGTGGGCAAGACGGCCATCATCCGCCAGTTCCTGTTCGGTGATTACCCGGAACGCCACCGGCCCACGGACGGGCCACGCCTCTACCGGCCCGCGGTGCTGCTCGATGGCGCGGTCTACGACCTGAGCATCCGCGACGGCGACGGCGCTCCTCCGGGTCAGAACCCCGGGGGTCCAGAGGTAGCGACTGGGGGACGGGCGGCGCGGGCGGGAGCGTGTGACAGCGTGTATGTGTGGCGGGTGCTTGGTGCACACGTGCGTGTCTGCCTGGACAGCTCTGGGGTGCCCAGCTGTGTTCATGGATTAAAGGATGAACGTGTCCTGGGAGGTTTGTGTGTGTGTCTCTCCCTGACGGCCTGCTGCTGTCCAAGATCAGGCCCCAGGCCCGGCGATTTTGAAAAGAGGGTTTTCCTCACTCGCCTAAAGTGCCTGTATTATTTGCCTGCCTCCGAGGGTGGTTCTGGATCAGTGCATGGCAGACTATGGTCGTGCCTCCCTGCGGGTGAGCATTTTATGCTTGGGAATTAAGCAGACTCTCAGTGGGGGGAGGATGGGGCCAGACGCAGGTGTACTTTCTAGGGCGGTTATTCTCTGCTCCCTTATTCCTGTGACTTGGAGCAAAGAGTTGAGCAATTTGTGCGAAGCCCAGGGCAGATTTTGAATTCTTGGAGCTGGATGCCTCCGAGGGGTAAAGAGGAAGGAGCACACAGAATTAAGCAGGGCTTCCTGGAGGGGTTTACGTTTGGGCTGACCCTGGAAGAATGAATTAAGTTTTGGTTAAAAGAAGTGTCAAAAGCCTGCCAGGTGGAAAGGACACCATGTGCTTAGCACCCCCAGGCCTGAATGTGTACAGCTGTCCATCATCAATGGTGTCACGGAGCCTGGGGCTTAGAGGCAGCTGTGGTAAACAGGGAGGGAGGGCCTAAGAGGCCAGCTCTGAGATGAGCTTTGAAAAGCTGGAAGGAGGAAGCTAGGGGGTGGGCAGAGAGGAGGCCGAGAGTGAAGGAGGACTGGTAAGCAGCTGACTGGCTTCAGGCGCGGGTTAGAAATTTTTATCCTGGCAACCGTGAGGACAGTAGGGCCTAGGGAGCTTGGAGAGAGATGGTGGGGACGGCCGAGGCCTGAGGATGAACTGTGGGTTTAGCATCAAGACCCTTCAGAAGGTCTGGCTGTTGGAGAGTGAGATAGGGTCTCTGGCAAACTCCGGCCTCCCGTCCCAGGAGTGGCCAGACTCCAAGGACTGGAGCTTGCAGGACACGGACGCCTTCGTGCTCGTCTATGATATCTGCAGCCCAGACAGTTTCGATTACGTGAAGGCGCTACGGCAACGCATCTCGGAGACCAGGTGGGGATGCCGCCACAGGTGTGTATGGGTGGAGGAGGGGTGCTTTTGCCAGACAGCATGGGCCTTTGCCCAAGGGGAATGGGTGGGTTCTTCCCCGGTCCTGGCTGGGTCTCGGGTCTGCCAGCCATGCGGTCTTTGGGCCACTCGGGTCTGGTATTTCCTTGGGCGGGGGGGCTGTCTCTGGCCACAGGAATATATATACCCACTGCGGAGGGAGGGGTCTCTGGCGTGGGGAATCCGGCACAGCAGCTCTCGTCCCCATCTGGCCCACAGGCCGGCGGGCGCACCCGAGGCTCCCATCCTCGTGGTAGGCAACAAGCGGGACCGGCAGCGGCTGCGCTTCGGGCCTCGGCGCGCGCTGGCCGCCCTGGTGCGCAGGGGCTGGCGCTGCGGCTACCTCGAGTGCTCCGCCAAGTACAATTGGCACGTGCTGCGTCTTTTCCGCGAGCTGCTGCGTTGCGCTTTGGTGCGTGCACGCCCTGCGCACCCGGCCCTGCGCCTGCAGGGGGCGCTGCATCCAGCGCGTTGCAGCCTCATGTGATTGAACTGGACGTCGACGCCGAAGGTGCGGGGGAGGGTGGTTTGATCGGAACAACCGGGTACCCGGATTGGACGAAATTGCCCAACTTCTCTCGGATTGGACAGGACAAAGTCTCCTCCCTGATTGGATGAGGAAACCTCCCACTCAGTCTCCGGGGCGACAGGACTTTCTTTGAACTGTATTGGACCCTGCCAGGCCCCCAAGCCACACTGGGCTCCAGCAGTCTTTTCTGGGACCTCATTGGGTTACAGTCCCATTGGGTAGAAGGGACTTGGCTGTGGATCTGATTGGAAGCGCTCAGGTTGCTCCTGCGGCTCCACTGGACAGACTCTAAAATCACACCTCTCAGGAGGTAATAAAGGGTAAAACGACGGAAGCGCAGCTTGCATTTCTTGGGTGGGCTGCATGGTCTTAAGCTTAGAGGTCATTGCTCCCTGGCACCTAATACCAGAACCCCAACATGTAAGAAGGGTCCCCCAAAAGGTGTGATGGCCCCAAGGCCGACCCCAAGAAGCAGACACAAGCGGCTGGAACAATACTTTACTGTCAGGCTCTGCAGGGCCACAGGACCACAGGACGGGTCCTCACTGACCTCCTCTAAGGCAATCAATAATATTAGTAATTAAATAGCAACGCTCATCCCCCAACCGGAATGTACAACAGAGGTCCCATTGTGCCATGTGGTCCCAAGGGGTCTGGTCCCATGAGGTCTGGTACCCGAGAGGCAGGGGTGGAGGGGGGGCTCCCTGATGCAGAGGGGTTAAGGCCACGAAGGAATAGGATGAGAAGGAGTGGGGGCCTGGGGGGCAGCTGGGCTGGTTCATCACATCCAGGAATCCGGCTCTGCCCTTGGGCTCACAGAGTGCAGGGCATGCCAGGCCCCAGGCTCTGTAGATCCAGACGGGCGGCGAGGGCCCCGAGGCGTGGGGATGCGTGAAGGTTTTCGGTCTGGCTGTGTGTCCATCCGGCCCCGTGCCCAGGTCCTCGGGAGCTCCAGGCCAGCCAAGGGGCTCCCAGGTGCATCTGGTGGACCCCCCACACCGGGGCAGGGGCTGCCTTCATCGGAAGAGCTGGACAGGACTGGGCCTCGGGGCCCGGGCAGCCCATTGGCCATCCGGCCAGAGTCCCCGGGTTGGCCACACTTGCCACCCAGGACACTGAGGGATGAAGAGGAGGAGCTGGAGGAACAGTAGGCCGAGTCAGGAGCTGGAGGGTCTGGGGCCCGAGCTGGGTCAGAGGCTGGTCCGGCGGGGGTCCCGCCAGCAGCCGCCTCAAGGGCTCGGGCATTGGCCAGGAACTCCTCTTCCAAGCGCCGGAACAGTTGCTGCTCCTGCTTCGGGTCCAGCTGTAGGGGGGTGCGGAAGACACTGGCCGGTGTGGCGCCCAACTCTGGACTGGGGCTGGAGACCCGGAGAGGCCGGGGCGCTGCAGGGCTGCGAGCCCGGGGAGTCTGGGGGCTGCTTCTGCCTGAGCCCCCACTGACCCTGGCCCGGGGCACCCACGAGTGCTGCCCATCTCGGTCCCTGCGCACCAGCAGCATGGTCTGCTCCTCCCGGCTCTGGCTCCGGGCCCGCCGGGCAGGGCTGGCGGCTGACAGCGGGGCTCCCCGGCCTCCTGGGGCCCCACGGGGCCGCCCCCGATCCAGTCGGTCTCTGGACTGGCTGCGCGGGGCAGGAGGCCGTCTCGGGGAGGCTGGGGTGCCCGTGGTCAGCCGCCGGCTGGGTCGCTCCTTCCGGGAGCCAGTGCCTGAGTCTTCACTGCGGACACCAAGGGGGCCACTCTGGGCTGAGGACGCTGAGGAGTCACTGTCCCCGGAGTAGCGGCGGGAGCGGGGATGGGGGGGCAGCTGGTCCCGGGCCCTGGGGCAGCGGAACAAGAGATAGCGAGAGATGGGGCATACAGAGACAGGACTGGCATGCAGAAACGGCCCAGAGAGGAAAGGACAAGCAGCCAAGTGGTTGGGGGCGGGGAAGACACCTGTGGTGGTGGTGGTGGGTGGGGGTGGGGCTGTCAAGGGCTTCGGTCCTCTTGGGGACTTCCAGAGAGAAGTGAGGGACTCCAAGCAGCTTCCGGCAGCCGGGGCCACCCCCCACCCCAAGGCAGCGGAAGAAGCCAGGTTCCGAGTTCCCCCGCCCCAGGCCTCCCGCTTCCTGGGCTGGCCAGAGGGAAGCTGGTAGGACTGGCCGCCGCCCAGCCCCCAGGGCCTGCCCCAGCTGTGTTGTTCAGTTGCTTGGGTTGCCATGGAGATAGGAAGCCAGGCCTGCCCCCACCCACGGGAACTTTTCCCAGGGTGTGAGTCACCCTGGAGCACAGGCTCGTTTGTCATCCAGGCCAGGGCGGACACCCCCAAGCCCCGGACCCCTCACCCTCAGGTCCTCCTGCCTCTCACCTGAGGATGGTCTCCGTTCCCTCCTTTGAGGCCCGTAGGCTAATGGGCGTCACTTCTGGCCGGGAGCTCCGGCGCTCACCCCCAGGCGCTGGGCTGCCAGCCCGTGGGCTGGGGGTGGGCGACACCCTCTGTGGGGAGAAGGTGCGAGCCCTGGGCTGGGGCGGGCGGTGGGCTGCGGGGGTGAGACAACAGGTGGCCTGTGAAGGGCAGTGCCACAGACAGAGCCCGGCCTGCCCATCCCCCCTATGGCCCCGCCACAGGCACTGACCCGAAGACGAGCAGCGGCAAGGGTCATGCTTGTCCAGATAGTGTTCCAGAGTGTCCCAGCCGCCACCCACGCGCACCATCACGTGGCTCCTCAGCACCTGTGGGAGCCCAGCGTGGACAGGTCATGGCCTGTCAGTGGGGGTGGGGGGCATGACAGCCCACCTTAGGCTGCTGCCTGCAGGGCCGCCCCGGGCTCTTACCCGCACGAAGATGAGGAGACTGGAGTCTCCCACGCGGTACTTGCCCTCCGAGACTTTGATCATGGGAAACTGGTCTGGACAGGTGCAGTAGCCCAAGATCTCCCTCACCTGAGGCCAGAGAGGAGAAGCGGGAGGTCAGGGATTCAGTCCCTCCTCCTGGGGCCTGATGTCAGCAGCTCCAGGGTCAGGAGGAAGCAGGTCCTTCCGGAGAAAGGGGGCATGGATGGTGTGGCTCCAGACTTGGGTGCAGGCTCTACACTTGACCTTTCACCAGCTGCCCTTCCCCTTTGGCTGTTGGAGGTCAGGGAGCTGACCAGGAAAGGATGGTGGCCCTGTGGTCAGGCCAGGGCTTGGGACTCCAGTGAGGCACCTCCCTCCAGCCCCTGATCCTGGGGCTGTCCTGGGAGCCGTCCTCACTCCCCCTCCACCTACTTCACAGAGAGAGGCTGAGGCCCCACAGGGAGACTGGGTCCATTGGAGGAGGAGGGCCATGGGACATGAGTGCAGGGAACCCACGCCACATCAGTGCCACAGACATGTAAGACACAGACACACACCCCAACATGCACACCTAGGCCACATGCCCAGCAAGCACACATTTGCACCCCCCGCCCCAGCCCAGGTCAGGAGCTGCCAGGCTGGCTATGTGGGCGGCCCACCTCCCAGCCGACAATGGAGCTAGAGGAAATGAGCAGGAGGAGCCTCTGGTGACCCTGGCCCAAGACAGGATTGGGGTTGGCAGCCTCTGCCCAAGGCCATCAGGCTAACCCCCTCAGGGGTAAGGCACAGCTTAGTCCTAACCTTCTGATAAGAAGGACACTCACTCTTGGCCAGGCTGCGGGGGCGTTAGGGATACCTACGTCCCAAGACGAGCAGGAGGGAGCTGGGGGTACAGTCTGGCAGCTCCCATGTTCCTAACAGCAGCTCTGGGCCTGGCTTCCCCACCAGTGATGTGCGCAGGGCCATGGGGGGGTTGGCAGGGGGGCTGTAGAGCCCTGGGAAGCTTCCCTAGGCCCTCAGTGAACCTACTGTGTGCCGGGCACCTCGCTCAGAGCCAAGCATCACAGGCACCCACTCAACCTCGAGCTCTGTGATGTGGTTCCAAGTGTCTAGTCCTGAAGTACATACAGAAGAGGTCAAATCACACAGCGCCCGGATGAGGGGTATACAGCCCTTCTCTGGTGGGTGGGGAGCCCTTGAAGTGGGGAGATCACACAGTGGAGCTCAGATTTCATCCACCACCCAGCAGGGCCATGCGAGCTCACCAAGCACTTCTCCCTCCCAGCGGCCGTGCCCGCTCCTTGGGGCCAGGTATATAGTTGATGCTCAACCTGTGCACTACCCCATGGGGCAGGCTGTCCCATCCTGGGCACGCAGTGGGGATGTGCGCCCTCACAGGCGGACTCACCAGCTCGTCGAGGTTGCGCAGGTCGCTGGGTGTCATGCGGGGCCCGCGGGTGGGAGCCCCTGCTGTGGTGGCCATTTCGGGGGCGTCCTCCTCGGCTGTGCGGGCGTGGGGGGCCGGGGGGGCAGCACGGAGCTCCTGCTCAATCTCCTGTTCAAATTGCACAAGGCGAGGGGCGAGCAGGCCAAGGCGTGCCCCACGCCGCGCCACCTCCAGCAGGCACAGCACCACGCTCTTCTCATTCTTTCGAAGCACCAGGTCCTCCGTCTCAAACATGAGCACTTCGGGCACACCCAGCTCTGTTCGGCACCAGCCGATGAACGTGGCCACATTGTCACGGGCCATGAAAGAGCCGGGCACCACACTGTGTGCCTGGAAGGCCACCCCGCGGGCTGGGCGGGCAACAGCCAAAGTGCGGGCAGCATCGGTGACAGCATTGGCATGTTGGCACAGGGTGGTGCCCGTGGCCAGCCCCGTCAGGAAGCCATCGCCACCACTGGGCAGACCCAGTCCATACAAGGCGTTGAGCCACTCGGCCAGGTCCTCCTTCATGGCCTCCACGTAGGCCTCACTCGAGCGGAACGGCCGCACGCTCTTGGCTGCTGAGCCCGCGATGCCCGCCACCGGGTCCGCCATGCCCGGGGCCAGCCAAGTCACGGTGGGTGGGCAGGGACACAGGGCTGCTGTGAGGACCCAGGAAGCCCTCGGTACAGACTAAGCCGCTGACCACCTGTAACTTGCCTGTCATCTCAGGCCAGATGCTTGGTTTTGTGAGCTGGCTGTGAGAAACTTTACTGTACCTCGGTTTCCTTGTCTGTGAAATGGGTACAGTAATAGCACCCTCCTTGCAGGACCTAATGAGATAATTTGTATGAATGACTTAGTATCGAAAATGTTTGCTATTTCCCTCTGGGAGGTGGGTAACAGGATACTTGACTGAATCCTCCCTCCCTCACAGGTCCCCACGCATCCTTATTGCCCCACAAGGTAGGTGAAAAGCAGAGCCCTAAAGATGCAGCCCACAGGCGTGCGCCCACAATGGACAGGCAGGACATGTCCAGGAATTCAGGTCCCAACCGCAGGAATGATTAGCTCCATCACTGAGGGCTGGTACCCGGCCCCCCACCTCTGGGAAGGTCCCAGGTACTCCCACAGCTCTCCCTCCCTAAGGATTCTCATTATAACAACGACGTAACAGCAGTAACAGTAACCGCAATGCCCCTGCCCAGGGCTGAGTGTCAGTGATTTTATCTCTATTTTACAGATGAGGAAACTGAGGTGCAGAGAGGGTAAGGGCTCGCTCAAGGTCGCAGAGCAGTGGGTGGCAAAGCCAGGCCAACCTGAGCGGCGCTTATGCTCCCAAGCGCCACGGGCAGCCCGGGGGCTGGAGCCAGGCCCCGCCTCCTCCTCCGAGCCTCCCTAGCGCCGCAGGCCGGGTCCGTGCCGGCCGGGACTCGGAGGAGCCTCGGATAGACCCGCTGGCCTTCGGGCTGCGGCCCAGAGAGGGTGCGGGGCCGCCCAAGGTCACACAGCCCCGGGCAACGGAGGCCGCAGCTGCCAGGTCCCCGTGAGTGCGCGCCAGGCAGGGGGTACTGGGGGTCCCCGCGCTCACCTGGCTCATCCTGCGGCCTCGGGGAGCATCGCCCCGGCGGGGCCGAGCGGGGCCAGGCCGCCGCAGGGAGGCGCCGCCCGAGCCACAGCGATCCGGTCCCGCGGCTGAGGCCTCGGCACCCGCCCGCCCGCCGTCTCCGCCCCGCCTCCCTGGAATTCGGATCCGGCCCGAGGGGGCGGGCGGGGCCGCGCGCTCTTAAAGGGGCAGCACTGTTCCCGGGCTGGCAGGGCGGACGGAGGGAGGAGCTGGAGTCTCCTGACTGGGGTGGAGGAGGGACCAGGGCCCCCAGACGACCCCACCAGCCCGGACGTCCTGTCCCAGCTCAGCCTAGTCCTTACAGTACCTTTCAAAACTGCTTGGTCTCCTGTGGGGAGGTTCGGGCGATTTTAACTGCACTCCTTCCCCGGATAGCTGCCTCCTCGGGAGGTCTGCACGGCCTGTTCCCAAGACGAACTCAGGAAGCGATAGGGACCAGGGGTGCAAAGTCACCTCCGCCTGGAGTGAACCATCCTAGTTCAGATAAATGAAGCCAGTGTGACTCGGGTGTGAGCTTCCTACCAGCAGGGCGGGCCTCGTGGAGGGGGAAGATGGCCTGTTCTGCCCACCCGTCGTGCCACTCCTTACTGAATACTCATTTGTAACCTTGAGGTTGGGGGAACCCGTTTCTCTGATAAGGACACAGGCTCAGAGGAGTAGGCAGGGGGCTGAGGCCTGGGGATCTCACACCTTGGCCCCTGCCCTTTGGAGAGAGGCCCATCCCTAACCACCTGTGGCTGCCGGGGTCAGGCATAGAATTAAGAGGAAAGGAGGCTATGAAGTGGCCTGGGTCGGTTTGGCTCCGGAGGGTTAATCGCTGCTGGTTTCTTTTCAAAGTGCTGAGGAGGGCCCTGGCTGGGACCTGCGGGAAATCCTGCCCCCTGCTGCTGGCTGGGCGGGGAGGCCAGGCCTGGCTGGGCTGCAGCCCTGCTGGCCAGGCGGGGCCAGCCTGGGGGGAGGCACCACCACCCATAGCCAAGTCTCAGAGCTTTCATAAAGCTCCTACTGTGCACCAGGCTTGCTCTGTGCCCTTGACCTAAACCAGTCAAGTCACCTCTATGAGACACTTTCTTTTGCCCAAACTGGAGCTCAAGAGAGAAGCTGGTGGAGTCTGGGGTTTGAACATGGCTATTATGGGAGTATCCTCATTCAAGTGTCAGGGGCATTTGTTGAGTACCTACTGTGTGCTAGACCTTGTGGTGCCAGGCTGCACGTACATCATCCCACCGAGTCCTCATGACTCAGTGGGCAAACAGCCCAGTGTCCTAGATATCCAAGGGGTACAGGTTCTGATCTACCCTCTCCTTCAGCACCCCTACCCACAAAGAGTGAGGAAGGGGGGGTAACTAGTAACAATAATGGCTGACACTTAAGTGGCACCTACTGTGTGCTGGGTCTCTTCTGGCACTGGGAACTAAGAGCAAAAGGTGGGAGGCAGACAGAGCCAGCTCTCAGGGTTCACAGTGTGGTAGTAAGGCAGCCCTTGGACTGAAACAGGGATGAGAGAAGCACTAGGGAAGAGAGAGCAATGGAACCAGCTGAGGGCCTGGGAGTGTGGGGTGGGATGAGGCTGCAGTTTTAAATCAGTGTTCAGGAAAGGAGCTAAGGGAAGGAACCGTGTAGATGGCTAGAAGCAGAGTATTTCATACAGAGGGGACAGCCAGTGTAAAGGCCCTGAGGTGGGCAGGTGGTTGGTGTGTTCAAGAAAGAATAAGGAGGCCTGTGAGGCTGGGATGGAGGATGGGATGAGAACAGAGATATTGGGAGCAGAGCAAGGAGGGCTTTGTGGGCCATGCCTCTTTGGAGGGACATGGGAGTCATGGAGGGATTTATTGCAGGGCAGGGGTGTGACCTGACTTAGGTCTTAACAGGTTCCCTGTGGTTGCTGTGCAGGGATGGTGGAGAGTGGTGGATTCTGGCTGTATCTGAGGGGAGAGCTGATGGGATATGCTGGTGAATTGGACAGAGTCAAGAATGGCTCCCAGATCTGGGACTGCTGATACTTGAGGAGAGAGGGCTGCTGGAGATGGGGGCAAGGGAACTCAGGTTTCGGGGGAAAGAGCAAGGTGTGGAAACTAGGTAATTTAGTCCTCAAAATAATCTTTTTTTTTTTTTTCCCCTCAAAAAAATCTTATGAGGTGTGATGATTTTATGTGTTCTCATTTTACCATGTGGGGACACTGAGGCCTAGAGAGGGCAAGGGATGTAGTGTGGTCAGTAGCTGTGCAGGAATTTGATTCCTGCTTATGTCTACCTTGCTGAACAACAGGGCTCTAGACATAAGAGAGGTCAGTTTGAACCCAGGCCCTGCTCTTGGTTTTTGGGTGAGATGGTTAAGCTCTCTGAGCCTCAGTTGTACTATGTGTAAAATGGGACAACGGTAGTAGTCACATCATAGTGTTGTGAAAATGGTATCATTAGTTAGCATTCAGGACAAATGTCTACTATTCCTCTGAGGAAGTGGGGATAAGGGGGTGGGGGCTTGCCGCTCCCTATCTCCCATCCCCCCAGCTGTGACCTGCCATCACAGATGCCCACTCTAGAGCACAGACTCCAACATTCTGATTATAGGACAGGTGGCAGGTGTAGGGCTGACTGGCATAGCCAGACTCCTGGCCCAGGCCGTGGAGGGCCTCAGCTTTGACCCCTTCTGTTGTGTGGTGACCTGTCCTTTTCCTTGCAGGACCAAGGAAAGTCACAAAAACTGCTGGAGGGACAGGAGGTTTGGGCTACAGTTGTTTTGAACCCATTCCCACAGACCCCTGGGGCCACCCTGGTATACAGAAGGCGTGCCTCTAATGCGCTCATGGTCTTGCCCATGGCCAGTGGACACGTGGCCAGATTTCTTGCCACTGCTGCTGGGTGCCAGGGAACTGTGTGCTTGGCCTTGGTTGCAATGGAGGTCAGATGACGGCCACGAAGTCTTCAGGTAAAGCCCTCCCTGGTGAGATTCAGCCCTGGGACCGGGCAGCTCAGGTGCTGGTTGGGTCCCCCTCCAAGCTCTCCAGGTTAGATTGAGCTCGTGAGCTGAGCCCTGGTTGAGGGAGTGACCCACGGGAGGCTTTAGGCTCGCTCCTATGTTCCCATGTGGGTCCAACCATGACAGCTGCTTGCTCCTGCTCCAGCTGTGGGACCCTAAGTTTCCCTGAGCTCCCTTCTGTGCCCTCCAGGAGAGAAATCAGGGCCGGAAAGCCCAAGAGGGCCCACTTTCCAACCTGCCTGACACATTGCTCATTGCTTGCCCTGTGGCTGGCAGCTCCGTCTGCGTGGGACGGGAAGGGTCAGCTCCAGATCCAGCCACTCGCCCTGAGGTCCTAGTGTCTGGGTGCTTGGCTCCCAGTTGCGTCGGCCACTCGCCTCAGTCACTGTCCTGTCCTTGGCCCCACAGCTGCCACAACCTTGGAGCCCCACGCTCCTTCCCACAGGGCAGGTGAGCCACTTGTTGCGGTCTGTGTATGTGCAGGGCATAGACCCATCTCCCCACTGACTCCTCAACCTTTTGCCCGGGACTGTGGAGTGTAGCCTCGCGGGGCCATGAGGCTGGGATGGAAATGTTTATTCTGAGTGTGCTCGACCAAGAGCTCCTGGAGAGTTCGGAGCAGGGTGTGGAACGTAAGCAGGACTTCTCTGACTTCTCCCTGCTCCCTGTCCTGCTCCTGGTGGCCGCACCCCTGCTTTTCCTCCTCCTCCAGTTCCAGGGGCACTAACCAACTTTGTGCAACCCTTTGAGACAGGGTTTGGAACTCAGGCTACCTGAGGTCCTCCGAGGCCAGTGCGGCCCAGACATTTCTTTTGGCTGAGAGAAATCAGTCCTTCTCACATAAACGCCTCTCGCAGGACTATTTAGTGCTGGTGACAAGCCCCTCTTGAGGCAGGGCCGCGAGTCACTCTGGGGCAGCCTCAAGGTCCAGGCAGGGGGCAGGTAATGCTGGCCACGTGTGATGGTTGTGCCGCGGCTCCCACAGAGGGCTGCCTTGTCATCCCTTAGCATGGGCTGCGGGCCGGGTGGTGGCTGATCCCTACCCAGAGCTGCCAGAGCCCCCAGCTTCTCAGACACGGGACGCCTGCATGCCAGGAGCACAGGCCTGGCTGCCTCAGCCTCCACTGGCCAGTTCCACCGCCTCATCCGGGAGACAGTGGTGGACTCCTACCTCAAAGACTTCTCGGGAACTCAGTGCGGTGAGGTGGTGCTTGGCACCACACGAGCACCCAGGGATGTTGTGGTTGGATTTGGGCCTCAGGGTGTGCACCTGGGCTCCGACACTCCGATGCCTGCCAAGGCTGAGGCGGGAGCCTCCTGGGCCCCTTGGAGCAGCAGCACTGGCCTGTGTGGCCAGAGTCCAGCCACCAAGGCTAAGCGGGGCAGCTGAGGTCACAGGGGCCTCGTGGGTCATGGCGAGTGTGCTGGAAGGCCTTGGTGAGTTCTAAGAATTGCTGTGACTTAAAGTGTCAAGAAGTCATTTGGGCTCTGTGAGGGAGGGGCTGGAGGGGCCAAGGGAAGCGGGCAGCCCCGCGTGGGGCGGCAGACGAGAGCTGGGAGGTGCTGGTGACTTAACACTGTACGGGTTTTTTTGTTGTTTTTTCTGTACAGGGTTTTGATGAGAGCCTGCTGGGTTGGGTCAGGGGCTGGGGCAACACGAGAGAACAAGGCGGCCAGGACGATGGTGAGGCTCCAGGCGTCCCCCATTTGCTGAGCTGGGCTGGAGGAAGCGCCAGCTCTAGCCCTTCTGCAAGCCCGTCAGACCCTCGAAAGGAGCTGGTGTCCAGGAGGTCAGCCAGGCACTGAGGGTCAGAGGAGGCCTTCCTACCTTTCGAGGTCAGGGAGGGGGCGCAGTAGCCACCAGAGGGCCCAGGAGAGACCACTGATTTGGCAACACGGTCACTGGGGACTTTGAGAACTATCAGTAGAAGCAAAAGAAGACTGAAAAATGGCTTGGTATCTAGAGGAGCTGATGAAGGGTTTCCCAAAGGTGGCAGAGCAATGCCTGTTCTTGAGAAATGACTTGTCAACGTAAAAGACGAAGCCACAGAGAGGTCACTTTCGCTGAGGAGGGCTGGGAGAGTGCCCAGGACCTGTCCCAGTCTGCCTCAGGAATAGGGGGCGAGTAGCGAGCAAACCCTACGGACAGCAGGGCGGCTGTGAGCAGGGAGAGGTACACGGGCTCCTCGGAGCCTTCCCAAGCCCTTGCTCTCATGGACCAGGGGATGGAGAGGAAATCATTATTCCAAATTCTTCTTGTGCCATCCCCTGGCAAAGGTGACCATTTCTCCTTGAATCTTCAGACATTAGCTGGTTTCACTTTTTATCATTCTTTAAGCTTTAAAAAGCCAGAATAAGATACAATTTCATACATGTGGACTTTTGAAATACAGACTAGTATCAAGTTATGCTGAGGGCTGCGGCTGCGACTTTAGGAGGCAGCGGTTCCACGGGACTCACCCCACAGCTTGAGCCTCTCCACTTCCGAGCCAGGAGTCCTAGCTGCCAACATCTGATTTCCCTGTCCCCGGCTGCCATTCAGGACTGTGTGCAGCCCTGCCCTAGCTGGTCTTTGCTGATGGGGTACGTTAAGGCCTGCATTTCTTTGCTGAGCATCTGGTCATCAACTGATTTATTTGCAGACTGGGTTACATACAGTTGCTTACCTGGAAAACCTCTTTTCCCAGGAAGGCACGTTGGGGCCTCAAACTCTGGATGCTGGGAATCACCTTTAAATCTACTGGCCTGGACCTAAGGAGTCTTCACACAAGTCTAGGAAAAGGCAAGACTGATCAAAAAGGCCCACGTTTTAGGGTCTGAGGCTCATCTTCTCCGTGATTTCAGAAACACGCTCCTGGAGAAAAGCCCTGGCTTCCGACCTCACACAAGGCAGCCGGGGATGGCTGAACAGTGGCCTCTATTCAACCGTGTTCCCAAATGCTGACCCTGGAACCTCAAGAAAATGTCACATCACGGAGTGGGAAGTGCAAACAGTTCCCATTAACGGTCACTGAAGCAGACTTCGTTCTGAAGCGTGTGGAGCCTGACTCAGAACACCCACGACAGCACAACAGCGGTCTGGGAGCCACAGTTACCCATGGTGGGGGGCATTACACGGAGCTCCTGCCGGCAAATGAGCTGCACCTGGGCTGGATGTCCCCGTGGTGAGCTAGGGTTCAGGGTGAGGGTGACACCGCATCCCCGTTTCCTTGCTAGCAGCGCCACGCCTGACACGGTGCCATCCTGACCATTTTGGGTTTCCTTCCATTTTGGGACAGTGGAAGGACCAGTTACGTGACGGCTCGGGGCCCACTCCACGACTTGCAGCAACTGCGCAACAGAGGCTGAGAAGGATGACTGTTTATAAACATTTGGAATTTTATTTAAAAAAAAAAAAAAAACATCACAACCATGAACATTGTTACAGTTAGAGGCCCTCTTGGTTCTCCACAATGATACTGAGCATGCTCACAAGGGGTTCCCATTATTTAGTCTTAGTTAACAACCATCTTTAAAAGAAGGAAAAAAAAAAACTCGGCACACTACCATTTAACTTGTTTTAATGTTTCTTCACAAATGGTGAAAAATACTAAAGTACAGACAAGGAATAATCATAATGTTGTGGCCAACATTATAAATATGGAATTATAAATTTAAAACATTTTCTGGTTTAAAAAATAAATCTGGTAGTCAATGCAGCTCTGCGGGGTCTCTGCGTCTAGTAGGGCCGGTCTCTGCGTTCCTGACGGTGCTCGCCTCTGTTAAGTCCAAAAGGGGTGAGGGGTGAAAAGGGGGAAAGGAGAGGGCGCTTCCCGCCACCTCCCACCGGAGCCCAGCCTGTTCCAGGTCGGCCGCGTAGGGCCTGCCGCCTCCACGCGCCCTGGAGCCCGAAACTGGTTCACAGCAGCACGTACTTATCCATTTTTCCAGGTCCTCCGCGCCCGCCTCTTCTTCCTCCCATCTGTTCCATCAAAGGTCCAGGGGGTCCGCCAGGGCCACCCCGTCTTCCTCCACCAAAGCCGCCCCGGTCCATGCCCCGGCCACCACGGAAGCCCCCTCTGTCTCCACCACGGCCACCTCTGAACATCCCACCGGGACCACCGCGGTCCATGAGGCCGCCTCTTCCGCCCCGCATTCCACCAGGGCCACCTCTGCCACGGTCACCGCCTGGAGGAGGAGGACAGATCAGTAGCAGGACAGGGAGGACGGGGGCTGCTATGGATGTGCCTCAGAGGCTGCTCAGATCTGCCACCTTCTCCCAGAGCAGAGACCAGACGCTTTACTCCGTCTGAGGGTCTGGGGCACTTCAGAAGGGACGATGGAGCCTCAGGGGCTCCAGCGCCAAGACTACACTTCTGGAGACCCCAACCTAGCTGTGAGCCCATCACGGTAACACATGAGGTTTGGAACCAAGATGCTGAGGGGATGCTCCCAAAACCTGTACTTACCAGGAGGTGGAAAGGGTGGTGGAAGGAAGCCTTCAGGCTTCGGGGCCTTACACTGGTTGCATTCTGTTCTCCAGGCAAAGTTCTGGTTTCCACAACCCCTGCATAAAATTGTATCACAACAGAAATCACTAACGAACGAAAGCCGTGAAGCAGAGCAAACGTGAGCAGGCATACACCGTATCCACCAGCACGAACACTGGAGCCTGGTCAAACACCACTGAGAGCATCTGCTGACAGAAAAGGCTTTAGAGCCACAGCCTCAGACAGCAACAAACCCCAAAGACCGGTGTATGATCCAGAAAATGTCTGCACAACCATGTACACAGGGACCTCAGGAGTCCAGCAGAACCGTGACTTCCTTCAGAAGGCTCTGAAGATGGACTGATTAGGCCACCCACCCACCCCACGACCGAGCAATCAGGTGAGAGTCGTCCCTATACAACTCGAGACAGAGAATCCAACCGTCTTCCTCTCCAGAATGGGAATGGGTGGGACACAGAGTGACTTCACGAGCACAGGGTATCAATTTGTCAAGAGAAGTACATACGGATTGGGGCACTGCCAGTCTCCAGCTCGGTGTTGGACATTTCCTCCTCCGGATGGGTTCCCTCGGGAACCCCGGGGCCCTCTTGGGGGAAAGCCACCTCTGTCTCCTCCACGGCCTCCCATGCGACCCATGGGGCCCCCAGGACCTCCTGGGCCCCCTGGACCTGCAATAAGAAAGAGCCAGTCACTTCTGCATAGCACCAGATTTGCTACAGGGGACATCTTTTAAGGGAATTCACATAGATCACAGCTGTCACTGTCCCTTCATTTGCCTCCGACTTTTCTGCAGGCCCAAGGACCCAGCTTCGAGCCTTCTGTGCACATCACTTTAGCTAGCTCCCACAACCTGTGAGGGACAGGCATTCTCATGCAGAGAGACCCAAGCAGAATAAATAAATGGCACCTGATGACAGCAAGGCAGAGCGGTTCCCAGGCATTCCAGCCCCCCTTAAGCAAGAAATCCCTGTTCTTCTCTTCCTTTCATTCCTGCACTTTTAACTGTCAACCTTTAGCGGTTCAGTATTGATTCTACATTGACTTTTTAGTATTTCTAAGGGGCTTGTCTACACTCTGGAAATCAAGTTTCTCGAAGACAAGTGTAAAAAAACCAGAGCAACAGAGCAGCGGCCGGGGGAGGGTGTGTGGTAAACACCTGCACGGAGGGGCGGCGGCATCCCTCTGCCCTCACGAGGCGGCATGCCACCCCGCAGGCTGTTCATTGGAGGCTTCTTCCGAGCAAGAGACACCTTAA
Organism: Lontra canadensis; assembly: GCF_010015895.1. Classification (NCBI taxonomy): domain Eukaryota; kingdom Metazoa; phylum Chordata; class Mammalia; order Carnivora; family Mustelidae; genus Lontra; species Lontra canadensis. Next base: position 3,622,503 of record NW_022631081.1, on the reverse strand, counting down.
GTTTGCTCCCTTGAAAATCTTTCCCTGGAACCAGAGAACAGAACACCAATTACTCCCAACCTGTAACTCTTCCCCTGAGGGACTGGGTAAGGCTGGGCCACTCCTCGTTCCCCAGCTCCACCACACCGTCACCCTCAACACCCCCCAATCCCATATAGCATGTGCCCCGCCCACAACCTTCTCGATCTTTGCTAAGGCCACAAAACATTTTCAAGATACGTCAAAACTCCTGTACCCTAGGGGCACCTGGGTGGCTCAGTTGGTTGAGCATCTGGCTTCGGCTCGGGTCATGATCCTGGCGTCCACGATCGAGTCCCACATTGGGCTCCCTGCTCAGCAGGGAGTCTGCTTCTCCCTCTGACCTTTACCCCTCTCATGCTCTCTCCCTTTCTCTCTCTCTCCAATAAAAAACAAACAAACAAACAAAAAAAACCCAACCAACAAAAACAAAACAAAACTCCTGTACCTTAGGGGGGAAAGTAAGCCAGGGGAAGGCCGAGTGCACCGGCACCCTTGCCCCACAAAGGATGAGAAGTAGGGAAAAGAGTATAAAGCGGCCAAGAGATAAGAGCCAGGACCTGTCCAATGACTTTTTCTTTTTTTTTTTTTTTAAAGCCTTTATTTTTGTTTTTTAATTTTATTTATTTGACAGAGAGAGAGAGAGAGAGCGCGCGATCACAAGTAGGCAGAGTGTGGGTGGGTGGAAGCAGGCTCTCTGAGCAGAGAGCCCGATGTGGGGCCCGATCCCAGGACCCTGAGATCACGACCTGAGCCAAAGGCAGAGGCTCAATCCACTAAGCCACCCAGGCGCCTGTCCAATGACATTTTCAAGCTGGTTTTGTCTGCATAGAATTTCCGGAATCAATGCCAAGGCCAAATACGGATATATTTAAACTCAAATGTATACTGGATTTTTTTGGGGTGATTTGTACCTTCTGATACTTGTCCTTAGAGAAGCATTTACAATTTTCAAGGTGGATCTGTAATCATGACTCAAAACAAGGGATCTCCTAACCCACAGCCAGCAACAAGGCTCTCCCACTGCAGAAGGGAGCCAGGCATACTGCTGCCCAACAGCCAGCCAGTGCTTCCCCAGTACAGAGAGAGGGTCTTCCTGATCCTCTGGCTCTCAGGTTCCTCCTTTCTGCTATGTGTATCTGCCCATCTCCAAAACCACTTCTGAGAATGCTATTCTAACAGAATGACAAACACCAGCCAGCAAGACCCTTGTTTCACATGCAGGTTGACAAGGGCAGCATTTGCGCCCCAGGCTGTGAAGTTAAGAACTTAAGTGAGTTAAGAACGCCAGTGAGCGCCCCCGGTTGACTCTAGGGCTCCTACCATCAAACCACTCCACAGCGGCCTTGGCAGTTGGTGGGTCTTCATAGGACACTGTAGCATCACCTTTGGGCTTTCCTGTTTCCTTGTCCAAGTAGATATGGATCATGGGTTGTCCGGTTCTCTTGTTCATCTAGGCATAAAATAGCAGAGTTAGGCTGTGACCAGAAACACACTGCTTTTGGGAGAAATTCAGAGAAGTTCCTTGAATTGTCAAAAGTGTCGAAAGCAGTAATTTTCCAGATACACATTCAGTAGGATGTTAGTTTATCTCCAAGTAGTGGAATTATTTCCTAAATTGCCACAACAAATATACATGTAAGTGATTTTTTTCCTCTTAGGTGTAGGTGTCATGAAAACCAAAACAGACCTAAAGTTCCAAAGTGCGTAAGTGAACAGTGTGCTTCCCACTGCTTCCCTAGTTGTCATCTCCTGGTGTCCTTGTACCTGACCCAACATTTTCTGTGCCCTCACTAACAGGCACCCAGTGACAACAGCCACCTCTTTAGAGGCAGTCAGGCTTTGATGTCAGCACACAATCCATGTCTCGCATAAAGTAAAAATCACCCTTAAATCACTAAGTACTGATACAGGGTTGTGAGAGTGCTAGAAGCATTCTTAAGTCTAACACAGCCAATTTTTCCTCCAGAGGTAGAACACACTACTCATTAGCTTTGCAGCCAAACAACAGATGTAACTTGCTTGAATTCAGGAGCAAAATAGTATAGAAGAATATGGTTTCATCTGTTTTCTGCATTACAAGTGCCTATGATCAAAGCCTAATCTATACATGTTTGTTTATATAACACCTAGTGACACCTAAGAGTATTGATATATAGGCAATTTTTTTTTTTTAAAGAAAGCTAATGTTTATAAGACACATATTAACACCTACATTTTTATAAAGGACATATAGAGACTGAAAAAAAAAAAGGCAAAATAGCAGTATGAATGATGGGGCTATGTATTTTTAAAATCTCCTTTATGGTGGGGCTGGCTGGGTGGCTCAGTGAGTTAAGCCTCTGCCTTCAGCTCAGGTCCTGATCTCAGGGTTCTGGGATCGAGTCCCACATTGGGCTCTCTGCTAGGCAGGGAGCCTGCTTCCTCCTCTCTCTCTCCCTCTACTTGTCATCTCTCTCTCTGTCAAATAAATAAAATCTTAAAAAAAAAAAAAAAAATCTCCTTTATGGGGCGCCTGGGTGGCTCAGTGGGTTAAAGCCTCTGTCTTTGGCTCGGGTCAGGATCCCAAGCTCCTGGGATCGAGCCCCACATCAGGCTCTCTGCTCATCAGGAAGCCTGCTTCCTCCTTTCTCTCTCTCTGCCTGACTCCCTGCCTACTTGTGATCTCTGTCAAATAAAAAAATAAAATCTTAAAAAAAAACCAAACAAAAAACAACTCCTTTTATTTTACAAAACTGACAGTATAGGCTCTTGCTCTACCAAAACCAAATCTCTTTCTATATAGTTATAACCACCACAAAATCTCATTTGAAAAAGACCATAGTTAACAACTGAAAAAAATCTAAAAAATAAAACTAATACAGACGGGGGCATCTGGATGGCTCAGGCAGTTATGTGTCTGCCTTTAACTCGGGTCATGATCCCAGGGTCCTGGTATCGAGGCCCATGTAGCATTCCATGCTCAGCCTGCTTCTTTCTCTCCATTTGCCTCTCCCCCCAGCTCCTGCTCTCCCCCAACTCATAAAGATAAAATCTTTTTCTAAGACTCAGAGAGAGAGAGAGAAAGGGGAGGGCGGTCAGAGGGAGAAGCAGACTCCCTGCTGATCAGGGAGCCCGATGCAGGACTCAATCCCGGGACTCCAGGATCATGACCTGAGCCCAAGGCAGTTGCTTAACCAACTTAGCCACCCAGGCACCCCAGATAAAATCTTAAAAAAACAAACAAAAACAGGGACGCCTGGGTGGCTCAGTTGGTTGGACGACTGCTTTCGGCTCAGGTCAGGATCTCGGAGTCCCGGGATCGAGTCCCGCATCGGGCTCCCAGCTGCACGGGGAGTCTGCTTCTCCCTCTGACCTTCTCCTCGCTCATGCTCTCTCTCACTGCCTCTCTTTCAAATAAATAAATAAAATCTTAAAAAAAAAAAAAAAAAAAAAACCAAACAAAAAAAAACAAACAAAAACACCCAAAAACAAAACTAATAAAGACTTGCAAAAACTTTAAGGAGATGGTCTTTACTAAAAACCTAAGTAAATGGGCATATGATATTCATGGAAAAACTACTCAGTATTATAAAAATATCAATTCTTCTCAAACTACCTTATAAATTTAATACTCAGTTGGGGTTTTTAAAGAACTTTGTAAATGGAATTCTAAAATGCATATAGAAGAGCCAGGAGTAAATAGCAAAGCATTCCTGAGGGAAAAGGACAAAACAGAAGAATCTGCTTTACTATAGGTATCAAGACTTAGCATAAAAATAGCTGCTCTATTAGTGCCGGACCATACAAATTAAAGTACAAAAGACCATCAGAAATAGATCCAGGCCTCCCTCCCAAATAAATAAATAAAATCTTAGAAAAAGGGTGGGGAGTTGTGCCTGGATTGCTCAGTCAGTTGAGTATCTGCCTTCAGCCCAGGCCATGATTCCAGAGTCCTGAGATCAAGCCCTGCATTGGCCTCCCTGTTCAGCAGGGAGCCTGCTTCTTTCTCTCCCTCTGCTGCTCCCCCTGCTTGTTCTGTCAGATAAAGAAATAAAATCTTAAAGAAAAGAAAAAAGGTAATAGATCCAGGTACGGGTGGAACTTTATGTGACAGATATATACCGTCAAGGAAAGGATGGATCTTTCAATAAATCTTGGAACAGAAGGTCTTACAAACAGAAAGACACAAACCAGTAAGGAAAAGGCTAATAAGTTCAATGATATTAACAGCTTCTTCTATTCTTCAAAAGAATACATTTGCAGTATTAGCCAAGGACCAGCCTTCAGGAACTATAAGGAACTCTATGTAGGAGCGGCTCAGATGGTTGAGCATCTGACTCTTGATTTTGGCTCAGGTCATGATCTCAGGGTTCTAAGATCAAAGCCAGCACTGGGCCCTGTGCTGAGTGTGCAGCCTGCTTGGGATTCTCTCCTTCTTCCTCTGCCCCTACCCCGTGCTCTCTCTCAAAAAGAAAATTAGACTAAATTTAAAAAAAGTTCTTTATAAAATAAAATCTTAAAAAAGAAGTTTTTAAAAAGATTTTATTATTTGACAGAGAGACACAGCGAGAGAGGGAACACAAGCAAAAGGGAAGTGGGAGAGGGGGGAACAGGCTTCCTGCTGAGCAGGGAGCCCGATGTGGGGCTTGATCCTGGGACCCTGGGATTATGACCTAAGCTGAAGGCAGACACTTAACTGACTGAGCCACCCACGTGCCCCTAAAATAAATACTTTAACGAACTATTATGTAAAACAACAAATGACAACTCAATGAAGACCAATATAAGACTAACAGGCATTTCACAAAAGGCAGCATGCAACTAGAACATTATTAGTAGGGTGAGGGGCATTAAGGAGGACACGTGATGTGTTGAGCACTGGGTGTTATACGCAACTTATAAATTACTGAATGCTACATCCAGAACTAATGATGTTGGCTAACTGAATCTAAATTAAAAAGTTAAAGCAACAACAACAAAAAATACCAAACATCATCAGGAACTAGGGAAAAAGGAAATTAAAACGACATTTCCTAGGCACGTGGGTGGCTCAGTTAAGCTCAGGTCACGATCTCAGGGTCCAGGGATGGAGTGTTGCATGGGGCTACATGCTCAGCAGGAGTATGCTTGTCCCTCTCCCTTTGCTCCTCCCTCTGGTTGTGCTCATGTTCTTCGTCAAATAAATGAAATCTTACGAACAAAAACCCCCACCACATTTCCATTTTCTTCCAGCAGACTGGCATTAAGATAGAATTTCAGGTGATTCCCAGTAGCAGTGAAGATGTGGTGAATGCGGTCTCAGGAATGCCAGTGGCAGATATCTACTAAGTTGCTCAGCCATACCATCAGTTTATGAAATCAAACATGCACACAGCTTTAGAAGCAGCAATTCTATACTGGGTACAGTCGATCCTCATTATTTGTGGATTCAGTATTTGCAAATCTGCCTAACTCATTAAAATTTGTAACTTCAAAATCAATGCTTGTATACTCATGGACATGTATAGAGCGCCAAACATTTAAGTTGTCTGACGCACCTGGTCCAGTGGAGTTCAAATGACATACACTCCCCCCACCCCCCCTCAGTCCAGCTCCCTCTAGAGATGACGGGGGGATAGAGACTGGGGACAGGGCAGTGGTGCAAGAAGTTCTGGCCCTGGGGGTGGATGAATGTGTATGTCAACTCATGCAAATCACCGGATAGTTCAGAACCTCATTTTCTCTTTCTAAGAGAAAACATATATACAGAGAGAGTTGTTTTTAAAATTTAGGGTTATAATGTGAGATATGTGTATGTATCTGCACACACTTGCATCCATTAATTCAGTCTTTGTAGTGACTTGACAGAACTACTACAAATAACAAGAACCAACTGTACAGTGGGGCCTGGGTGGCTCAGTTGGTTAAGTGTCTGCCTTCGGCTCAGGACATGATCCTAGGGCTTAGGACTGAGCCCCACATCGGGCTCCCTGCTCTGCAGGAAGCCTGCTTCCCCCTCTTCCACTCCCCCTACTTGTGTTCCCTCTATTGCTGTAAAAAGAAGAAGAAGAAAAGAACCAACTATACACACACTAGAGACACTACTGCCCTGTGCCCCAGGAGATGCTATACAAGAGTGTTCACTGCAGCACAGGCTACACACCACAAACTTAGAATAACCCAAATGTCTATTACAGAATATATGAGTTACTTATGACGTACTTATAAACAAAATACAGAATTCCCAAACTTTTTGAGTTTTTTTTTTTAAGATTTTTTAATTTATTTATTTGACAGAGAGAGATCACAAGTAGGCAGAGAGGCAGGCAGAGAGAGAGGAAGGGAAGCAGGCTTCCTGCTGAGCACAGAGCCCGATACGGGGCTCGATCCCAGGACCCTGAGATCATGACCTGAGCCGAAGGCAGCGGCTCAACCCACTGAGCCACTCAGGCGCCCCGTTAAGTATGCCCACGCATGTTTAGCATTTTTCTACAAAAAAAGAAAGATTTTCTTTTTGTTGTTTTTTTTTTCCTTTGGTATTTTAAGTAACAAACCACAATACACCCAGAAAGAAAAGTCAGGCAACTTCAGAAGCAGTCAGATATTCAGCAATTTTCAACATCATCTCTTTAAAACTCCTGCTGATTTGGGAGATCTTCCTGCTCACAGTTACACTTTTACTTACCTTAACAACTCCACACTGCTTAAAAAAGTCAGCCAGATCATCTAAAGTCACATTGTCATTTAAGCCTTGCACATAAATTGCACTGTTGTCAGAGTCTTCATCTGGATCTACAGGTGGGCCTTACAGAGAAAAAAGACAGAAGGGATTATTGTCCTGTATCTATAATAGAGACTGATTAACCCACTAGTCTCTACTGCTCACTGGTAATTACCACAGAGCTAAGAGAACTACCAGCTACACTAACAAGAATGCCTTGGAACTTGTGGTCTCCTTTGTCGAAGGCTATTGTGAGTAGCTGCTCATGATAAAAGGAGCCCTAAACTGCCTCTGACAGCAAGAATATCACACCGACCTCCCAGGCTGCTGAGCTCTAGCAGGAACTTACTTCTGTGCCATTCATTTATAAAGCATGATACAAAATTCAGGAATTCAAAATTACCTAGATCAAGATCTGGTCCTTCATCCATGGGTCCTGCCAACCAGGAAAGATCATATAAAGTATTATTAGTGCACGTCTTGCAAGCTATAAACCTTACACACACACACAGCTAGCTACTACACCACCGTTTGATGGGGCTTCATTAAACTCAAAATGACCCGCACTGCTAAAATGGAGCAGTGCCCCTTTAACATTTGTGAAATATTTGCTAGGGTTTTGCTTTTTTTTTTTCTGGTTTGCTTTTAAACCATTAACCAAATACACTCTCAAAGCTTATGTGCCGAATTAGTGTTAAATTAAGTCAAAAATTTTCCTCCAAACGTACCAAATTTAAAAAACGTATTCTCCCCCACATTACAGAAGCAGTTGCTCAATACTTCAAGTTACCCTTTGTTTTGTAACCATAGGTTAACCTTATTACCCCTAAGACAATGCCGGCAGTACCCATTAGTCTCTTTGTATAGATCATTTTTAAACCGCTTATGAAACTAATAAAAAATTATAGTTTTCTAAAAACTGACTGTATTTTTTTTTAAACACTATCCATGGTAATACTCAAAAACTTACCACCAGGCTTATTGAAGCCACCTCGCTCTCCAGCGCTGCTGGGGGGATAAACGAAGAAATGAAGGCCTTTCCCTTTAAAAGCCAGTACCGCTCTGAGCCTTGGGGGGGCTCGTGGGGAAGAAGGGCACTGGCTAAACACATCTCCAAACAATGCATCTCTCTCATCTCGTCACTATGCCTTTCTTCAGGGCAGCTTGCTCAAATTTCCTTTATATACAACCTTGCTTGTCTGATTGTACACACCAGTGTGGTTGGTTCCTTTCATTTCGGGGGCTGGTATTAATAGTGCAATACTTGGCAAATAGGGGCGAAAAGAATCAATCCCAAACACCCACCCCATGAGCTGAAAAACAGGGAGAGTTTGGTTCCAGAGAGGAGTAGCAAGCGGGGGCAACTGCTTTCCATGTTCATAAAGGTGCACCCTCAACCTCTCTTAGGGGAGAGCCAAGTGAGGCTTCCTAACAAGTCACAGAGTGTAATAAAGCAGAAGACAACCACATTAAACACCTACAACACACATCAGAGGACGCATCCAGCCAATCTTCAGCATAAAGCCATACAATTCAGGGAACTAATGGATTTAACAATAGCTGTGAAAGGAGAATTTACAACAAATATCAAGGCTCAATAGACTGGGGGTGCAACTTTATAGACACTTCAGTTGAGGACAGTGATGACAGCAGTATAAAATGACTGCCTTACATACTGTAAATTGGGGAAGGGAACATGATGGGTCTTTCTTACTTTTCCTTTAAGATTTAAATAAAGGCAGCTCCTCAGTGGGAGGCCCTGAGCTTTTTCTAACCAGTATTGCACCTTTAATACCTGAATATACAATTTCAAGCTGTTGCATGCAGCTTTGTTTCCTTTTTAAAAGTACACACCATAAAATGTTCTCTCTCTTTAAACACAAAAGTTTACACTTTAATGTTACACAATTCTAGAGTATTATACCTCCTCTGGTTCATTACCAAATAACAAGTATGCAGTTACCAAAGTTACAGAAGGATTCCATTTATACAATGAATACATTTTGTTAAAAATATTCTATGTATATTTTTCCTCTCCATATGGACACCGTGTCTAGTCCCACTTTTCATTATGCTGCCGGCTGAGTACTGAGTACGGGTACTTTTTAAGTATTGAAGTGTATACAAGGCTCTCACTTTGTAACCTGTAGCATATAAATGCGACAAAGCATGTTAAAAAGTTTCCACGTTTAACAGCCAATGAAAATATCAAAATACTGAGGCAATGAAAAAGGGCATGTTAACAACATTGAGTGCCTTACCTGCAGAAGACACTGAAAACCATCACCACACCAGAGTAAAAAAAAAAGAGGGGAGGGGAGAATGCCCCGTCCTGTCCCCAAGGGATCCAACCGACTGCTTCACAGTCAGTTGAAAAACCTGTGGGGAAAACCACGACTTTTTTCTATGGCTCCAGGAGAGACTTCTCGTCCAGAAAGAGGGGATCCCTCTACTAGCAAAATTAGTAGAATTATCACTTCTGGAGTATTAAAATGAATGAACTCGAAATTGGTTTTGCAATTGGAAAATACTAAGAATTCTAGGTGATTGGAGGAGACGTGATGATAGTAATTTCAAGTGTCTATGTCTATTTCAAAACATCCATAAAGAAGTGAAACCTTTATAATGGAATGACATTCTCCAAATCAATCTGATTTTACTTAATACCAAATTATTCATCAATTTTTGTATGTTGTCAAGTAACTGTTTCTTCCAATAAAGATTTCACCAGACTTTTAAGTTATGCAGAATTTGCAGACCGTATTTTCAATCAGTTATCTTTCAACAGGATACAGATATGAGCACACAAAAATTATAGATTAATTTTTTATCTAATTTTAAAGTCCACATCTATAAAAAGAAACCCTACCCAATTTTTTCTTGAACGAATGGTGGCACCAAATCCAATTTATACTTAATATGTTAACATTCTGCATAACTTTTTTTTTTTTACTAATTTATATAGGGACAGAACACACACAGAACTAAACCTTCTGGATTATGTTAACCACCAACAGTATACCTCACCTTCATTAAAGTACAGACACCAGAAAGGGAAGAAGGGGTAGGACAAGGGAGGGGAGGGGCAGGCACAGATAGCAGGGTTATGTTATTGATCTAAACAAAGTTTTCTAAACCAGATTGTGCCATCAATCAAAATGGTCAAACCGATTTAGACTTTCCAAAATCTCCAATGGGGAGTGATCCTGTAACTATATACATTACTCTGCAAAAAGCTATTAGACTTTTCTGTGTACCAGGTGCACTTCAGGCCATAGTTCAGGGGTTACGGGACCAAGATCTTCATCATTACTTTCAACAATTCCAAGTACAAACAGAAGTTGGGGAAAAACACTGTGGAAAACAGCTCCATTCCTTTACTGCAGTATATATAAACCAGGTATTTCAAGACAACCATTCAGAGGTAATTAGTTAAAAACCTAGGGGTGTTAGAAGGGTTGTGTGTGTTCCATCCCAAATCTATTACCCACAGAGGCTTTTGACCTCTGGAAACCATGAAGGGAACTGAAAGCTCTTGTTTCAAAACCATTCTTTGTTCTCCCCAACCCAACGAAGTAGACTGGCAGGGAAAAAAGCGAACTGCCACTTAATCTATGCCACAAAGAAGACATTTCCATGTTTTAGAAGATGGCCTGGGCTCAACTGATTGTCCATGGAAATGCAGAAATAAATTTCTTAGGTCTTTCAGTCCCTTCTTTCCATTGAAAATCCTATGGATGAAACAAAATTAGGTAAAAGGAGAAAAGGTTTGCTCTTACCCCATTCCACCGCGTCCTCCTCCCCGCCCACCTCTGCTCATGCCTCCACGATCAAATCCCCCTCTTCCCCTGCCCCGGTTATCAGGGCCACTCATGCTCCGGTTTTCTCCTGGTCCGGAAAATCCTCCAGACTCCTGCCCATAAACACCCATGCTACTGGGGTGGTCCTGTCGGAATGAACCTGAGGAAAGAGTCACATCTGTAAGCCATGGACCAGCATTTGAACCACTGCCTGTCGTACTTTCTCCTGGAATCACAGAATGCTCAATTGCAAGGCACTAACCAAGGCACCATCTTCTTTAAACCTAACAAAGCACCTCTAAATCATGTAGGATCTTTTAACTTTAACCAAAACTGCAGGTTCATCAGAGCTGAGGTAACCTTAGTTAGCTTGGGGAAAAAACCACCCAAATAAGAAAAAGCCCTCTGGTCAACAGTTTACAGGGTTTTGTATCCTACGATGCCTCCAAAAGCTGCTTCTTTCAACTACTCTCAAGAAACAAAAACAGGAGGCAGGTTTCTTAGGGCTTTAGTATGTTGCTGAAGCTTGGGCTCGATCAAGAAGCACTACTCATCTCGTAGCCGGAATGAAACATGCCCATGGATGGAGTTTCATTAAAAAAACAACTATCCAGGTAAAAATTAAATTGTGAAGGCAGTTTTGAGTTTTTGGTTACTTCTCCATGTAAAACTAAGTGTTCTATGAGAAGAACCCCTCCCCCTCTTTTTTGCTTTATAGATGTAAAAAAACCAAACCCAAAATACAACATTTACTTGACCATCAAAACTGCAGTTTAAAAAAAAAAAGAAAGAAAGAAAAAACCACACAAAAAACTGCACTAGTCTTCAGAGCTATCTATTCACATCCTTTTAATAAGTTGGGGTGGGCAGGCCACAGGAATGCCAGCTTCACTCACTGTATGTAACACCTCCTCAGAGAGCAAGGCTGGCATCTTAAAATGTTTTCTCTGGTTAGTTACAAGCTCTCTTTCTTTCTTTGCAAGGCCTACTACCAATTAAATTGGAGAAAAGCACTCAGGTCTTTAATGGGACATCCAAGCGGTTAGCCAGGATGTTATGTCCTAAAGATGCCCTGGAGTCCAAAAGTAAACAACGGTAAAGACCATTTCCCCATGTTCAGAAACTCCAAACATAATCATTCTTATTTGGTTTTCTCTCTTAGCAACTCACTCTGCTGCCCGTAGCTGCTGCTCTGTTGGCTATATTGACTTGGAGCCTGGCTGTAGGATCCAGTTTGGGGGGGATAACTAGTGGGCGGCTGCTGCCCATAGCTGCTTTGTTGACCATAGCTACTCTGCTGTCCATAGCTGCTCGGCTGCCCATAGGTGTTCTGCTGAGAGTAACTGCTCTGATCATAACTAGTCGGCTGTGTAGAGGAGTAGCTGAAAGAAAGAAAAAAAGGTTTTTAGGAAGGAGAGGGTCATTATTTCTTCAAGCCCCGTAAATATAAAAATGTTCATAGCACGTGACACAGAAACCCTTAAAAACACACTTTCTACAAATCAACAGTCTCAATTTAAAATAAGTGAATATTTTAGTATTCAGAACGAAGTTTTAAATGCAAAACAAGGGAAAACTATTAAAAATGAATCTATATCATTATATAACCCTTAAGAGTCTCCTCTTTTACCTCCCACCTCCTTAAAACCATATTTTTCAAGTAAATTCAAGGCAAACTTGGGAATATCGTTTTTCCTGCTTTCAGGGAACAATGTGTGCATGTGCACTCAGTGGAAAAGCCACGGAGGACCAAGTCTGCCCCCAATAATTCTTCAGTCACGACAGTGACTGTTCTGAAGGTACAGGCTGCCCGATGTGTGTGTGACCACACAAATACGGAAATCTTCTCCTGACATTTGTCCAAGTTTCAAATTGTTTCGCTATACATTGTATACAGTTTTAAACTTTCAGACATGCCTGATCATCTACGAAATCTTAAGAAAAGATGGATAAGGAAATTTCAGAATCAAGGCACTAGACAAGAGTATTAAGTGGGTCTTCATCTTCTGACATGACAACCACGTGGCAGGGAACTAACCAAGGGTACCTTCTTACATAGAAATAAAGCTCAAAAGAACTGCTATTAAACTTTAGATGAACTACGGAAACTAAATAAAGACGACTAAACTAAGCCGCTATCCTATCTCCCAACATGGCTGTACAGACTCAAAAGCTTCTCTTCACTGAGTGTAGTGTTTATTCAATGGGCCAGATCAACCACCCCCTGCAGCACAGGCACAGGTGGGCTCTGAGGAAGAACAGCTGTAAGCCCTGCCCACAGATGCTCCACGCTGTATACTTACCGAGTCAGCTGTATTTTGTTCCCAAACCTGTTCACACCTGCCGCACTTTCATGTGTAAATCAATGACACTGAGCGCAAAAAGGGAAGTGCTACCTCTAGCAAAACTAAGTTAACACTTTAGGAAACAATTCAGACAGTTCATTTGAAAACTTGCTTCTAATTAAATATAAGTGAGAAAACTTGAAGTTCTTCCCCTACTTTACAAGAAACCCAAATGAGATTCTGTAGCTGTTAGGGTGGCTAACTTAGGACAGAGAGTACAGAATAAATCTGTAGATCAAAGGTCCTGGCCCAATCATTAAAAGACTTGTGCATGGGGGCGCCTGGGTGGCTCAGTGGGTTAAGCATCTGCCTTTGGCTCAGGTCATGATCCCAGGGTCCTGGGATGGAGCCCTACCCTGGGCTCCCTGCTCAGCAAGAAGCCTGCCCTCTCCCTCTCCCCCTGCTTGTGCTCTCTGTCGAAGAAATAAAATATTAAAAAAAGAGTTGTGTGTGAATGGACCTCAAGTGAGGTGAAACATAAAATGATTAAAATGAAGTTTCTTTCTTTTCATGTCTTCCACTTTACCCATCCTAACTGCACTGGAGGTGGCTTCTACGGCTGGGTTTACCTGCTTTCATATACTTGTTTCTCATCCATCTGAATTAACTAAAAGAGTGAAATTAAAAGAACATAGAGTGGTAAAAATGTTTTTGTGTTTAGAGAAGGGAGTTACTGCCTGCCAACCTAAGACTGAGGTTTTAATATAACAATCTGTGGTCAGGCTCATCACTGGGAGAGTCAGATAACATATTTCACCCGAGGAAGAAGCAAGCTGGCCAAACTGTTACTCTACTAGCTCGCTGGCTGTGCGAACAAAGATACTGACCTGGTAGGAGGATAAGATGGTGGTGCCGTGACTGGCTGCATGGGGTAGCTCCCAGGTACCTGGGGATAACTGTAGTTACTCTGTCCATATCCTAGGCTGGGCTGGTTGTAACCCCCTGTGCTAGATTGAGGTTGACTAGTCTCAGCGGGTTTGTTACCATCCTGCGGTCTAGAAGGAGAAATAAAAAAGTAAGACTTTTTCCCCCTCAGCCATAAAAGTGGGTGAGAACTCTATAACCGCTGAGCAACATGCAATGTTAGGACTGAGCTTGGAAGTAAATACAATTGTCAACTGAATTCCATCAAACCCAGTCTTGGTCCAACTGTATTTGCTGGAAGAGAACACTAAGAAAGGGGGAGAATTAATCACACCCACAGATGAGATACCAACATGTTCCACTCGTTCCACTGCTATCAAAGGCAGTTACAGTATTTTCTATTGCCAATTTCAGTGATCTGGGAGGGGAGGTGATTTGTTAGGGAAGAAAATGCTTTTTTTTCCAAAAGGGACTATGGAAGACAGACAAGAAATTGACAATAACGCAAACTGTCATGTTAAAGTAACATTTATAAATTTGGATTATTGTGAGTTTAAGTTTCTCATTTATTAGGAACAGACCTGAAAATACATGTCCTAACTTGGGACTGCCATAAATAAATCTAACCTTGCCTGAAAATCTCCATATGGAAATACCAGAATAGGGGAGGGAATCACCCCCTCCAGCCCTAGCTCCCAGCAACGCTTGGATGAATTGGGAAATATTAAATAATAAAAACCAATCCCAGTCCCAAAGGAAAAAAACAAAACAAAATCCCCAGGGTTTTCTATTACCTTTTAGCCCTAACAGTCTGCAACAAGACTGTAGCAAAGTGAGCTTCGGCTATAGTAAGCACACCCCCAAGAAGCAGGCAAACCAGATAGGATGTGGAAGTACTGGTTGCTCCAGAGCTGAAAAGGGTCACAAGCCCCCTCTTTCCAGTGGAAAAGGGAGTAGTTGACACTGATCATGAGACGGTTTTAAAGTGGTAAGGATTGAAAATCAAGGGAAAAAAAGGAGCCCCCCTCCAATAATAAAAAACAAAAACAATTGATATATAACTCCCCACTCCAGCTATGGCTTGGATATGCTATTGCAATGGATCATCAAATGGGACTTCAAACAGCTGGTAACATTCTGAAATGCCTAGGTCAACTGAAAGGGAACCCTACAGGAATCAGTTTAGTCTAGCTACTGCACAGGATCTCTAGTAGATGTAAACTACTAAGTAGCTCTGATTACTCACTGTGCACTTTAGAAGTAATTTCATGAGTGTTTGCCAGAGCTAAGTTCTTACCTCTACAGTAGGCAAAAAGTCTAGGTTACAAGTTGATCTCTTGTTTATTCCCTAAAAAGTCTTCTTTCAAATCAGAATTCAATGTTCCTTCAAGACTGTATGCAGAAGCCACCTATGTGCATTGCCTAAAGCAAAGACCTGAAATCTTCTGTTAAGTAATAATCAATACTATTTACCTGGTTCATTAGTCATGGAGTATGAAACTGTTTGCCCAAATAGTCACCCCAAAGCAAGGTACCCACTTAAGAATATATACTTGCCTACGATATTTAGATGACCAAGCCACTACATAATACAGAAAAAAAAAAGTCAATTCTTTCCACCAAGACACAAGTGTATGACTTCCCACCTCCCCTGTACTGTGAACTGCCATGTTTTTCCCAAAGAGAAAGCTGTTATCCATTTGCAAAGTCAATAAAACCAAAAGTACAATTCTATCAGTTGTTCTGTTGTGAAGGAAAACACACACTCCATTTTTTTTTCTGGGTTTGGTAAAGCAAATACAGTAGTCTCCTCCTACCCTAAAAGATCACTCTTCTCAAACTGGATGTGTAGAAACTAGACATCTGGCCAGTGACATTCCTCATCTTGGCCCCTGGATGGCACCATTTCTCTACTAAATGGAGAACAATGTGTCTGTGATGCGTCCTAAAGCATTACTGTGATGACTATAAGCACACAGTGAACCTCTAAAGGTAAGTATGTTAAGAGTGACCATTAAAGGAAAGAAGTCCTGGAATCTCTAACTGTGCATAATTGCTCTTTCCCAAAACAGGCTGATGTGCCCTAGTGTAGGAACTAGGGGAGTGTGGCCTTACCTTGCAGGTGCGGTGGCTGCCGGCTGCTGCCCATAGGCTGGGTAAGCAGGTTGAGTGCCATAAGCAGACTGAGCTGCATAGGAGGCTTGGGTGGTAGTGACCGTAGCAGTGGTGGTATCATAAGCACCAGTGCCATACCCCTGGACAGGCTGGCTGTATGCCTGGGGGGCAGTTGGAGTAGTATAACCTAGAACAAAAGAGAACTACATCAGATTTCTGGCTCCTCAGAGAGCTGCCTAAACACTTGTTAACAAAACAATTTGTAAACCACCTACTTTAAACCATCAAAATATTTAGCCCCTTTAAATACTTCCTCCTCCACTATGAGTAGCAACCAACCAATATTTAAAGCTTAAATTGTTTGAAAGTACCCAGTTTTCAGCACAGCACTCTCTTCAGCTCTAAAATCATACCTAACAGAAAGGAGGAAACAGGGTATACTACAGAAAGTGTCAGTACAGAAAACAAGGTTCCTGCTGCACCTTCCCCTCTGGATTCAATAGGAGAAAAGTTTGCTTTTGGGGATCCTATACTGGTCTTGCTAGCAGGTCTTCTGAACAATTTCAACTAGTTAAGTACCCCAAAAGACTGTCCCAGAAAAGAAAAAGCAATGACACATTGCTAAAATAGCTAAAAATGATGATCCCGTTAATAGTTCTAGCATTAAAACCTGTAATTTGGAATTATTTTTCATTCAGTCCCAAGCATTCCGACATGGGCAGTTCATGTTTAATTAAAGGAAGCTGAAATCCCAGAGAACATGTGTTTAATTTTCCATGGGAGATGTTCAAGAACTACTTTTGTTCCAGGTAACAACTAAAAAGATGCTTGCTGCCAGCAGTAAATTTTGAAATGGCACTTGAATAAGACACTACAAATTACACTTGCTTAAGAATAACCAAGACAGGGGCGCCTGGGTGGCTCAGTGGGTTAAAGCCTCTGCCTTCCGCTCAGGTCATGATCCCAGGGTCCTGGGATCGAGTCCCGCATCGGGCTCTCTGCTCAGTGGGGAGCCTGCTTCCACCTCTCTCTCTCTGCCTGCCTCTCAGCCTACTTGTGATCTCTGTCAAATAAATAAATAAAATCTAAAAAAAAAAAAAAAAAAAAAAAAAAAATAACCAAGACAGATTTATCTTATTTGACCTTTCTGATAAATGATTTTAATTAAACTTAATACCCCCCAAATAAACCTTTAAAATGTAAATGTTTTTCACATGATGAAACCATCTAAGATTCTAGGCTTGTCATCAAATTACCCACCCTCCATTCCTTTCTTATTTTACCCATCGCAAGCAAAAAAGTCTTTTTCCTATTTGGAAATACTGAAAGTAGACCCTAGAGCTAGCCATGCTGGTCCCCTAACCAGGTATCCCAAAGACCTGCTGCGTTCAGAGGTATGAGGCAAACCAAGGTAGGTTCCTTCCTGCCTCTACCAGACCAGGCAGGGATTCAGACCCTTTCATCTGGAACTTGGGCTTGCACTGTGACAAAAGCCCCACCCCCCCCACCCCCATCTGCACCTCCTAACCTGAGTTCTCATCCTGTGAGATGTGTCATAACCTTTCTGGTACTGGGCTCTTCTGACTCCTTCTAAGGGTCAGTGAGCACAACAAACTAGCCATGCAATAAAAAAATTGGGTCTAGTTCTCAGCATTTACATCCACCAAAAAGTAGTCTACATCTCACTAAAGTATAAGAGTTTCAGTACTTAGAGCAAATCTTAAATTAAGAACGCTCATTTTAGTTAAAATTTAGGCCTTAAACTTAAGTTAGAATTAAGTGTCCTCATTATACATACAACTTACTAGTCAACAACAAACACCAACTTCTCTTTTTACATTAAGTGCCACCTCCTGTAGCACAGAGTGTAATACTTTTTTTCTCCATTCCAAACATTTTAGGGAAATTCTGAAATTAATTATACACAGAGACAGTAATTTCCTCCTCAAATTGCTAGGCTGAAATATGTAAGAAAGCGTAATGCACAAAACAGAGAACCTCAAGCAATGAAGTTTTTTGAGTTGTCAAGTCATCCATCTGTTTATTTAATTTAAAAGTGCTTTGCAGGGGCGCCTGGGTGGCTCAATGGGTTAAGCCTCTGCCCTGCCCTCGGCTCAGGTCATGATCTCAGGGTCCTAGGATCAAGCCCCGCATCAGGCTCTCTGCTCGACAGGGAGCCTGCTTCCCCTGACATCTCTCTGCCTACTTGTGATCTCTGTCAAATAAATAAATAAAATCTTAAAAAAAAGTAAAAAAATAAAAGTGCTTTGCGGAGTCCTAATGTCAACCATATAAAGCACTCATTTATTTAAATTTAACTGGAATCTAATTCCGCCTACCCCATTACTCCTACACAGATTTTTTTCCCCTACATGATGACAAGACCATCTATAAGATTCACAAGGGCAATTAAAAACAACAGCAGCAACAACAACAAAGACTGATCAGGGAAATAACCAATATTATAAAACTATACAGTAACTGTTAGAGCCTTGGAGTGCTAAAGATTACGGTAATAGACACTGGGTTAATTAATAATCTTTGATTAATCTCTAGTACCCACACAAACGGCCAGGCAAATGAGCAAAAATTAACAGAGCAAAATGATTTAATGACAATAAAAAAGACCAATGGCAAAAGACAACACATCTACTCTGTGCTGACAACTTTAAGAAAAAAGGTAGTAAACATTACACAAATCAACCAAAATTTTTGTTTAACTTGAACAGTAAAAACTAAAGTTTCTATTCTAACTAATGAAATGAGAATTTATATGGCCACTTTCTCTTAAAGCCTAATTTAAAAAATTCTATTAGGAGAAAAGGGTCTTTTTCTACATTCTGCTCAATAATTATCCAATGACTTTTATGTGTAAAGACTGCATGAAGTAGGAAAAATGTGTGCTTGAAGCCACTTACTAACTGTGAGAGTCCTAACTTACTCTGGTTTAGCCTCAATTTGCCCATCCGGTTTAATTCCGGTCTCTACACTCCAAAGGTTGATGGGAGCATTAAGAGAGGTATGTATAGTTCTCCATAAACTAGAAAATCCATAAAACAGTCCTTATTAAGTGCAGTCTCTTGCTCATCAAAGCCACTGGTTTCTGTATCAGAATGTCCTACGTTTGTGTGCTCACAGTGGGACTTGTTCAATTAATGACAATGAGAACACAGGACTCTAAAGAACCTAGAAGACCCTGTGTTTCCTATGAATGACTTTATCATATCCCTATAAAATGATCTAGAAATGCCAAAGCTTAATCTAAGCTGTATTACTTATCTTCAAATGATACTTATTTTTAAAAATGAGGGAAAGCTGGGGTGCCTTGGTGGCTCAGTCAGTTAAGTGTCTGCCTTTGGCTCAGGTCATGATCCCAGGGTCTGGGATCCAGCCCCACATCAAGGTCTCTGCTCAGCAGGGAGCCTGCTTCTCCCTCTCCCTCTGCCTGCTACTCCCCCTGCTTGTGCATACTCTGTCAAAATAAAGACATAAAACCTTAAAAAAAAAAAAAATGAGGGAAGGTGGTCGGAAACTACAAACTTCTGGTTCCAAAATAATATTCAGGTATGTAACCTACAGCATGGTGATTATAGTTAATAAACTGTATCGTGTATTTTAAAGTTGATAAGAGAATAGACCTCGGATGTTCTCACTGCAAGAAAAAAAGTTTGTTAACTGTGTGTGCCAATGGATGTTAACTAGATTTTCTGTGGTAATCATTTCAGAACATAAACAAATATGGGATCATTAGGTTGTATACCTAAACCTCCTATTATGTATCAATCATAATCTATAAAAAATTAAAAGTTTGAACATGTAAAGTTCAGTCTCACAATTTCAAAATTCTGTGCTAAAAATCCAAACTGTGTAGTTCTAGCTCCAGCTTTTCCTTCAGTTGCAGCTAACACCAGCAGAAGTGTAAATAGTTCCCATCCTATTTGAGATATGCATTAGTTACACAGATTAGGAAATACTGCCCATCAAATCCAGGACACTGTCACTCAAGGACATAAATTACAGATACAGATTTTTCCCCTACTAAAGACTCTGAGATAAACTGACGTGTAACTTAGGAAATTGAAAATAGTTTGAAAATAAGAGTTTTTAGGTTTTTAAGACTTTTGTATTCAACATTCCCTTCTAATAATAAAGACAAGAATGGGTGGATAGGAAGAAGGTAGGGTTTCTAAAATGCTACACAGCAGCACTAAACATAAAAATTCTTGTAAGTTTTTCACATACTCCACTCAATCCTAGTATTAAGATACAATTTATTCTAATTCTCAGAATAGTTTATCTTTTAGCTCCCCGGAATGCTGTTCTTTAACACACACTATGAATTAAAATAATTCATTAACATTTAAAATAAAAAATAAAATGTATCTGGACTGGAAACCAACCAAGAGACAAACATTACATGCAGGGTGGTAGTCTGTTCCTCTAAATAAATCTACTCATGCAATCTATCCTTCAGGGAATGGGGGGAATCAGCTGGGGAATAGTCATCTGAAATACCTTTGGGAAAGTGAACAACTATTATTAAGGCCTGACACAAAATAATGTAAAATAAAGCAAAACCTCTCCCAAAATCACAAAAAGAAAAGAACATGGATCTGCGAATGGCACCTGAAGCAATTTCCCATTAGCACCTCGTTGTGTGTGATGTTAGAAAGTCTGAGGGTTAAACAGATGAAAACACCTAAAGGGTCAACATTACAAGGTTAGACAAGATGGAAAGCATTTCCCATGCAAGAATGAGCAGGATAGTCAAACCTGTACTGGTCCCTTCTACTGTGGAAAGCACAAAACAAAAAGTAGAGGGTACACTATCAGATGAAGCAAACAGATGTGAAAATCAGTTTGATTTTAAGCAGCTCACTTTAAGAAGGCTCATTCTTACCCAGTATTACCATTAGCACAATCTTTTACATATTCTCCATTTTGTTTTAAGATTATTTGATACACTGACTGAAATAGTTAAAAGGAAACTATCCCACCCACATTCTTTCAGAAATCCTCCAGAAGACTATAAGGGAATGGGGTGGTGGTGGGGGGAGATAGCTCCATCTAAGAATAAAGGATCCTCAGATGCCAAGGTATGGAAAAGAATATACACCTGAGGCCATACATAACAAGATTCTTAGAAAACACCCCAGTGGCTATGATCTAAAAGTCTCTCCAAGGCAGGCCTTACCAGCAGGAGGCTGTCCATAAGAAGTTGCATAGGCGGTCTGCCCATAGGTAGCAGTGGTCTGAGCTTGGGTATAGCTGACATCAGTGGGCTGTCCATAGGTTCCATAACTTTGTTGCCCATATGCCTGCTCAAAGAAAATGGATGCAAGTTCATATATAAACCTTGTATTTTAGTAAAAATAAGTAAATAAATAAATAAAATAGATCGACTTATTTCTAAGTCTCTAAATTGGAAGAATCAAAGCCAGAACTACTGCTTTCTAGTAAACATAAAAAACAGGCAAGTGATCACAGTATCATGCTTGCTTGCTTTCCCTTACCTAATCCACTTGTATTTTTATAAACTTAACTACAAAAAAGTTCCTGAGATAATGAGGCAAACTCTCAGTTAACTATACAGGAGATTAACAAGACACTCTCAAGGGATGGGCAATAACGGAACAGGTGTGTAATTGCCAGCACTTAGTGTAGCACCGTTTTTAGCAGCTGGAGACAAGTGTTAGGAAGACAAAATGAACCAAGATAAAGAAAAGGAAAATGGGATTAAAATCTGTTAGTTTGAAAACCAGATTTTCAGCTTGACCTAAATATTTAAAAATTTACACTACTTCGAAGAAAATGACCCAGAACACTGCAAGTCTCCTTAAGGTTAACATATCAAAAACTGTCTTTTAAACTTGGACATCAGTAATCTGGCAAGGAATGAGGTATTCTTCCAGCTATTAGCATGATCACGTTCTAGATTTGAATGACCTGTCAGAGGCCTCACACATCTGTCTGTCCTAGAATATTTCAATGGCAGTTATTAGTATCCATTTTATGTCATTGACCATTTCAGAATTCGAAGTGGTCTTGAGAACACTAGGATGCTAATTTCTAGAATCTGTTGGCCTAGGCTTTTAAACACAAACTCATGTACTGGAAAGGGCTCAGAAGCTCTGTAGCTAGGCAGCCATATAGATCTGACCCTGTCATTTACTATGTGGCCACTGGCAAATGACCTCTCTTTGTGCTGCAATTTTTTCATTTGCAAAATGTCCTAATAACATCTTCTTCTGCAGAACTACTATAAAACTAAATTAAATTAATTTAAACATAATATAATATGTAAAGGACCAACTAACTACCGAGCAGGGCACTTAACTTGAGAAATGATACTAGAAAGGTGTGGAGAGCTAGCAACTCCCAGTTTGGGTATGGTGTCATTAATAACGGCATTCCCATTGTGAAAGTATAAAACACCTGAGTACTTTAATGATTATAAGCACATCATACTTTCCTAGTACCTGATTTTTTTTAAAAAAGAGCTATACTAGCTGTTGTTTTAATGGAGGACAGAAATACTTTGTTTTGGGATATAACCACATCCAAATATCTTAAAGATTACCTGGGTGGTCTGTGCATATCCTTGAGTGGGTTGGGCGGTGTATGCACTGTAGCTGTAAAAGAAATTAAATGCAAGAACTGAATACAGAGCATTCAGATTCCATTAAAAAGTCCTCTACAACTCCAGGAGGCTTGGTACTCTAAAAACATTATAATCAATCATACCCAAAGTACTGTTACAAAAGACTGACTTACCCCTGCTGGGCTGCAGCTTGGCTGTATGTACTGTAATCTAGAGAAAATGAGAAGAGAAAATAATGTGAAGTCAGCAGAGACAAGGAGAAGGAAAAAATAGGGGGAGGAGGAATTCAGGTGGAGGAAGATAAATTCTTTAAACTGTTCATAGAGGGGAAGTACAGGCCAACACAGATCCAAATGAGTATCTCTTCTCCCTTAACACCAAACCAAAATATGAATCTAAGCCAGTTAAACTCAGAAAGTTTGAAATACAGTGCCAGCTAATGAGGTCAAGATCAGCTGATTTGGCAGATACTTTAAAGGTTCCCATGACCACAACCGCCCCCCGCCCTTTAACTGCAGGCTGTCATTTCAAATACATGATCATCATCCTGAGACTAACAGAAAACAAGATGAACCAACATGAACAGAAGTTTTACCTTCATATAAAAATGAGGCATGCCAAATATTACAGTGTTTAACATCAGACTGGTTACAATAGCAGCTGCATCTCCCCAAAACCTAGTTTTTCTATCACTCCCTCACTAACCATAATTCCACAGCAGAGCTGTGACATGGAGGGGCAAAAGACATCATCTCAATTCAGTATTTCAAAGGCTTTCCTGACTGTATCAGGGCTAAATTTCTACAGTAAGTCAAAAGCTAGACACGATAAAAATCACAGCAGAGTTAAGACAGAATCCTGATAACTGGCAGAGAAAAAAGCATGTAATCTTTCCGGGAGTAATATGGTTTTAGGTAACATCAACTTTGAAAAACTCACAATGATTTCAACTCAAGAAAAAAAAAAAAGCCCACAACTTTACTTTACTTCGCCTCTCTCTACATAATCTTTCCTTTCTCTTTTCATATGAAATGTACAAACACACAAAAAGGGACAAAAAATTGGTCCACTGAGAGGTCTATAAAAGTAGTGAAAACAAATAGAAAATAAAATGATTAAGAGGTTTTCACAGCACTTCCGAACTAAATACATATTTTAAATAAGTATTTTTTTTTAAAAGACTTTATTTATTTATTTGACAGAGATCACAAGTAGACAGAGATCACAAGTAGGCAGCGAGGCAGGCAGAGAGAGGAGGAAGCGGGCCTCCCGCTGAGCAGAGAGCCCAATGTGGAGCTCGATCCCAGGACCCTGGGATCATGACCTGAGCCGAAGGCAGAGGCTTTAACTCACTGAGCCACCCAGGCGCCCCTTTTACAAGTATTTTTAAAAGTTCTGCCCAATGCTTTGCTCTCCACAAGAAATACATATCTTATTCTACGCTAGAAAAGAGTACTGCTATTAGTACTGAAGAAAAGGGTCCTTTCTTTTCCAATCAGAAAGTAGCCCCTCATTTGAAAGCAACAATGGACGCCTCAGCTCTTCACGGAAAAGTTCTTACCCCCACACTATCCAAAGCCTGCCTCACAGTCCACCTGACCTGAGAGCATTGTGGTGAATCCATCTTTCAAAGTAGGATCACCTTTCTACCTCTTTATCTTAACTACTTTACTTCCTCTGTACATCCTTAACTCAGAACCCTGATTCATCAACATCAAATCAACTGCCTAAAGGTTTTGTGTAATGAACACATTGATTCAAGACAATCTTACGGCAGTTTAAGGTTAAACCGTAAGGCATTTTCAGTAGCACAACTCATGCTTTCTATGCAGCACATTAAAAATAAATGCAAATCACTTCTTCCATGTGGCATTTACAAAACAAATGATGCATCAAAAATAAAATATTTCAACCTACGTTTTGCTGAGGTGTCTCATGTGAGAAATGATTCTAAATTGCTGACATGGAAGTTCGACTTTGCAAGAGGACTTTTACACGAGAACAGTTATGTAAAACAGAAAACTGGCAAAGCTGATATGGAACAACGAATGATCTCAGATCAGTGAGAAAGCAACCCATTTAGTCCCATGGTGGGCTAAAGGAGGGAGCAAACTTGTTTCCTGAAAACTTACGTTATCTACCTACCACTCACAAATGTATGGAGTCACAAATGTTCGTTACACAATGGTCAGATTTTTTAGCAGTCATGCTTTGTTTTTAACCCCTAACTGTGCAGCTGAAGACTTCACTAAAAATACAGGACAGATGGAGAAGCAAGGGCTATAATCCAGGAGGCCTCTAAAATGCTGGCACCATTCTCTTCTTGGTGGTGACTTGGGAGTTTGCATTGTAATTCTTTGTTAGACTGGACAAATACTCTACTCTCCTATACGTAATATGCATGAGAAGAAAAACCATCTATCTTGACCTAAAATAGTGGCTTTTAGATGCTTTAAAAACAGTAGAGATTTAGAGCTTCGAGCTACCTAGGGAGTTAAAATCAGTATGGGGCAATTTGTGGAAACCAAAAGCTTTGCTGTAAGGTCAAGAGGTTAAGGGCTCAAAAAGCTCTTAAAAGATCTAGCCTCATGCCTTCATTTTGAAGGAAAGGAAACCAAAGTCCAGATAAGTATAAGCCTCCAGCTGACATACTACTGTGTGTCTATGTAAAACACAACTGTAATTCTACTATAATATATGGAGGTTTCCAATAAACAATTTGAGCGAAGTAAACCAAGAAACTGGCATGTCCAGCCACGCAAAAATTTCACTGTACACATTCTGACTCCCCACGCTTCAACAGGAAAGGAGAGTAACATTCCCCCTTACAAAAATTCAAACACTGCAAGGAAGAGGAAGGTGCAAAAGGCTCTGTAGAAAACACTTCCCACCAGGATGTGTCTTGGATTGTGGTATTTCAGAGTCCTCTCTTCCAGGGGCATTCTGAACCCTAGCACTAACAGCCAGCCATTTACCTGCCTGTCTTACTGATCACACAGCTCAGGGAGCCTTAAATTGTCTTTAAGTTGCTGGATTCTCGACCCGTTTCCAATCAAATCTCCGAAGGACCCAGAGCTTTTCTGTCTTCCCTCGACTTCTCCCAACGCTTCTAAGTCCTGGTAGGTTGCCTAAGAATACCCCCAGAGGCCAAAAAAGAAAAAAAAAAAAAAAAAGCCCCACCCTACCGATAACCGCAGGTTAGTGCACAAACAGGCTGCGAACTACAAGTGATTTCTACGCTACAAGGTTAAACAACTCGTGTAAACGAGACCACCCTACATTATCACATTTGAGCTCCCATCCCGGGCCTTCTTTCAAAGTACAGCATGCGTCTCCTTTCAGTCTCTCCTATCAGTCCACGAAATAAACAAGGCTGCCGGCTTAACCTAGGACAATAAACTTGCGAGACGATTGCTTAAGCGTAATTCAAATGCCGACTCCGGCCTTTTGTTTCTCCTAGGTCAAAGAGGCCAGAATTTTCTCGCGGTAGGTATTTGGGCCTCGCTATCCGGGCTGGTCTTATTATAAAACGGATCTCCCTCGGCGTTTGCTGAAAAATGGCCCTGGGAAGCACTTAATTGCTTTTTGGGGAAGAAAGTAGGTGGGATTAATAAGAGTAATAACGAAGAAGCCGGCGGGGGGGGGGGGTGGCGCCGATTGGGGAAGCACATTCCACCCAAAACCCAGTCAGGCAGAAGTTCGGTTTTGGGCTGGAACCCGCCGAGAGAGCAGCTCGGCTGCACCGGACGCCCCAGCCGACCAGGCCCATTACGGGGCGCCCGCTCATAGGTCTGCACCCCTCGGCTCACAAACCCGCGATGCCTTTTTTATTTGCTTTTCTCCCCAGTTTCTCCACCAAACAGTAGCCCTCCGGCTTGAGCCGCGTCCCTGGAAATGGGGGAGGGAGGCTGGAGAAGCGGCGTTGCTGCGGCTTCTCCAGCAGCCATCGACCCCCCCCACCTCCGGTTTAGGGGTGTCGGGCTCCAGGCCTTGCCGAGCCCTCCCCCAACCCTCACGCGGGGCCCGGGAGGTCGCAGGCCCCGCCCACGTGGCGGGTGCCCGGGTGCGCGGGGCCAGACGGCTGCCACACAATGGAGACCACGGCAGGCTCCGCGCGCCCCCGCCGCCGCATGCACCACGCGCGCCGGGGGCGCCGGAAGGTTCCAGAACCGGCCTTCCCGGTGGGGGGAGGGGAGAAGAACGCGGGCCCTCGAGCTCGTCGGGCCGCGGCGGGTACCTCACACCCTTCTCGGCAGCTCCATTCAGTCATCCCGGCCACCCCTAGAGACGAGCGGCCCCTGATTTGGGTGTCCCGGCTGTCGCCAGCGCGACAGCGATTCCACCACACTCACCCGTGGACGCCATTTTCTCTCCTTCCTTCTCGTTCTCTCAACGTCCGTCTCCCTCTCGCTTTCCCTCTAGGCGCCGCACTGCGCAGGCGCGAAACCCGCAACCTCGGGCGCTACCACCGGGGCAGGCCACGGGGGTGAGGGAAGGAGGGATGAACCACAGCTTTCTCGTCCTTCCCGCCCGCAGCTCTTGTCCTAATGCTCTCTAAAGAGCGCTGGACATGACGTGCGGGCCAAAATAGCACCAAAGGGTCCGGAGCGGCGGGTGAGCGGGTATTGATTTCAAGCCGGGGAGATTCTCCTTACAAAGCTAAGCTCTCCGGAATGGTTTCGTCCGCTGGCTCTAGGGACCGTCTCTGAAGAGTCTGCCTTGAAGGGACACGGAGGCCGGCGGGAGGGCTGGGGGAAGGGACCCGGGCCTAGAACAACTGCTGACTAATCGGCGGGCGGCTGGCGGCGGGCGGCGGGCGACGAGGAAGGGGGGATGGGTGGGGTGGCGCGCTGGCTCCGCCGGGGTCACGCGCCCGAGTGCAGGCAGAATGGGGTCTGGGCTTTCGGGCCTCGCCGGGAAGCTGGAGTCCTGACTCCCAGCCAGGGACTCCACATGGCATTCCAGGGGCGGGGGGCACGCTCTGCAGTGAGTACCCCGGACACGTGGCCTGAGCCGGAGGGGGAGGGGGCCGAGGCGGGTGGGGTAGATGGGAGGCACCTAACGTAGCTCCGGATCCCGAGAGCCCCTCCCCCCCCATTAACGGTCAAGGTTGAGAAGGCCCTTTAATCTTAATCCCCCATCCAATACCCTTGTTTTTACAGAAGGAGAAACTGAGGCCCAAGGAATTGGGGTACTTTTCCTAAAGTCATAAAGCTGAGTTCGACCTGTACCGTGGGATCCCCACTCTCTCTCAGAAGAATCTACCCTATCCTTGTCTTCTCATTCTGTCCTCTGAGCTTCCCAGTAAGGTAGGCGGGCCTGATGGTGCACAGCCCCATTTTATTGTTGAAGAGACTGAGGCCCAGAGGGTTCCAGTTCCAGTTCTGTTTGTCCATGGGCAAGTCCTTCAGCTTTGGAAAGTGCCTATGGGCGGGCGGTTTGGAGGGTGCAAGAGGAGGCTTTCAGTGGGTGTCTTGGCTTTGGGCTTGGCTGGCACCTGTCTTGCCTTCCCGGACACAATCTAGCCTCCCCAGGCAGGTGCCCAGGCCCAAGGAAGGGCAGGGCTCACCCAAATCTTTCACAAATGTATGGAGTCAAAAATGTTCCTTATACCTGGAGCCAAGCTAGAGTCTCTCTTTCAGTGAACACATACAGAGAATCCACCTGCCATCTGCCTAGACTACCTGCCTGGGAAGAAAGGCTGTGCTTACTAGATAGGATAACATCCACAAAGCAGGGGATGGGGCATTTGAACTGGGCTTCAAGGGGGTGAGGAGGAGCTTGCCTATTGGAGAGATGGACGGAGGGACATTGCAGGTGGAGGAACTTTCTACATTTTTCCAGCAGGAAACTGACAGGTGGGTTTTGATGCTGAGGTTGCCCATGGCAAGGGAGCAGATGAGAAGTCTTGTCTCTCTGAGAGCCTGCCTCTTGCATCATGAAATCTGGTCACTGGGAGTCTTGACACAGGCCTGGCCACAGCTGAGGGGGTTTCAGCAAGTCCTGTGCCCTGTGGGCCAGAGCTTGACCCAGCTAGCCTGGAGCAGCTGCTTCCATGTTGAGGTGTCCCCTGGTAGGGCTATCTGGTGGCTCCTCGGCCTCCCACAGTTAGTGGGATGGCTACAGTTTATTGAACAGAAGCTGTGAGCTGGGCCCTGCCTTAGTCCATTCCTTTTTCTCATCCTTTGGGGAGAGGATTTTCTTAATCCCCATTTTATAGATGAGGAAGGAGAAGCTCAGAGGGTGGGAAACTTGTCCAGGGAGGCACAGCAGGAAGAAGTGGAGGGGATATTGGAGCCTTCCTGTGAAAGGGGGGGCTAGGGCCAGAGGGGTTGTGTTCAGAGCTAGAGGAAGGGGATGACTGTCCAGTGTCACTTTGTATGCCTTCAGAGTGTGGGATTCCTGCCCCCTTCCAGCTCTTCTGCCTCACTCCTTTCCTAATATGCCTGCCTGTTGGCTGGCCTCACCCCCTCTATCAGGGGCAGCGGAGCCCACCTAGAGCTCTAAGGCTGGGAGGAAAGAGGAAGGTGCCTGGTCTCCAGCCCAAGGGAAGAGAGAGGCAGAGGAAAGCTGGAGATGGTCCTGAGTTTGCCCTGGGGTGTTGTACCCCTCCTTCTGGGAGTCCGGAGCCCTAGTTCATCTTCGCTGGCCTTGCGCCTCCCACCCCAGGCTTTTCTTCAGAGCCCTTTTTGGCTTGGCCTCTCCCCATCCTCACACACACAGGCAGCTGGGATGGCAAGATGGCAGGATGGCTAAGCACGTGGTTAGGATCTGAGCTCCTGTATGGTGGAGTTGCTGGGCCTGCCTCTCCAGCTTGTTTCTACTGTAAAATGGGGCCATCAGGAGGGTAGTTGAAAGGAGTTGGATAAAAATTGCAGTAATAACTGTGTTATTTTCCTTCACTCCTAGCACACGGCCTCAAGACCACCCTTGACACCGTCAGCCACGTTATGCATGCCCAAGGTCCCCTCAGCCTACCGTCCCTGACGCTGCCTCTTGCCTCCTCTGTCCTGATGCTGCTGCTGGGCAGCCTGTGGCTGGTGGGGGCTGGGCCCAGCCTTGCCCTGGCCCCCGAGCTGCTGCTGGACCCTTGGCAGGGTGAGGGCTGGCCCCTTGGGCCTTTGAGGAGGCAGGAGACTTGCTCTAGGGCCTGAGACCAGTTCGCAGGAGCACCAGGTCCTGCACTGGTCAAGCAGGGATAGGATCCAGGGCATGGGGGAAGCTTGGCCTTGGACAGGAGCGTGCCCAGCTCATCTGCAGCCCAGAAGGGAGGGCGGAGCACCCAGGCAGAGGGGCCAGTGAAGGGTGGGAGCGTGTAAGTAGGAATTCTTTTCAGACAGCTTCCCTTCTTGGTGGCTTTCCTTTAAAATAAGAACTCAGGCTTTCAGCTTAGTATGAGAATGTTGAGGAGGTCCTGGGAGTTTAAGGAGTGACCCCAGCTGCATGGTCGTTTCCTAGCAGACATTAAGTGAGTTGCCCATAGTTGGGTTGCTCTTGAGAAGACTGAGTGGTGGGCCCGACCTGCTCTGGTTAACACAGCAGTGGAGCAGCCACAGCATGTGGAAGCCCTTGCTCCCCTTCACGGGTGATTGAAGTGCTGGCAATGGGCAGACAGTGGCTCCTGGGGTGAGGAGGCTGGCTTAGCAGTGTCCTGCAGCGGTGTGATCACCACCCTGGGCCAGCACTGGGGGTTAGGGCTGCTGACCCTCATGTAAGCTCCTTCTCTCTCTCAGCACACCGGCTGCTGACCCATGCCTTGGGCCACACGGCCCTACCTGGCCTGCTCCTGAGCCTGCTGCTCCTGCCCACTCTGGGCTGGTGGCAGGAGTGCCACCTGGGAACTCTGCGGTTCCTGCATGCCTCTGCCCTGCTCGCCCTGGCTGCTGGGCTCATGGGGGTGCTGCTGGCGGGCCTTGGGGTGTCCAGTGCAGCTGGCGGCTGCGGCTACATGCCCGTCCACCTGGCCATGCTGGCAGGGCAGGGTCACCACCCTCGCCAGCCCCAGGGGGTCCTGCCACCGTGGCTCCTGCCCTGGCTCCTGCTGGCCTTGACACCACTGCTCAGCTCCGAGCCGCCCTTCCTGCAGCTCTTCTGCGGCCTTCTTGCCGGCCTGGCCTGTATCCTTTGCCGGGGCTCAGGGTCCATGTGGACATGTGGGTTCTGTGGCTGGGCCCTCCCACCCCCAAGGATGCCTGGGAGGGAAATGGTGCAAGAGGGTTGGGCCCAATGATGCCGGACAGCGTGCGTGGACACATTCTGGGAGCATCCCCGGCTTCTCTAGCCAGGCTCCGGGGCGGGGGCGTGGGGTGGCCTCAGGGCCAATGGCCAGGGGGAGGTGCCAACTGCCAACTACTGTTTAAAGGAGGGCCAGGAGGGCCGAGGTGACCCAAGCAGGCACCCAACCTGGCTCTCCCCAGTGAGGGAGGCATCTGAGCTACGACGTGATGATGTGATGTGCGGGATGAGGGGCTCAGGGGAAGAGAAGTGAAAAAGAGAGCTGGCCGGGCAGGAAGTGTGAGGCCAGGGTGGGAGTGAGCCTGGGGGTCAGCACTGAAATGGGGAACACCTATGCCTGGTGGTGCATTAAATATAGACTTTTGCTCCAAAGATGCTTGATGCCTCTTGGGGGAAATGGTGCCTTTGAAGAGAAGAGTGGGCACAGGCCGACCTCCCCCTGGGGTTTTTTTAGGCCTGGGGACACCAGCTGCCCGGCCTGGCAGAATCCTGGCATAGGGAGTATGCCGCCGTGGCTGAGGGCTACGGGGGAGTGTCAGTGGGCCCCAGGGTGGGCCTTGAGTCAGACCTGAGCAGTCTCATGGGGCTCTGGGAACAGAGCAGGTGTGGGGGCGGGGTACGGGGGAGACACACACCTGGCTCCACCTCTTACTGGCTGAGTAGCTTCCGGCAGGTTCCTTTCCCGAGGGCCTCCGCTTTTCCCCAAGCGCTGATTAGGGCGAGGAGACACTGAGGAGACATCCCTTGCCAGGCTGCAGTGAGGAGAGACCGGGGAATGGCTGGCACACACAGCCCGGGCCCTGGCATGCAGTGTGGGCTCCCCCACGCCCCCTTCCCCAGCTGGCTTGGGTTCTCCTTGACCAGCTGCCCTGCCCTGGGCAGACAGATGCAGCAGGGGCCTTCCGGTGGCTGGAGCTGTCAGAGCGGCGGCTGCAAGCACTGCAGGAGGGCGTCTTGTGCAGGGCACTGGCCGGGGGCTGGCCGCTCCGACTCCTTCCTACCCCAGGCATCCCAGCTGAGCTGCCGCTCACCCATCCTGCCGGAGCGAGGTGAGCACAGTGCTGAAGACACCCCTTGTGGCAGCTGTGGCAGGGGCTGGCAGTCAGGCCCTCTTCTACTTCTGCCCCTCCAGGCCTCCCACCCCCGGACCTCCTTACATGGCCTCCCCTAGCCTCTGGGCCCTCAGTGAAGGCTCAGCCCTGCTCCTGCCAGGCCTGGGGCCTGTGCAGCCAGCCTGGGAGGGCTCCTCAGAGGTGGGCCTGGCCTGGGCTGGGCCCAGCTTCCCCCCAGGGACCCCACTGTGGGCAGCCCTGGATGAGCAGCTGCTGCAGGAGGGGATCGAGGCCTCACTCCTCGAGGGGCCGCGTCCCGAGAGCCCACTCCGGGTGCCCAAGTCGTCTGTCTCCTCTCTGCGGTAAGGCGGGGGGTGGAGGGGTGGGGGGTCCCCTGATGCAGGGGCAGGAGGTGGCCCTGACGTCCCCTCCCTGTCCCCCTCCCCATCCCCACCCCCATCCCACAGGCTGCAGCAGCTGGAGCGCATGGGCTTCCCCACAGAACAGGCAGTGGTGGCCCTGGCAGCCACAGGCCGAGTGGAGGGTGCCGTGTCGCTGCTGGTTGGGGGGGAGGTGGGCACCGAGGCCCTGGTGACTCAAGGGAGGGGCGGGCCCGCTCACCCTGAGGGTCCTGGTCCTCCCTAGCCCATGCAGGCCCTTGGGTGACAAGAGGCTTGGCCCTTTGGTGGGTAGCCTGAGCCCAGCCCTGTCTGCCAAGGGTTGCAGTGTGGTTCGGAAGAGGCCCCTCCAGCTCCCCACCCTGGTACTGTTTAGAATAAAAACCAGTTCATTTTTCAAGCTGGACCTCTGTGGATGCAGCCGTTGTGTCGGACTCTTCTGTATTGGCAGCAGGGGGGATGAATGAATGAACAAGCAGTGAAGGAAGGACCCATCACAGAACAGCTCCTTGAGGTGTGGAGATGCACTGGCCCCCCTGCCTGCTCAGTCTCCCACATTGCGTGTGGGCAGGAATGGCTGCTGAGAAGAGGGAAGGGGCTCCCGGCCCCGCCCAGCTGCTCCCCGTCTAAGCACACACTGAGACCAGGCCAGTGGGACATCAGACTGGGGGCCTTTATTGGCTGGACACCTCTACCTCCAGGGGGCCCCTTCCTCTCCATGCCTCAACCCCGACCTGGGACATGGGAGGGGCTGGGGGCTCATGGGGCAGGGCCTATACAAGGAATCCCCAGCGTCCTGCCAGCTGAGCTCAGGGTGGGGACCCAGCACCAGAAATCAAGGAGAGGAGGGGTGCGGTGGGCTCCCCGAGGTTTGGCTGGGGAGGAGGGGGTGACAAGCCCTGCGTGTGCCAAGGGCCCAGGAGAACTCCAGCTCCCAGCTCCCTTCAGCCCTTCCAGGCCCAGATGCCTGGGCAGCTGATGAGAAGACAAAAGCCTCGAACCAGCCACCTCTTCCTGTCCTACTTCCCGGAGGGGGACAGAGGCCCAGGGCCCTGAGTGAGGCCTCCCCTCTTGCCTGGGCTGCCCCTCTCTCTCAGGCCCCTGTCCTTTCTCAGCTTCATATTAGGCTTGCACAGGGAGCCAGGGAGTTGGGACCAAGACTTGCCCATCCCGAAGGCCTAGGTGGCAGAAGGGACCCTGAGGACGTGAATAAATATGGCTGGGCGGTCCCTGGAGGCAGTTGGCCAAGTCCAGGCTGGGAAGGGAAGCCTGGCCTGGTCTGCCCCTAGGGCCGCCCCCGCCCTCAGCCTCTCTCGTTGCGGCTCCTGGGGGCCACGATCCGGTAGTTGGCTGCGAGTCCTCCCCTCTTGCCCCGCAGGAGGTTGGGGGTGCCTGTGCTGGCAGGGCCTGCCCCCGACCCCTCTGGTTCTGCCGGAGGGAAAGAAGAGAGGCAGGGTTAGTGAGGTCTGTGTGAGGTGCCCCTCTCCCTTCAGCCCTCTGGGGGCTGGAGCGCTGGGTACTCCGGCCAGGCACGCTCTGCCCTGGCGTCTGGGAGGCGGAGCTGTGAGAAAGAAGGATGCTTGCAAACTGGTTAGTGCCTCCCCCTCCTCCTCCCCCGGAATTATCAGCTCCCCACCCAATGAGAGCACTCTGGGCCTCTGATTTTCTCTGTCAAGTGAGAATCAATCAACCTGTTGTGTTTCTGAAATGCTTAGCACGGAGTGAATGCTCCATAAAAGTATAGTTCCTTCCCACACTTTGGGATAGAGGTGTGCCCTGAATCATCCCCGTTTCATAGTTGCGTAAGCTAAGGTCAGGAAATAGACTTGCTTTCCCCCTCTCCGGGGGTTAGGCCACCTGTGGTATGGAAGAGTTTAGGAAGGCCAGGCTCTGGCACAGACCTACTGTACAGCTTTGGGTAAGTCTAATCTCTGCCAGGGTCTCAGTTGTCTCATCTCTAAAACCAGGAGGGATAGTTCCAGGTGTACTCTGAGGTCCTGGCCAACTCCAATAATTATGGAAATCAGTTCTAATTTGGCTATGGTGAAATAGGCCCCGACCTGGAAATGAGCTGTCCCGCAAGAGTGAAACTGAAAAACGGGCATTCTTGCCACCCAGAAAGTTCCTACTCATCCTTCAACACCCAAGCAAGGCGTACCTCCTCCAGCAAGTCTTCTGCTACTAACACTTCGGTCCCTCTCTACATTAAGTAAGTGGATCAGGTAGATCAGGATGGGCCATATTTCCAGGGGGAGATGAACCCTCGAGCAGAGCCCCACGATGGGGGACTTGGCTGAGCCTCCAAAGTCCTGTTCAAAGGGACAGACACTTAGACTCTGGTGAGCACGAGCTTTCCACTGAGGCACTGCCAGAGGCCATGCCCTCATAATCCTAGCTGTTTAGCACTCTGACTCTGGGTGTCCCAGCCACCCATACACCTCTAGGCTGATATTTGGGCCCCCTGGGACAAACAGGTGTGTGTGGTCATAGTCAAAGGTATTTCATCCCCTAAATCAGGGAGCATAGGAGGAGTGTAGCACGGAGCTCAGGCTCCAACAATCAGCTAGGGCCAAACCCTGGTCCCACCATGTACCAATGATGTGGTCTTGGGCAAGTCATGAGAACCTCTGAGCCTCGTATGGAACGTGGGGACAATACCGTGTCATACCCTTTAAGTGTTTAAGGTGACCAGGAGTGGAAGGTGGTTTTCACAGTAAATGCTGGATGATTAATGGTCACTAGGTGTATTTTTGACCCAGGTATCCTGCAGGCCTGGTCACTGTGGTCATGAGTGCTATTCATGAGATGCTATTCTGACCCTATGCTATTTAGGGCCCTAGGTTTCCCTGGGCCAGTGCTTTAAAGGACAGATCTACGGTGGATCTGTGGCCTCACCACTGCTATTGCTACGACTCTTGAGGAAATCACGTGAGCTCTCTGCACTTCTGTTTTCTTCATCTGTGAAATGGTATCACCCACCCAGCAAGCTTGTTAAAAGGGCTGGATTTAAATCCCCCAGCCCAGTGGGCCGGATGTGTGACGGCTGTTACTGCCTCATTATTGATTGTAACCTAAACATGAGCCCAATCTGGATCTTTAGTTAGCGCCTGCTGTGTACGATGGACAATGGGGAAAGTTCCTTCTTCTCTGCTCCCTTCTCCCTTCACCTCCCCTTCCAGGTCAAGACTCAGGCTGGCTTGTGGGATCACTCTCCCAGGCTGGTGGCCACAGTGAGTGGGCGTGAGCACCTCAGGTAACCACCACTCCCTCCCTGGGCTGCTGGATAGAGGCAACTAAAGAGAAGACGGGCTACGGGTCCAAGGCTACAGTCCCTTCTGGCTCCTCTCCCAGTCCTGAGAGGAGGTGAGGGACACCTGAAAAAGCCTGGGATTTGGTCCTTGGGCCCTGATCTGTGAGAGGGGGAGGAGGTCTGGGAGGTGGTCACTGATGTTTTGGAAAAGATAGAGAACACCCCGTGGCAAGGTGGGAGAAGCTTGGGAAGAGGACCCCATACTCCTTCCAGCCTCCAGGGCTTTGTCCACACAGGACTCTGTCGGGGCTGCCCTTTCTATCTTCTGCTCACAGACTCTTAAGGATCTTCCGTGACCCAGTCCCAGGGTCCCGTCTGCTGGGAAGAGTTCTCTCTGCCACAGCTGGGGGCAATGGCCGCTCACTCACAGCCTCTGGTGCTCCTGTCACCCATGGCCCTCATCTCTGTAGATTCTGAGGATTCCCCTTCACTTGATGGGCCCAGAGTGTCCCCCCTGACCTGGCACTCCTCAGCAGGTGTGCCCTACAGTTTTGCTGAATGAAGTTGGCTTGGCTGTCATCCTTGCCCTCCTTTCTGCTTGGGGACTCAGTTTTCTCATCTGTAAAACAGATGCGAAGTTGGACATGATGTCCCAGGCCTTTGTGCGCTGATGTACTAGGATTGGGCTGTGAGATGGGGTAGCTGGAGGTGGTAGGAGGACGGCCGTGGGGGCCTCTTAGCGGGTAGGTGAGGACCGGAGCTCAGCCCTTAGGGCGGACAGTCTCTGCCTCTCTCCACGACCATCCACGGGCTCCGGTTTAATGGGGAGAAACTTAGCCCCACTGTGAAAAGCCAGGCATGGGAGGGGTGCTGCGCACTTGGCGTCTTCCCTCCTTCCGTGCCTTCTACCTCCCTTCAAAAGCCTTCTCAAACCGGGGCCTGCCAGATTCTCTAGCCTCAGCTGTCACTCCCTAGCAACCTCACAGAACAGCCTAGCCTCTTGGCCTTGGCTTGCGCTGTTCCTCTGCCTGTTTACCAATGATCATCCTTGCTCTTCAGGTTCATTTGGAGAATACCTCCTCCAGGAAGCCCTCCCTGACATGCCCTCCCCACACACCCCAGCCCGGGGCTGGGGTTCTTCTGTGCTCTCAGCACTTGCTCCACACCGTGATGTTCCTCACTCTGGGTTTAACAGTTCCAGGGTGACCCCTGTGCCCCTGCACCCTACACTCCCTGAGAAGAGGAACAGGTCTGATCTGGGAGCCTGTGCCAGCAAGGTGTCAGGCACCGTCTGACTGTCTGCTGGCTGGCTGGAAGGACTAGAGGGGTGTCTGCTGGTCTGGGGCCACCAGTAGGAGGTGACTTATGTGTCCCTGGGCCCTTCCTGGAAGGGGCCACCCCTACCTGCCCACCCTGCCGTTACCTGGCCAGATGATGGCTTCCAGCAGGGTGACTCGTCTGGCCAGGAGCTCCAGCTGAGCCTGCTGCTGCAGGAAGCTCTGTAAGCTAGGAGCCTGATGGGAGATCAAGAAGAACGACGGTGCGAGTCCGGCCTCCGAGGGCTGGGCCGGGGAGCCGAGGGGGGCGGTGTAGGGGACAGGCACCAGCCGGCTTTGAGGCAGGAGCCT
Organism: Lontra canadensis; assembly: GCF_010015895.1. NCBI lineage: Eukaryota > Metazoa > Chordata > Mammalia > Carnivora > Mustelidae > Lontra > Lontra canadensis. Next base: position 3,585,515 of record NW_022631081.1, on the reverse strand, counting down.
GGGTGTGAGTCTCTACTGAGACCTCAGTCTCCCCTTGTGAGTGGGGGCAGGGCTCTTCCTCTGACTGGCTCCTCAAGTGAGCAGATGAGTGGCGACACTGGTGGGTAAGGGCCTGGGGTGGGGATCTGGCTCTTTCCGACCCCTAAAGGGACCTGCAGGGTGGGTTAGGAGGAGCAGAAGGGGACCTGCAGCTGTAAGGGAGATACTTGGGGCCAGGAAGACTGCCCTGTGAGAGCCTCTGGGGGCTTCTGGGGGAAGGGAGATTGGAACTAGTGGGGAAGCCTGGCTTCGTCACCCACAGTCCCCTGTGCTTCTGGAGCCTAGCTCCGTGACCTGTTGTTCTGTGGACTTGGGAGACTGGCTTGCTCTGTTACCCACGATTTATGGAGAGCTGAATGAAGCCCTACTTTGTGACCCATGACCCCCTGTTCTGCTGCAGTCTGGCCCGGTTACCCACAATCCCCTGCTGGTCTGGAGTTTGGCTCCATTACCCCTAATTTCTTCCAAACTCAAAATCTATCACCTCTGCTTTCCCTGTAGGCCTGGAAAACACATTACCCACAATGCTCGGAGGCCCAGGTCTGGCCACAGAGGTGGGGGGCCAGGTCTCTGGGCCCCCCTTTTCACCTGTGGAGGAGGGACCTGCGGGATGAGTGGTCTTGCTCTCTCAGGTCCTCCCCAGCCTGGGGCAGGCACCTTCTCCAGCCTCACGGCTGGGTCCAGGCAGCTCCACCCCAAGAGGGGCCTGGGGAAGGCTAGCGGGTGGGGGCTGGGCTGTCTGTCCGTCTGTCTGTCTCTACTCACCATAGAGCCCAATCATTGTTTCCAAGATTAAAACCCTCTCAGCTAAAATCTTCAAAGCCTCGCGTAGTTGGTGCAACCCCTCCCCCTGCGGAGGAAAGAGACAGATGCAGCCGTGAAGGGGGCGAGGGAGGGGGCCCTGCAAAGCTTGTTGGTGGCCCATGCCCCACCCTGGACATGCACCTGCAACCCACACCACCGGCCACAGCCCCAGGGCCCGCGGACAGGCAGGACAAGACCAGGAGGGAACGGGGGTGTGGGGGCGGGGCAAGACAGGTGGAAGCAGCCCGCTCCGGTAAGTCCTGATGGTTCCAGCTGGCTGCTCTCTGCCCACACCCCTGCACTGGCGGCCGGGGGTTGCAGATCCACAGGGGCTGCGCTGCTGTCCCAGAGCCTGCCCTGGGGGCTGTCACTGGGTACCCCTGAATCTCTGTTGCCTCACACCTGCATGGTTCCTGCCCCATCCCTGGGCCACCTGCATTCTCATTTACTTAACAGTCTTTCAACGGAGTCCCTTTTTGCCTTAATACTACATTAATCTCACTCTAATGAATTCCATCAGTGCGAACAGGCTACTCATGGATGTCCTTTCCATTCACATCAAAATGAATACGAACAAGTAAAATGAGAAAACATTTGAGTGGCATCACTTTTGGGAAGTTGGGCTCAAAAATGGAAAAGCTGAGGCTCAGGCCCAGGTGTCCACTCCCCAGCCCTTCTCACTTTGGGCTCCTCCCTACCTGGGCTCTCCCTATTTCAAATCCATATTCGGCATGTCTTGCGATCAGGCCCCCAGCCCCACCCTCCCTTCTAAGCAGTATCTCGGGGTCTGCAGTCCCCAGGCCCAGGGATGTGGCAGTGCCCCCACCCCCACCTCCCGCAACAGTGTCAGCTGGCACTCCGGCCAGCCTTCACCTTGACTTCCAATTTGTTGGTCTGTCCTTTCCAATTTGTCTGTCTGTCCTTTCCTTCCCCAGAACGGGGTCCACGGTCTGGCTGAACTTCCACAGTCCCTCACCTCTTCCTCTTTCCTAGCCCAGACTAAAGCTATTTCTGGAATGTCGATATCTGAATTCCAACAGAGCACCAGGACAGCACATAGAACTATTCCAGTCCTGACATATCTGGGAGTCTCTCTCAGCGTCCTTTACTTAGTACAGACTAATTGAAGGGATTGGGGCAGACTATGCTATAGCAGAAACCCACCCTTTAGGGTTCACCAAAACATCTAACAACCGAGAGTCCGCCTAACGTGTCCATGAACCTCCTGTGGCGTTGCTGGGACTGTCCATTACAACCCAGCTGTCCTGTCCACATCACCAGTTTAGGGCTGCCCTCAGGCCACTAACTGGCCACTGCAGCCTAAGGGTCACAGGGTCACCACGGGCCACACCAAAGTAATCCCTCTTCAAGTATTACAGGAGCAGGATCTAAAAATGGATGACCTTTAAAAATTACACTAAGCCACTCCGGGCGTGGATGGTGGGGACAAGCTGACACCATGAACGTCCAGGTAAGTGTAATAAGAGGGCGTCCACTAGTGCTCCTGCCAAGAGCATTTAACTGCCTCTCATCACCAGGAAATAACCAGACAAATCTAGATGGCAGGGTACTCACAAAAAGACAAAGTCAAGAGGAAGAAGAAAAGGACAGGGACTGTTCTACATTATAAGGCACTAGAGATGTAACAATCAAGTGCAATGCTTGAGTGTTGATTAAATCTTAGATTAAATTAAAAACAAACAAACAGCTAAGGGGCACCTGGGTGTCTCAGTCGGTTAAGGTTCTGCCTTTGGCTCAGGTCATTATCCCAGGGTTCTGGGATTGAGCCCAGTGTTGGGCTCTCTGCTCAATGCGGAGTCTGCGTCTCCTCTTACCCCTCCCTACTGCTAGTACTCTCCTCTCTCAAGTAAAATCTTAAAAAAAAAAAAAAAAAAAAAAAAGAAAAGAAAATTAAAGGAAAACATCAAAGTTCCGTTATTTGGATCCCTCCCAAGATGGGTGGCCTATTGTTTGCACTGATAACGTCCCAGTCCCCCCCCCGGCCTGGACTGAGTGTCCAGGGCCTGCTGGACACCCCCCACCCGGCACCTCCACTCAGCTTTAATACAGCTCCCATTTTCCCTGGACAGAACCCAGTGGTGCTGCTTCTCTGGGCTCTCTACTGTAAAGGTCGCCTGAACTGCTTGCTCCCCCTCACAGTCAAACCAGCACCACAGATCGCTTAGTCCATGGACAGCCATCCGTCCTCACCATCCCCCTTGCCGGTTCTAGCCCCCACAGTCACTTGCCAGAATGTCCACAACAGAATCCGTTCTGGCATCTCTCTTTCTGCTTCTCCCGTGTTGCCCCCCTTCTCCCATCCATTCTTCACAAGGCAGTCAGATGAACTGTTTGCAAATGAAAATGTGACTGTGTCCCTTCCCTGCTGTTAAATAGTTCAATAACTCCCCACTGTCCGCAGAACCAAGTTCAAATTCCTCAATATGGCCGCCCAAGTCCTGAAAGCCTGTTTGACTTCTGTCTCACCCCTTGACTGTCACACTGTACCATGCCAAGTATCACCAGCTCCTCGAATACCCCAGGATTACGCCAGCCCTAAGGCCTTTGAACATGATGTTGTCTCTGCTCAGCCTGAATACCTTTGTTTGGTTGACACACCCTTCAGGCCTTAGCCCCCATCTCCTCCTCCAAGAGGATGCCAGATCCTTCCCCATCACAGCTGAGCTCCCTCAGTCCTGTTGCCGATGGTTACTGGTCTGTTCTCCCCTCCCACTGTGACCACCTTAAGAGTGGGGACTGTGTCCAAGTCATGTCTATATGCCTGGCACCCACCGAGGAGGGGCGGGTTTCCCCGGTCATGGGATCTGAACATCCTGGGCTTCAGTTCCAGCTCTGCCAACAATTTGCTCTGCGGAGTTGGGCCTCAGTTTTTCCTGTCTAAATGAGGGATACGAACTTTGGTCTAGATGGGCTGGTTCATCTCAGTCACTCTGGGGGCAGAACTGCAGTTCATATTCATGACCACTGGGTGTCATTGCTGAGCCACAGTCAGGCCAGTGGTTCAGGTCTTCCTGGGGGTTGGTAGGTGGAGAGAAGCCCCCTCAGGGCCCTTCCCCACACTGGACCTCATGCCCACCTACCCCAACTAGAGCTGGTCCCCCAGTCCCCAAAGCCTCATGCTGACCCCAGCCCAGCAGGCCCCCCTCAGGCATGTGGCAAGCAGGGGCAGAAGTACAGGTGGGCGATGGGGAGGCAGGAGGATGGGCAAGGGCCCTGCTACCTCTTGGGCGGCCTGTCCCACAAGGTGGTCCTGAGTTCAAGGCCTGGGTTGGGACAGTTCAGGCATCTGTTCTCCTCTTGGAATCCCATGCAGGAATGGAGCTGCATAGTTTAACTCAACCTCATGTCATCTTTCCTACCTCTCCTGGGCTGAGTAGGGAAACAAGTTCCCAGGAGGGGAATGGCCAGTGAAGGGACCTAGGAGAGGGACAGGGCTGGGCTCACATGGGTCTGCCTGACCTCAGCCCAGCTTGTGCCCATACTGGCAGTGTGCTTAAGAGGTTCTGGAACCACGAGGGGCTGAAGGGGGGTGTGGGGGGCTGGGAGAGGCTTGCCATAGAGGTAGCAGGGCCCCCGAAGTCATGGGAAGACACAGGGAAGGGCTCGTGCAGGGTGACGGGCTCCCACGGCTGTATCCATCACTGACCCCACAATCAGGAGCAGAGAGGGCAAGGCAGGCTCTGGGTGCATCCCATGTCCTCAGTTACAAGTGCTTGCTGGTAAGTAGGGCACCCCAGCCAGACTGCACCAGGGAGGGGGCAGGGGAAAGGGAGGCCTGATACCAGCCTTCTGAATAGCTTCCCAGCTTTCTCTCCTGTGGGGGGGGCTGCCCTACCCCACCCATTTTCCAAATGTCTAGGTCATGATAGTTTCCAAGTCCTGCACTGTGGGACTTTCGGACCTCTCCCCATGCATCTCTTGGATGGGCAGATTTCTAGGCCTGGGAACTCATTCACTGCACCTATCTCCAATGATTGTAAAGGTTTCTAGGACCCCACATGTGGTTTCTCTGTCCCCTTTCTCATATATGCTATGTCTCCTATGTTTGTGAGTTTCTAGGCCTGCCTTCTCAATCTTCATGGGTTTCCTATTGTGTATTGTGGTTTCTAGATCTCCTCATCTCACTTTCAGTGGTTCTTCTATGCAATGATAGTTTCTAGGCCTCTCCTCCCTCTCCCCATTGCTCTCCTATGTATATGATGGTGTCTGGGACCTTGTATTAATTATAGCTCTTTTGAGAATAGCGGAGTCTAGGTCTCCTGACCTCATTTACCATGTACAATGTAATCATAATGGTTTGTGGGCCTCCCTTCCCATGATCCATGGATTTCCTAGGTGTACAGTGGTATCTAGGTCCTTTATCCCTTTTCCAACAGGGTCCCAGTGTACCTCACTGTGCAATGCCTCCCTCCTGACGCTTCACAGCTTTCTCAAGGCCCCCTGTCCCATTGTTACGTGTGGACATGGTATTCATGCTTCCCTTTCTTCTGCAGGCAGAGCAGAAGCCGAAGCCCTTGCTGGGAAGGGGCCATGGAGGCGGAGGGTGCAGTCTGGACTGGGTCAGCCCAAACCACCCAGGAGGAATGGGCAGGGTCACCCTGGCTTGGCAAGGCCACAGAAAGAAGGCGGAGACAGGGACGAAGACAGAGACAGAGAGCGTGGGGCCTGCTGATAAGGCTGGCCCTGCCTGGCTGAGAGGGACACGATGGGGACCGGGGCAGAGTGGAGATCTGTCAAGACTCCCTTCTGGGAGCCCGGGTGGCAGTGGGGATTTAGAGGAGGTGCCCCTATCCCCATTGATCTCCTGAGTGCCCAGGGCAGGGAGGGGCAGTAGGAGGTCTGGGCTCGGCTGGAGCTTACCCAGTGGCTCTTCTCCCCAGGGTCTCCTTTGGGGCCAGGTTCTCCCTGCAAGGAGAGACCGAGGTAGAGGTAATGAGAGAGGGAAGGAGGAAGGGAGGCTGGGGAGGGAAAAAGAGGGAGAAAGAGGGAAGGAGACACTAAAAGACTGGGAGAGACTGGTTTGTATTGGACTAACATAATGATTTAAAGGCAATGAAACATAATAAAGAACAGCCAGAAACTGGAGGCTCTTTGACCTTTGAAAGAATTGAACTGCCCTCGGTAAACACACACACACACACACACACACACACACACACACACACTACATACTTGTGATTTTTCTCCTGAGGGCACACCCCAGCCCTTCAGCCTGGCAAATAGCTCAAAAAGGAAGCTTTAGTCTTACAGGGCTGAAGAATCACAGGTTGGAGTTGAGACTGCCAAAGGAGGAGGAAATTGAAAGGAAATCCTAGAAAGCAGGGAGCTACTTAGGGGAGTGAAATCTACATAAATACCCCCCCCAATCCTTGGACAGTCCATGAATTACCCATCCTAAAGTCACAAAGCTGAGTCCAACCCTTGCTCTAGACCAAAAATCAACATTCTTCAGAGGAAGATAATAGAATCCAGATTCTCTTTATTATCTATATTGTCCAGTATGGACAATTACTAGGTATGTAAAGAAATAGGAAAATGTGACCCACAATGAAGAGAAAAAGAAGTCCATAGAAGCAGATCCATAGCCAACCCAGTTGTTGAAATTAGTAGGCTCAAAGTTGAAAATATCTGTCATATTTGTCATCAAGGAAATGCCCCAAATCAAAATCACAATGAGATCACCTCACACCTGTCAGAATGGCTAAAATCAACAACACAAGAAAGAACAGGTGTTGGCGAGGATGAAGAGAAATGGGAACCCTCAGTGCACTGTTGGTAGGAGTGCAAACTGGTACAGCCACTCGGAAAACAGTACAGAGGCTCCTCAAAAAGTTAAAAATAGAGCTACCCTATGACCCAACAATTGGACTATTTACCCAAAGGATACAAAATTCTAATTCAAAGGGATACATCCACCCCAATATTTATAGCAGTACCATCGAAATAGCTACATTATGGAAACAGACCAAATGTCTTTCAACTGATGAATGGATAAAGAAGATAGAGTATTGGGACATCTGGGTGTCTCAAAAGGTTAAGCATCTGCCTTTGGCTCAGGTCATGGTCACAGGGTCCTGAGATCGAGTCCCACATCGGGCTCCCTGCTTGGCGGAGATTCTGCTTCTCCCTCTCCCTCTGCCTCTCCCCCTGCTTGTGCACTCTCTCTCTCAAATGAATAAATAAAATATCTAAAAAGAAAAAAAGTTGAAAAAAAAAGAAGAGCATATATATATATATGTATATGTGTGTATATATATATATATATATATATATATATAAAATGAAATATTACCCAGCCAAAAAAAAAAGAATGAAATCTTGCTATTTGCCATGACATGGATGGAGCTAGAGAGTATTATGTTAAGTGAAGTAAGTCAGAGAAAGAAAAACACCATGTGATTTCACTCATATATGGAACTTAAGAAATAAAGGAGCAGGGGCGCCTGGGTGGCAGTGGGTTAAAACCTCTGTCTTTGGCTCATGATCTCGGGGTCCGGGGATCGAGCCGCGCGTCAGGCTCTCTGATCAGTGGGGAGCCTGTTTCCCCCCCTCTCTCTGCCTACTCGTGATCTCTCTTTCTCTCTCTCTGCCAAATAAATAAATAAAATATTTTTTAAAAAAAGAAAAAAGAAAAAATAATGGGAGCCTGGGGCACCTGGCTGGCTCAGGTGGAGGAGCACAGGACTCTGGATTTTGGGGGTCATGAGTGATTATTTGAATAAAAAATACTTAAAAAAAATTAACAGAGCCTCGGTACCTCAAGAGAGGGTGTTAGGTAGAACTGAAGTCCTGGAAGGAGAGAAGGTAGCATAGGAACAGAAAAAATAAGTTGAGGAAATATTAACCAATTTCGTCTCTAAATCTGATATAAAAACGAAACAAACCAGACTTTTTATTTCTGGCATGGCACATGAGGAGCTCAGAAGTTGCCATTCTGTCCTAATAACAAGGAAAACGCTGAACAAATGGAAAATCAACAACTCTTCTTAGAGCCATCAAAGCAGTGAGGTCCCAGGACAAACCACTGGTCCCCCGAAACTGGAGAAAGGGGTGGATTGTGATTTACTAAGCAGAAGCCTCCCTGGGAACCAGTGCCGGGTAGAAAAACGTAAACACAACTGACAAGCTGCTGGAGGCCAACTCTCGGTGTGGCCAACTCTGAGAGTTCAACATTCCAGGGGGACCTGGTTTTGGGGGGAATCCCCACATCTGTGTGAGTTTTACACAGGAGCCCTGTTGTAGAAAAATCTCCTGGCGCTTTTTTTTAGGAGGAGGGTGAAAGGAACCATTTTGAAACACTCCAGAGCATTCTATTGTTCTCAGCAGGGCCTGCTCTCAGGAGGAACTTTTTTTTACAGGAGCCTAACCTGTTGGGTCTTTTTTTTTTTTTTTTTTAAAGATTTTATTTATTTATTTGACAGACAGAGATCATAAGTAGGCAGAGCAACAGGCAGAGAGAGAGGGGGAAGCAGGCTCCCTGCTGAGCAGAGAGCCCGATGTGGGGCTTGATCCCAGGGCCCCGGGACCATAACCTGAGCCGACGGCAGAGGCCCAACCCACTGAGCCACCCAGGTGCCCCACCTGTTGGGGTCTTATCAGAGCTTCATTGACCTGGGGAGGGAAATACCCAACTATAGCTAGCTTTAGCCTTCCATGTGTGGGAACAGAAATAGCCCAGCTCAGCTCCCATTTAACCATCTTGTCCCACCTAACAGGGTGTGAGGGGCTTGGGGGTGGGAACAAAACAAAAAACACTAAAAAACAAAACAAAACAAAAAACCAAAAACAAAACTAAGCAGTGCTGCTGAAGTTCACAGTCCAGGGGCATAGGCTTAGGGAAAGACTGAGACCCAACAACAGGACTCCAGGATGCTTCCTCCCCCTGCACACCTAACAACTACATCACTAAAGTCTCTCTACTGCTGTTCCTTTCACCAAGTACATCATGTTTACCTTCCGACAAAAAATAACAAGGTATTCTGTACGCTGCCTTTGGGTTTTGTTGATAGTTTCCTTTGTTGTGCAAAAGCTTTTTTTATTTTTTAACACTTTTTTTTTTTTTAAATGGCATTTCAAGATTTTTTATTTATTCGGGAGAGAGAGCGAGCACCACAAGTGAGCTCAAGCGGGCAGTGGTGGGAGGTGCGGGGGTGAGAGGAGGGAGGGGCAAAGGGAGAAGCAGACTTTCTACTGAGCAGGGAGCCTGACTCAGGGCTCCATCCCAGGACCCTGAGATCATGACCTGAGCCGAAGGCAGATGCTTAACTGACTGAGCCAACCAGGCGTCCCTGTGCAAAATCTTTTTATCTTGATGAAGTACCAATAGTTTATTTTTGTTTTTGTTTTCTTTGCCTTTGAAGACGTGTCTGGCAAGAAGTCGCTGCAGCTGAGGTCACAGAGGTTGCTGCCTGTGTTCCCCTCTAAGATTTTGATGGATTCCTGTCTCAAATTTAGGTCTTCCATCTATTTTGAACTCGTATGTGGAATTTAAGAAACAAAACAGATGAACATAGGGGAAGGGAGGGAAATAGAAAATATAAACAGAGGAGGCCAAACCATAAAAGATTTTTTTTTTTTTTTTTTTGAGAGAGAGAGACAGGGAGAGAGAGCATGAGTGAGGAGAAGGTTAGAGGGAGAAGCAGACTCCCCATGGAGTTGGGAGCCGGATGCGGGACTCGCCAGGACTCGGGGATCATGACCTGAGCTGAAGGCAGTCGCTTAACCAACGGAGCCACCCAGGCGCCCAAGAGACTTTTAACTATAGGAAACCATGTGAGGGTTGCTGGAGGGGAAATGGTTGGGGGGGAAATGGGATAACTGGGGGATGGGCATTAAGGAGGGCACGTGACAGAATGAGCATGGGGTGTTGTATGCAACTGATGAATCGTTGTCTTCTACCTCTGAAACGAATCCTCTATATGTTAATTAAATTGAAAGTAAATTAAAATTTTTTTTAAAATGACAAGGCATACTAGCAGGCAAAAGACACAGTTTTAGAGACTGAGCAAATAATAAGACCAGAGTCAGACATAGCAGAGATGTTGGAATGATCACACCAGGAATTTAAAAAAACAACTCTGTGGGGCACCTGGATGGCTCAGTTAGTTAAGCGTCTGCCTTCGGCTCAGGTCATGATCTTGGGGTCCTGGGATACAGTCCTACAATTGAGCCCCACATCAGGCTCCCTGCTCAGTGGGGAGTCTGCTTCTTCCCCTCCCTCTTCTCCTCCCCACTGCTTGTGCTCTTTCCTCTCTCTCTCTCTCACCTAAATAAATAATCTTTTAAAAAATACAACTATGATTAATATGCTAAAGGCTTTAATGGAAAAAATTGATAACATGCAAGGACAAATGGATAATCTGAGCAGAGAGATGGAAACTCTAAGAATCAAAAAGAAACTGCTAGATTTTTGTTGGAGGTGCTCTTCATAGAGTCCGTTAGCTAAGGGTCATCCCATTCTTCCCAGGCTTCTGAAGAAACACTTCAGTTCAAGCAGAGGCCCTGCTTTCTAGTATCAGGAGCCACGGTCTAGAAATACAAATTCAACAGAATATCAGCCATTTATCTCCCAGACTGTCCCCTTCCTGACGTTCTACCTAGAGCAGGAAAAAATACTGAAAATGTTACCTGCAGTCACAAGTCCTTCAGTTTCCTGCCAAGATTTCATATTCCCTTAGAGATACCTTTCAAGGAGAAAGTGAGACAGGAAGGGCACATGGGGGACTTCAAAGGCACTGATATGGTTGTATTTCTTAAGCTTGGTATTGGGCACATGAATATATGATTTGATATCATTTAGATTTTTCAGGTTAAAAATTCTTTGCGTGTATATTTGAAAAAAATGCTGGAGATCAAACATTCGAAACAGAAATGAGGAATGCCTTTGAAGGGCTCATTTGACTGGGTGTGGCAGAGGAAGGAATCTGTGAACTTGAGAATATGATAATTAGAAACTTTCAAAACTGGAAAGCAATGAGAAAAAAAGACTGAAAAGGCAGAACAGAATATCAAAAAATGATGAGACAAGTACAAAAAGTACAACACATGTAATGGGAAGACCAGAAGGAGAAGAAAAAGAAAGGACCGGAAGCAATATTCAAAGGAATAATGACAGGATTGTCCCAAACTGTCAGATACCAAGCCACAGACCAAGGAAGTTCAGAGAACACCAAGCAGGATAAATGCTCCCTAAAATACTACACCCTGGGCAGATCATATTTAAACTTCAGAAAATCAGGGGTACCTGGGTGGCTCAGTGGGTTAAAGCCTCTGCCTTCAGCTCAGGTCATGATCCTAGGGTCCTGGGATCGAGCCCCTTATCGGACTCTCTGTTCAGCAGGGAGCCTGCTCCGCCCCCTATCTCTCTCTGCCTGCCTCTCTGCCTACCTGTGATCTCTGTCTGTCAAATAAATAAATAAAATCTTAAAAAAAATAAATTTCAGAAAATCAAAGATAAAAAAGCGTCTTGAAAGGGGCGCCTTGTTGGCTCAGTCAGTAGAGCATATGACTCTTGATCTCAGGGTTGTGAGTTTGAGCCCATGTTGGATGTAGAGATTACTTAAAAAAAAAAAAAAAAGTGTCTTGAAAGAAGCCAGATGAAAAGTCAACTTCTTTAGAGGAGCAAAGATAAGACTTCCATCCAACTTCTCTTCAGAAACCATTCCAACAAGAAGAGAGCAGAGTGAAATATTTAAAGTGTTGAGAGACTAAAACCATTGACCTAGAATTGTGTGCCCTGTAAAATCATCCTTCAAAAATGAAGGAGAAAGAAAGACTTGCTCAGAAAAACAAAAACTGACAGAATTTGTTGCCAGTAGATCTGCCTTGCAAAGATGTTAAAAGGAATTCTTCAAAGAGAAGGAAGCCGTAAGTCAGAACTCGGGATCTACATAAAGAAAGGAAGAGCATCAGAGAAGTAATAAATGAAGGCAAAATGCAACATTTGTTTCTCGTATTCTTAACTGATCTGACAGAAAATACTTTGCTCAAAATGATAATACCAACTATGTATTTAATTATGTATGCTTACGCATATGTGTGTATGTGTATATATAGATATACTTACATGTAACTATATATGAGTGAAATGAATGACAGCAATGATATAAGGAAAAGGAGGGAAAATGGAGAATATTTTATCATAAGGTATTTGTACCATAAGGTATTTGCAAGTAGAGGTGGGTTAGTTGTAAATGTATATTGCAGACTTTGGGGAAACCACTACAAAAACTGAAAAAGGGAGATCCCTGGGTGGGTCAGTCGGTCAAGCGTCTGCCTTTGGCTCAGGTCATGATCCCAGAGTCCTGGGATCAAGTCCCATGTTGGGCTCCTTGCTCAGTCGGGAGCCTGCTTCTCCCTCTGCCCCTTCCCCTGCTCATGCTCTCTCTCTACTCTCTCTCTCAAATAAAAAAAAAAAAATCTTAAAAAAAAAAAAAAGTGAGGGCACCAGGGTGGCTCAGTTGGTTAAGCCACTGCCTTTGGCTCAGGTCATGATCCCAGAGTCCCGGGATCAAGTCCTGCATTGGCCCCCCCCATCTCCACGGGGAGTCCGCTTCTCCCTCTGACATCCTCCCCTCTCATGCTCTCACTCTCTCTTTTTAATAAATAAATAAAATCTAAAAAAAAAAAAAGTGAAAAAGGAAGTACAACTGATAATGCTAAGAAAGGAGAGAAAGTGGAATTATATCAAATGAATTAAAACTGCAAAAGGCTGAAAAGCTGTAGAAGAAAAATAGGAACAAAGATTAAGGGCAACAAATAGAAGACAGTAAAAAATAGGGTAAATATTAATTTAATAATCCCTTTAAATTTCAATAATTTCTTTATTTTTTAATTAAAAAAAAAACCTTATTTTTCAGTAGTCTCTACAGCCAACATGGGGCTCGAACTCACAACCCTGAGATCAAGAGGTGCACGCTCCACCGAATGAGCCAGCCAGGTGCCCCTAAATGTCAATGGTTTAAATACACCAATTAAAAGTCAAGGATTGTCAGAGTGGGTAAAAAACCAAGACCCAACTGTATGTTGTCTAGAAGAAGCCCACTTTAAATATAAAGACACAGGGCACCTGGGTGGCTCAGTGGGTTAAGCCTCTGCCTTTGGCTCAGGTCATGGTCTCAGGGTCCTGGGATTGAGCCCCGCATTCGGCTCTCTGCTCGGTGGGGAGCCTGCTTCCCCCTCTCTCTCTGCCTACCTCTCTGCCTGCTTGTGATCTCTCTTTCTCTCTCTGTGTCAAATAAATAAAATCTTAAAAAAAAAAAGACACATATAAAGCCAAGGGATGGAAAAAGATATGCCATACTAGCACTAACCAGAGAAGACAGAGCAGACTTCGGAGAAAGTAAAATTATCATGGATAAAGGCGGGGCAATACAAAATGATGAAAGGATCAGTACTCCATGAAGGCACAACAATCCTTAATGTGTATATGCCTAACAACAGGGCCTCGAAATATATAAGCCCAAAACTGATAGAACTGCAAGGAGAAATATAGGAATCGGCTGTTACAGTTGGAAAATCTGACATCCTCTGCCAGAAATGGACACATACAGTTAGGCAGAAAATGAGAAAGAACATAGTTGAAATCAGCAACACCATCAATCAACTGGATACAATTGATGTCTATAGACCATTTCATCCAACAACAGATTACACATTCTTCTCAAGCTTACATGGAACATTCTGAGCCATAAAATATATCTCAATGAATTTCAAAGAACTAAAAATCATACCATGCATGTTCTTAGACCATAATGGAATTAAACTAGAAATTAATAGCAGAAAGGTAACTGGAAAGTCCCCAAATACTTGGAAATTAAACAATAGACTTCTAAGTAACACATGGGTCAAATAAGAAGTCTCAGGAGACATTTTTAAATATTTTGAACGATATAAAAATAAAATAGCAACTTATCAAAATTTGTGGAAAGTATCAAAAGCAATGCGTAGATGGAAATTTATTGCTCTGAATGCATATGTTAGGAAAGAAGAAAGATCTAAAATCAATAATCTAAGTTTAACCTTAGAAAAGTAGAAAAAAGGAGAGTAAATTAAATCCAAAGTAAGCAATATAAAAGAAATGATAGAAATTAGAGCAGAAATCAATGAAATTGAAAACAGGAAATCAATAGGGAAAACCAACAATACCAAAAACTAGTTCTTTGAGAAAAAAAAAATCAATAAAACTGACAATCTCCTAGCCAGGATAATTAAAAGAGAAAAAAGAGAAAAATAGATCAACAGAACAGAGAGCCCAGAAATAGAAATCAAATTAAACTGATCTTTGATAAAGAAGCAAGACAATGCAATAAAGCAAAGATAATCTTTTTCATAAATAATGCTGGAACAACTGGACACTCACATGTAAAACAAAAAAATGAAAAAATTATACCAATTCTTTACAATTTCTTTCAGAGGATAGAAGTGGGAGAACACACCCTAACTCATTCTATGAGGCTAGTGCTAGCTAATACCAAGACTAGACAAAAGTACAAGAAAGGAAAAGAGATATTGAAAGATCAATATTATCTCATAGATGTAAAATTCTTCAACAAAATTTAGCAAATGGAATCTAAGATGTATAAGAAGAATTATATACCATGACGAAGAGGGATTTATTACAGTATGTATGTATGTATACATATGTGTGTGTGTGTGTGTGTGTGTGTGTGTGTGTGTGTGTGTGTATTTTAAAGATTTTATTTATTTATTTGACAGACAGGGATCACAAGTAGGCAGAGAGGCAGGCAGAGAGAGAGGGGGAGGCAGGCTCCCCATTGGGCAGAGAGCCTGATGTGGGCCTCAATCCCAGGACCCTGGGATCATGACCTGAGCTGAAGGCAGAGGCTTTAACCCACTGAGCCACCCAGGCACCCCATATATGTGTGTATATATAATGGAACATTATATATCCTTTAAAGAAAGAAAGAAATTTTCCCATTTGCAACAACATGGATGACCCTGGAGGGCATTATTCTGAGTGAAATAAACCAGATAGAGAAAGACAAATACTGCGTGGTATTACTTCTATGTGGAATCTTAAAAAAAAAAGAAGAAGAAAGAAAGAAAGGAAGGAAGGAAGGAAGGAAGGAAGGAAGGAAGGAAGGAAGGAAGAAATAAAGAAAGAAAGAAAGAAAGATTGATTGAACAGATAGAAACAGAAACACAGTAGATCGCCAGGGCCTGGGGCAGGGGATGAGGAATGGGGAAAGGTTGATAAAGGAATACCAACTTTCAGTTATAACATGATGAAGTTCTGAAGATTTAACATAGAGTATGGTGACTGTAGTTGATGATAGTGTATTGTGTAAATGAAATTTGCTAAGAGGGTAAATCTTAAGTGTTCTTACCACATATGAACACACACACACACACACACACACACACAGTGTGTTTCTTACAGAAAAGATTCTTACAAAACTAAATATACTCTAAGATCCAGCAATTGCACACACTGGTATTTACCCAAATGAACTGAAAACATGTCCACACAAAAATCTGCATGTGGATGTTTCTTCAGAACTGCCCAAACTTGGAAGCAACCAAGGTGTCTTTGAGTAGGCGAATGGATAAATTGTGGGACATATGATGGAATATTATTTACAGCTAAAACGAAATGAGTTATCGAACCATGAAAAGACACGGAGGAAACTTTAATGCATATTAGTGAGGGGAGAGGGATGATTGGGCGGAACACCAAGGATTTTTAGGTCTGCGGAACCACTCTATATGACATGACAATGGTGGATACATTCATCTACCAATCCCACAGAATGTTCAACACCAAGAGGGAACTCTTGTGTAAACTATGGACTTCGGGTGACAATGTGTCATTGTGGATTCAATTGTACCAAATGTGCCATTGTACGTGAGATGTTGATAGTGGGAGAGGCTGTGCGTATGTGAGGACAGGGAGGATATGCGAATCCTCTGTACTTTCTGCTCAATTTTTCTGTGAACCCCCCAAAATGCTGTAGAGATAATTTTATCAATTAGATAAAAAAACAACCAACCAAAACAAAAATCTCAGCATCCTTGCTGATCTAGGAATCCTAGCAAACCCAAAGAAGGGTAAACACAAAATCATACCCAACTACATCATGATCAACCTGTTGAAAACCAAGAGTAAAGAGAAAATCTTAAAAGCCAAAGGAAAAAAGACGTAGTACGTACAGGAGAACAACAAGAACCACAGCCAATTTCTCATGAGATGTTGTCATTTCCTACATCAGCCAGAAGACCATGGAACAATATCTTTAAAGTGCTAAAAGGGAGGAAAACTGCCAAACACTCATTTTATATTCAACTGAAAATATCTTTTTTTTTTTAAGATTTTATTTATTTATTTGACAGACAGTGATCACAAGTAGGCAGAGAGGCAGGCAGAGAGAGAGGAGGAGGCAGGCTCCCCGTTGAGCAGAGAGCCCGATGCGGGGCTTGATCCCAGGACTCTGGGATCATGACCTGAGCCAAAGGCAGAGGCTTTTACTCACTAAGCCACCCAGGAGCCTCAGAAGACAGTTTTAGATGAAAGTGGGAGGATTCGTTGCCAGTAGACCCATACAGGCAGAGCTAAAGGACGTTCTTTAGGCTGAAGACAAACGATACCAGATGGAATCTGGAGCTACAGGAAATCGTTAGAAATGATAACTGTATCAGTAGATATGAACGACTATTTTCCTAACTTCTTTCAAAGTCAATTGTTTAAAGCAATAACAACAATGTATTGTGGGGATTATAACAAATGCAAAAGTGAAATGAATGACAGTGATAGAGCAAGGTGAGAAGGGGGCAAATTATACAGTTGAAACATTCCTATTTATACATGAAGTGGTATAATATTAATTCAAGCAAACTGTGATAAGTCAAGGATGCCTATCGTTATCCTTAGAGCAACCGTGAAAAAATAACACAAAGTCATAGAGATAAAATGGGGCTGTAGACAGTACTCAGTCTAAAAGAAGACAGGAAAAAGGGAAAAAAAATTAAAAGATGGGGTCAAGAGAGGCCAAATCGCAAGATGGTGGGATGGTTGACTTAAATGGAACCGTATTAATAACTCTACATATCATTAAAGGTAAATGTACTCAACAGTCAAGACTGTTTGAAAAATAAGCCCCGAGTATATGCTGTTAACCAGAGATAGACTTTGAATAGAAAGACAGGGTTGAAAGGAAAAGGACTGAAAAAGATATACCAATGCAAACGTTGAGTATAAGAAAGCTGGTGTGTTTAATTTAGTATCAAAGCAGAATGCAGAGCAAGGAGTATCACTAGAGAGAAAGATATTAATTTAATAAGGTTGACATTAGAATCCTGAACATGTATGCACCTAAGAACAAAGCTTCGAAACACACTAAGCAAAAACTGACCAAACTAAAGGGAGAAATAGACAAATCTACAATCATAGTTGGAAAGACGGGGAGTGAAAGAGAGAAAAATACAGGGTCAGAGAGACAGAGACAAGGAGGAAAGAGAGAGAAACAGATACAGAGACAAAGAGCCCAAGTGAGGGAGAGGGATGTGACCTGATCCTAACAGGACCCAGAGACAAGGGACGAGGAAAGAGAGAGATGCACCATGTCCTGGGCGGAGGGAGGGTCGGGAGCTCTGGTTGTGGCACATGGAGCCAGAGCAGGGGTCTGGACCTGTGGGATCCTGGAGGCGGTGCTGTAGGGTGGGCAACATCACTCACCCGCTGCCCCGTGGAGCCTTGGGGGCCAGGCTCCCCACGCAGTCCCTGTGTGGGAGGGAGGAGAGGTATGAAGTCAGCTATTGGGGGGTATGACCCAGGACTTCCCAGAATCCTCCACCAGGGGCTGCCTCAGTACTCACTCTCTCTCCCTTCTCTCCTGGGTGGCCGGAGATTCCTTTGGGTCCAGTGGGGCCTGGGGGTCCCTGAGCAATAAGACAGGGCCTCAGTCTTGTGCTGAGGCAGGATGGGGTGGGCAGGGATTTGTAGGGGCAGAGGGGTAGAGGAGGGCGCCTCAGTTTGGCCTGGCATCTGGGTTCTTTTCCCACACTCCCAGTGCCTGGCACACAGCAGTGACTTTGTACAGCTCAGGGTTCAGAGTTATGGCCCTGGAGTCAGAGAGTTTGTGCCCTGACCTGGAAGTTGCCATGTGCTGGCAGCAGCCCTAGGTCAAGAACCTCTATCTTTCTTGGCCGCCACGTGCGGACAATGCTTGCTTCTCCTTATGTGGACTGAATGAAAAGATCTATGGAAAGTAGTTTGCGTATTAAGTGCTCCATAAATGCTTGAATGAATGAATGGCGGATGGATGCCTGGATGGGTGGACAGATACGTGGACTGATAAGCGGGTGTGTTGATGAATGGATGGAACAGATTAGTGGGAGCAACTGGAGATTTACTCACCATGTGTCCAGGACTCCCAGGGATGCCCATGGGACCAGGAAGTCCAGGGGGACCTGGAATAAGACAGGATGTCCTCAGGACCGAAACAGAGTACAATGCCAGGAAGTCCAGCGTTCACTCCCTCCTGAGAGCCACAGCCTTAGGCCCTCTGCCATCTCCCAGCCCCACCCTTTACCCTGGACCTGGACTCAACTTACCCATGGGCCCTGGGGGGCCTGGGAGTCCAGACGGTCCCTGGGGCCAGTGGCTGCTAGTCTCAGTGAAGGTGTTGGACAGTAAGGGGTCCCCTGGCGGGGGGGAAAGATGGTGAGTGAGCACGGCTGAGCTTCAGCATGACCGTCAGTCTGTACCTGCCCCCTCTGCCAAGCCGACTGTGACCGCCCTGTGGGATAGCCTGCGTGTGGCTGGGGCTCCTGGACAGCTGCTCTAGGGATGGGGAGAGTATTGGTCACACAGGACCTGGAGGCAGGGAGACCTGGGTACTAACCCTACCACAGTCTAACTCGTGACATCCAGCAACACTCCAGCTTGCTGAGCCCGTACTGCCACATGTCAGATGGGGACACTAATAAAAGCTACTGTTTACTGACCACCTACTTTGCGCTGGGCTTCTGTAGGGGGGGGGTCATGGAGCTCTGGGAGAACTCTACAGTCGCTCTCTCCATTGTACAGATGAGGAAACTGAGACTTGGGGAAGGAGAAGGAGTGGTGAGATGGAATGAATGGTTGGATGGAGCAATAAATGAATGGTGCCCAGCCATACACCAAAGAAAAGGCACAGGTAGGGGTGAACGGGGCACTCCAAGGTCTGACCACTGGCAGCACGCATGGAGGTCAGGCTGGGGACAAGGCGAAGGATACACATCCGGGCCCTCCTGGGCGGAAGGGGCTCTGAGCACAGGACCAGGGGCACAGAGCTCATTTCCTGCTGCCAGGCCTGGAGCTTTCTGTACTCTGAGGGCTGGACCCTGGCCAGCTCCAAGGCTTGGCAGGAGGGCCTGATGCCAGCGGTTCCAAGCACAGGCTCCAGAGGATGCCTGGGTTTGAAGCTGGCCCCCCTCCCCCATGTCCTGGCTATGTGATCACCCCTCCCTTGCCCTCAGTTTTCCTCATCTGAGAACAGAGCAGGACAATGGCATCTGTCAGAAGACTAGGTAACACGTAGCTGACCAAAGGCAAACCTGGTAAACAGAAGGTAGATAGCAGTGGTACTGGGGTAATGGTTTATGCCGGCCTTGTCCCCACCCTCACCATTATCTGACGTGACCCCAGAGGACTTACCATACTGAGGGTTCCAGGTGTGGGGTGGTCCGACAGGGGCTGGGGGCCCAGGGGGCCCAGGAGGCCCTGGTGGGCCTGGAGGTCCCCTCTCTCCAGGGGTGCCCATAGCTCCGGCCTGGCCAGGGCTTCCTGGGGGGCCCTGAGGACCTACAATGGAACCAGGGAGTTGGTGGGTATCTAGGAGGCAGGGAAGCCCAAGGGTGGTTGCAAGGAGGCAGGAGAAGGCAGCCTGGGGGAGCGGAGTATAAGAGGGCTCCAGAGGCCACAGGCCCAGGACTGTCCTGGCTCTGACCTCCTTGGCCATCTATCAGAGGGATGGACAGCCCTCTTCAGGGGCTTTAGGACAATGGACACTTGGTACTTAGTAGATTCTTAGGAAATGTTGATTTCCAGGATGTTCTCTCCTTTCCCTTCCAGGCTTTTGAATGAGTTGTTCGCTCTACCAGTCTTTGCTCTGCCTGGTGTCCCCTTTAAGTCATCCTTTAGGCTTCAGCTAAGATGTCACTCCTACCAGGAAGCCCTTCCCACCCCCTACCCCATCCAGGCTGGGTCTCCACTTATTTCCTTGGGCCTCCCATACCTGCAACATCCCCCAGAAGAACATTGGTCCCATGGTGGGGGGCACTGCTGTTCCTCCTCTGCCTAGGTGCCCCCCTCCCGCCTGGTCTGGGAGCTCCGGGAGGCATGAACTGGTCTGAGCCCACCCCAGTGCCCAGCTCAGAACCTGCTAGGGTAGGTGCCTAGGAAGCATGGGTCCAGTGAAGGCAAGAGAGGGCTTCAGGGAGCCGTGGTGCAAGTGGAGGTGGGTGAGTTGAGACACAAGTGGGTAGAAGGGGCCCAGGCTACCTTTGGCCAACAAAGGGTTCACTGACAGGGCTGAGCTCGGTAGCTGAGGGGAGGGGCAGTGCTGTGGGACTCACCTGGCGGGCCTCTCATCCCCATTGGGCCTCGGCTGCCAGTGTCTCCCTTGGGACCGGTGGGCCCAGGAAGCCCCTGGGCACCAACTCGATCTGGGGGAGAAAGTTCATCAGCTTGGCAGCTCTGGCTTTCCTCTTGCCCTGACCCTGGCCCCAGCACCCCAGCCAGCACCTACCATCTCGAGGGAGCAGTGGGGCCCTCATGTTCTCTCTGGCTCCAGGTAGCCCTGGGGCAAGGAGGTAGGCAGGGGTCAGTGTCATCCAGGGTCCCTGCCCCCAGCTCCACCGTGTGGGGAAGGGGCGGTGGGGTGGCCAGACCCCATCCCCTCCGGCCCACTGGAGAACTGAGAAGACCGAGGCCCAGAAGAGGGTCAAGCTGGGGTGGGGACTGGAATCACTCCCTTGATTCATTCCCATGTGGGAGCACCCCCCCCCCATGACACACTCACCTCGGAGGCCTCCATCCCCAGGGCTGCCCTGGGCTGCTGGGGAGCCCCAGAGTGGGACGAGGTCCCCAGGGGCAACTGGGGTTGGGAGCACTGCCCGCTCAGTGACAGTGAGCACGGCCACCTGTGGAGGAAGAGGAAGACAGGGTAGGTCCAGGGTCTCAAGAGGGACAGGCCAGCTGAGGGGCTGTGACCCCCGGCTTGGTCACAGGAGGCCTGCGCAGCCAGTAGAACCCAGGTTGGATTGGAGACCCAGGGCCCAGAAGTGACTGTGATTTTCAAACTGTACAATTCATCCTTAGGAAAGCCATTACACACCATCTCCACCACCCCAGGGGAGTTCTGGGTCGCTGTGTGTTTGCTGGGTCGTGAAGTTTTTCCTCTGCTGACCTGCATCAATAATTTGAAACTTCTCTTGGTCTCTTAAAGCACCACAAGCTTGAAGGATTTTTACGAAATTTGGAAGGAAGTGTGGGAGGGTAGGAAATGAACTAAAGGCCGCGGGGTGTATACAAAACCACTCCGGGACCCAGTGTGGGGGAGCCTCTGAAAGGTCAGGGGTGCCTCCTAAGCCAATGACCGAGGATTAAAAAGGGGCCAGAAGGGGCACCCAGATGGTTCAGTCAGTTACGTGTCTGATTCTTGATTTCAGTGCAGGTGGTGATCTCAGGGTGGTGAGATCGAGCCCCACTTTGGGCTCTGCACTCAGCCCAGAGTCTGGTTGGGATTCTCTCTCCTTCCCCTCTGCCCCTCCTCCCGTTCACGTGCACACAGACACACACACACACACACACTCTCTCTCAAAAATAAATAAATAAAAACTTTATTTATTATAAATAAATAAGTAAATTTATTTATTATAAATAAAACCTTTAAAAAGGGGGGACAGAATGCCCATTGACCGTGGGTGGGGGTCCAGAGAAAAGTTGAAACTCTTGGGCAGACCCAAAATGGAGAACCACGCCCCAGATCTGAGACTGAGCCCCTTGTACTGGCCTCTCCCAAGAGGAAGTCCGGGAGCAGTGTGGGCTTCCTGGAGCTCCCCAACCTCATAGAGAGGGTTCTGGCACACATCGGGGGCATCCTTTCATGGGACAAAATGGAGATGTTGTGAATGGCTGGCTGGTTTTCTGCAGAGCCACGCATGCTAACTCCGCAACCATCCCTTCAGCTGTCTGGATTTCAAATTTCTCTATCCATTATTAACGTTTTGGTAAACATCTTCACATCGACTCTCCTTAAGATAAATTCCCAGAGTGACAGAGGAAAGGATACGCGGACAAAGTATGTACGTCTCTGCGTGAGCTTAGAAAATCTGGAAGAGAAGATGCTTAAATGTTGACCGTCGCTCTCTCTGGGGGTACAAGAGACTGTTGCAGATGATTTCCTGGTAGGTTTTTTACCATTCTGAGTTTTTCATGTTTCTAAATTTAGAATGTCTTACTTTTTTTTTTTTTTAAAGATTTATTTATTTTAGAGAGAGCACACGTGTGCAGGAGGCAGGGGAGGGGCAGAGGGAGAGAGAGAATCTCAAGCAGAGTCCCTACGGGGTGCGGAGACCAACTCACAACCCATCTCACAACCCCCAGATTGTGACCTGAGCCAAAATGAAGAGTCGGCCGCTGACCGCGCTGAGCCACCCAGATGCCCCTGGAATGTCTTACTTTTTAATTGCTAAAACCCTTTTATCTTGAAATCATTTGAGATGCTCAACAGACGTTTTGCTTCAGAAACTGGGAAGATAGTATTTTATGGTGGTGTGGGTGTGGGGGGGGGGTAAAAGGCAAAGGTGACAGGGCAAGGAGGGGACGTAGCCACAGGCTCTGGGCGATGTGTACAATTCTCTGTCTGCACTGGGGATGGGGGAGCACAGGGGACCTTCGTGGGGGAAGGAGCCGGCCAGGCATATGAATCTGAGCAGGCTTCCTGGGGACGGGCACGTAAGGGAGGCCAGCTGGTTCTGGAGGGTGGCGGGCGCCTGCTGGGAAGGCCACCTGTTCCAGGGTGTTGAAGCTCAGCTCAGAGCTGCCCTGTGGGAATGATGAGCTGATGGGGCGTGGGGGGTGGGCGGGGACGAGGTTGGGGGGCCCAGGGGAGGGGCAGCTGCTCACGCACCTTGGCCTCCAGCGCCTTCAGCCGCTCGGTCAGCTCTGACACTTTGCTGCAGTTGAGGCAACCTGCAGGGAGGGACGAGGCTGGGCCACGTGTCCCAGGTTCCCCGTAGCATACCTTAGCCCCCAGGGGGACACAGAATAGAGGCAAGGGGACAGACTCCTAATGACCCCAACCCATGAGATGGCCCAGTGCAGGGAAGGAGCTACAACCTGGTCAGGGTGGGGCATGCCCTGAGGGTTTCCTCGGGCTCCAGAGCCCCTAGAGCAGAACCAAAGACCCACATCCTGCAGCCTCGGCTTCCAAGATGCCTCCTTCCCTGGAAGCCAGGACAGGAAATCCTGCTGCTTCCCCCTGGGCAGGGCTGGCCTGAGCTTGCTGGCTTTGGGGACCGACACATCACAGCCTGGATAGTGTTGGCCTTAGGGGTGCTACCCCTCTGATCCTCCCTCCACAACCTCTGGCCAGGTCCTCTGGTCTCCCCAGCAATACCCCTAAGTGATCCGTAGCCTTTCCGGCCCGTTATGCAACCTCCCAGCGGCCGCATACAGAGACTAGTGTTTACAGGCTCGTCTCTCCAAGATCCTGGGTGTTGGGACAAGTGTTACCCCAGTTCACATCTGAGGAAACTGAGCTCAGAGCAAGGATAGGGCAGTCCCTAATGAGCACAAAATCTGGGGTCAAGTCCCAGCTCTGCCTCTTCCTGGCTGTGGGGTCCTGGGCAGAGCATGTCTCCTCTCTGACCCTCGGCTTCCTCCTCTTTAACATGGGGACAATGATGCCTTCCTGGGGCTGGAAGATTTAAATGAGCTGACAATGGAAAGCACCTGGCACGGTGCCTCACTCATTGCAGACGCCTATTAGAAAAGCATCATTTCAATAAAAAGCAGAAGCGGGGGGGCTTGGGCCTCTGTCTGCCAGAGTCCGGGGGTCATGGGTCTTGGGGTACTGGGCCCAGGTCAGACTCCCTCTAGAGCCCTGGGGTGGACAGGGATGGGCACTCCCCCTGACCCTCCACTGCTAGACCCAGCCGGTCTTAGGACCATCACCACATTGCCTGGGCCCCCACCAGGCCTCCCTTAAGCCAGAGGGACCCTAAGCAGCTGCCCTGGCACCTACCTGAGAAGGCTGTGGGCCGAAGCGCCATCCGTCGCATGGTGTTGCCCGACCACCTGGGCTCCACGAAGCCAGAGGAGCCTGCAACTGAGGGACAACGGGGGTGAGGGACCCGCCGCCCTGCACCGTCCTTGTTTCGGACCCCACCCTGCCCGTCTGCTGCTGTTGCCCCAGCGGGGATCCCTACTTCCCTTAGTGCAGAGGGAGACAGAGGCCCAGAGAAGTGGGACAGTTTCCCGGGATCACACAGCATGAGCTGGGCTGAACTGGAACAAGACAGCCAACCTGACGGTGTTGGGGAGGGGCTCACAATGGGTGGGGGTGACAGTGAGGCACTCCCACTTTCCTCCCCCGCCCCCAACCCCGGCTTCCTGGGTTAAGAGCTTAGAGCTAACAGGTGCAAGGCCAAGTCTCAGCCCTGCTACTCGCTGCCTTTAAGACTTGTTATCTTTGGACCCGCCTATTTCCCAACCATAAAATGGGGTACTCAGGCCACTACATCTCCCAGGCTGCTGGGAGGCCCGAGGAAGGCGATGTGTGCCAAGAGGCCCACTGGGCACACGCAGGGCCTGGCACACAGTGGGCAGCTGGGACAACGCCGTCCACCCTCTCTCCTTGCCCCAACTGGTAAAAAGTCACAGAAGTGGATCCAGCCCTGGTTTTAAATGAAAACCAGAGGGAGGCTGGCTGCCTGGGAGGGCAAGGGGGGCTGTGTTCCAGGAGCCCACCCCTGCCACCACCCCTATGGAGAGCCAGCTGCCCTGGCCTGCCTGGCTTCGGGGGCCTGGTTTTCTCCACAGCCAGAGGGATGGGCTGGCCAAGCCAGAGGCAGGGGGCACAGCTGGAGGGGCTCTGGAACCAGCAGTAGCAACTGCCCCCCCACCCGCCCCCTAGGCCTGCCTTTTAAGGCCACGAAGTGCCGTCTGTCCAGGGGTGGGGAGGTGGAGAGAAGATCCAAATAAGGCACAGGCCTGGCGGCTTAGAGCCAGGCTGTGGGTTAGTGCAGGGAGTGAGGTGCCGGGAACTCAAACCAGACGGGTGCCTCTGGCTAGCCCTCAGTAGGGAGGCTGCCAGACCCCGCTGCACTACAGGGCCTTCGTTCAGACTAGGCCTGCATCCCCAGCACGCCCTCCCTGGGGACCTGTGACTTGCCCCAGTGCAGGAAGTGACTCTCTCCCAGGACAGAGGAAGAGGTGTGTTGGCACCCCAAGACTGGGTTAGGGACTGGGGACAGGTGAGGGGGGTGGGATGCCACTGTGAGCCATGGCCAGTGCTAAGTGCTGTATCTATCCCAGCCCAACCCTAGAGTAGGTAATAACAGCTGACACTTAACAGTTAGCACTTAACCCCGGGCCTGGCACATTCTAGTAAACACGTCCCATGTCTTAACTCATTATCCTCCCCCAATCCTCCAAATGGGTGCTAGTACCATCTCCACTTTACAGATGGGGAAACTGAGGCACAGAGCTCCTCTGTCCCCTGGGCTCAGACAAATGGATGAGTGAATGGGAATCTCTCTCCTGGGTGAAAGCAAGAAAGCTGGAGCCTGGACTTGAACCCCGGCTGGACTAACTCCAGGGCCTGAGCTCCTTTCCCTGGGCCAGCTGGCCCCTGGAGTCAGCAGGCTGCACCGAGGCAGGGAGGCCTGGCACCGGCAAGAATGCAGGCTCCAGAGGGGAATGGGCTCCCTGAGCCCTCCTCACCCTCTTTGCTCCCAGGAGAAGATGTAATAGGCCATTTTAGTTCCTTTTGCAAGACTCCTGCCAAAAGAAGCTGCTGTCTCTCCAAGCCCATGGAAGTTTGGGCTTTTTCTGTGATGAAACTGGGCAGACCATCTGCCCAGCCCGCCCTCCCCGCTACCCTGCTATTGTTCCTCTGTTTCTCCGTGGCATTTCTCCAACGCATCCTATAACTATGTCAGTTCCTGAGTCCGCTGCTCATCATGCGCCGGAACATGAGCCCCACCAGGGCAGGGACCCAGCCTGGCCTGTGCAAGGCCTGGAAAAGTGCCCGGTGCGTAGTAGGACCTCAGAGGCCTCAGTAAACCTTCTGTTCATGAAGGCATGACTCGCCGGCTGAAAAACGAATGCAAAACAAAATAAAAAGCAAAATACTGTGGACGGCAGACACCACGCTCTTAAAAATGAGCATAAATCTTCTAACACCACACGAGGGGTTCCCTGAGTCATTAATTTGTGCACTTGTGGTTGGAAATTCTTTTTCATCCAGTTTGCTTTCAGGCATTTCTCTGGGAGCCCGGAGGAGACTAGAAAAACCAATGAAAATACAGTTTGACCATCAACATAGATGTAACTGGCTCAAAGTCAAGGGCAAGTTAAAATTTTAAAAGGAAGGAAGGAAGGAAAGAGAAAAGGAAGGAAGGAAGGCTAAAAAAATAACAAAACTGTCCAAAAAAAATCGCAGAATATGTTGGTTTTGGTTTCAGGGTTCACAAAAACAATCCCCCAAACTCCTCCAAATTCTGATAAATGGACAGAACTACTTTAAGGGAAAACCAGGTTGTTAAATGGCCCTTGAGCACAGCAAATCCCAGTAGGGAAAAGGCTGAGGGTTGGCGAGAGGTCTCCTGTTATCCGAAAATATCACATACTTCCCATTGGTGTTGGGCTAGGGCCCTTAAAGCAGACCCCAGTGGGCTAAAAGCTCCCCTCACCCCAGCCTGGTGGTTTGTCCTAAAGGGCTGCCCCTCAGCCCTATAGTCACCCTCTCAGGGGCTCCAGGCTGGGTCTAGGATCACAAACTCCAGCTCCATTCTAGAAGCCTGACTGTGAGCTACTTCCCACCACCAGGGAGGTCTCTATCAGTATTGTGTGTGTGTGTGTGCACACGCGTGCACACACACACACACTGCTTCCCTACCCCCTTCCCCGAAGCAGTCAATCCTATGTCACCTCCCCCAGGAAGTCTTCCCAGACAGACCACCAAAGCTTCCCCTTGAAGCTCTCATCGTTCCATCACTCCCTGTCTTGATCTGCACAAGGGCGGCATCAGGGATAGTTTTGAGCCCTCTGCCCCCACAAGCAGCTCCCCTTCCCTCTGCCCAGGACCAGGGTTAAGCTAAGAAGCCCTTTCTCATTGGGTCCTCATGAGAACACAAGGCCCCGAGTGGAAAGGCTGCCTGTCTGCACAGTGAGGTGGGGCTGTGGGGATTCAAACCAACGCTAAGCTGAGAACGCAGATTTGAGAAGTTGAAGAGTGTCCCTGGGCAGCGTCTCTGACTTTTTCTCTCAGGGCAGGGGCTGGGAGAGGGCCTGCCTCATTCACAAGCCACCCATGGGTCTGCTGGGTCCAGTGACCACAGCCACAGGGAGGCTGCCTCCCCAGCCCCAGGCCAGGTGTCCTCCTGGGAATTTACTTTGCAAATATAAATATTTGCTGCTGTTGGCCTGAACCAAGGCTGGGGTTGGGGTGGAGGGGCCGGGAGCTCCGAGTACCCTCCAACGGTCTCTGGGAAGCCTCAGTCTGTGTCTGGCCTGGCCCTCTCTTCAGTATAAAATGAGGTTCCCATTAGCAGATTAAGTGCTGGAGAGACGGGAGCAGTGCAGCAGGATGGGGGACATCGTAGCCAGGTGGTGGCTCCAAGGAGGTCACAGGCAAAGGGGACAGCTGCTACCTGGGCTGTAGGGTGGGAGAGAGGGCCAGTGTGGGCCGGGGCTGAGAAGGAGGGAGGGCAGGGCTGGAGCACATCACTGGCCTGCCCAGGAGGATGGAGAGGGTAGCACCAGCCAGGGGTGGAGGATGGGCTGGCAGGGAGTCAGGAAATGGGGGCCGCCAGGTCTTCCAGATGGGAGTGGAGCAGAGGGGTGGCAGACATGGGCAGGTTCATGCAGCACTGAGCCCCCAGGATCCTGAATCCTCAGAGTGAAGCATAAACCTGACCTTGTAACCAGCATCTTGTTAGGGTTGGAGATGCGGACAGGCCCGGGACCCAGGAAAGGCCTGGGCCGCAACCTCCCATCTATTCTTAAGGTTTTGTGCTGTGTGACCTCGGGCAAACTTCTTCCTTCTCTGGTTCCCCACCACAGACGACAAGAGCTGCAGGGGTCCCTGGATGAGGAAGGGACATGTGTGCTAAAGACAGTGGGACATTGAGGAGCCGAGAGAGGGTTGTCTGACTCCAAAGGATCCCATGGGAGAGGAGGGGGAGGGAGCTCCTCTATCTTTCTGTCTGGGTGGGCTTCCGCCAGTCTCAGGGTTGTGCCAACGGTCTGAGTGCCCTGCCCTGGGAGTCCCTGGCTGGGGCTGCTGCACAGGAAAACTCCTGGCTCCGGTCATATGGATGGACTTTGAATCTGGATGTGACCCTGAGCATGGCATTTCCATGTCCCAGCCTCAATTTCTACATTTGGACCTTCTGCATTGAGACACGATAGCATGACGCCGGTGAGTATGAGTCACGGGTTGGGCATGGCAGACAGGGGACGCTTTCCTTCCCCTCGTCAATTTGATAGTGGGAGGGTCAGGTAGGGGGTTGGTATACTGCAGACCTCAAGTCAGAGCCCTGGCTCTGCTCTGAGAATCCCAGCTACGGAGCTTACTAGCAAGTGTGATCTTGGCTGAGACCTATGCCCTCTCTGAGCCTCACTTTCATCATCTGGACATTGGGGCTGATCTGTTTGCTGGGACTCGTCCCAGAGGCAGGATCACAGGGAGGCCACAGCAGCCCTGCCCTCAGCAGAGCCCACCAGGGGGTCAGGACCAGCAGATTTAGTACATCCTGGCCTTGGCCCTTCCTCAACTGTGTTCTAGTGGGAGCGGGCAGCTAGGTGAGACCTCAGCCTGGCTCCCTCCCCGCCATCTAGTCCCCGCTTCCTAAGGCCTGGAGACACTAATAGAGGCTTGGCTAGGCAGGTCCTGATCCTGGCTCTTCCCGTGCTGAGTGACTCCAGGTCAGTCCATTTACCTTTCTGAGCCTTGGTTTCCCCATCTGCAAAATAAGGCCCATTCCAGTCTTTTCCTCCCAGGTTGTCGTGAACATCAGAGAACATCCCTGCTCATCATCAGAGTGAACATTCCCATTCCGCAGATGGGAAAGCCAGGGCTAAGAGCTGTGAAGGAACGAAGATTCTGGAGACTAAGGCCCTGGGAATGGGGGTGGGGAAGCACGCAGAGGCCTGCCCGCTGAGCAGCTGACGAGAAGCGTGGTCTCAGAGGTCGGAAGCAGGAGAGTCCCAGAGAGCCATTACAGAATCCCCAGCACAGGCGCCAAAGGTTCAAGGCCTGAGTCTCTGGTGCTCGTATTAAACGTGGGCATTTTTCAATACCAGGTGACTTCCAGATAGAGACAAGATTCAGAGAGGTGGAGTGACTTGCCGCAGGTCACACAGCAAAGCGCAGCTGATCTAGGTCTGGATTCTGGAATGAGGGGTCCTCTCTCTCCTTCTTCAGGCCACCCAGGCTGCTCTGATGACACAGCTCTGTGGCCCCAGGTCCATGTCCCAGTGCTGGGCAGACTACGAGGTCAGTCACCAGCAGGGGAAACAGGTGGGGAGCTCAGCCCAGCTGCCAGAGGAAGGGCAGGGCCTGGGATGGGCCTGCATTGTCCCCACACTTTCCCACCCCCATTCCCAGGGCTGCTAGCAGAGCAGTTTTCCAGAATATCCAGGCCTGAGCATCCCTTTACTCAGCTCTCACTGAAAATATGGGTTTGGGAGAGGCCCCTCCTGTCCCATCCATCATCACATTATGCCTACCCCGGGCAGTCAGGCCACCAGCAAGGTCTTTACTGTTATATTTCATCCTCAAGACATCCCTGGGAGGCAGACTCTAGTATCATGCCCATTCCACAGGTGAGAACAATGAGGCTTATTGTGCGGGAGTCCTAGGCTCTGCAAGAGCGCATGGCCGAGTGGTGCTCTTTAGAGAGGGTGCCCCTCCCTCTGAGTAGGCATGACACCAGGGCCACCGGCTCTGCAGCTTCCCCATTCCCCAGCCCTTGCACAATGACTTGCACAATGCATGGGGAGTCCCCGGCCCAAGGCCACACAGCTGGGGTGTAGCAGATCTGGCCTGGCCCATGAAGCCCTGGATACTCCCGGCCCCAGGCTGGGACCTGGAGACACTGAGAGGGAGATGGCAGATGTCAGGGATGGCCCAGCCCTGCCTGTCTTGCACACCCACCATGCCATCATCAGAGCCCTCAGCCCTGATCGTGGCTTCTGGACGAACCGCCTCCAGCTGTGGGAGTCAAGGGCGCGGGGCTCTGCCCCCACCTGTCCCCCACCCTCACCAGCTCCACAATGGCCCCGCGGACCTGGAAAGGTCTGCCCTTGAGAGGGAAGCCAGGGACAGAGCGGCCTTTGTCTGGGCAGGCCTGCTAGGCCCAGGTGGCCCCCACACTCTGGGGATTCACCCTCCCCCCCCCACAAGCTTCTCTGTAGCCTCTTTGGCAGCAGGCCCTCCTGGCTGGCTCTCCTCCTGCCCCCTGGGCCCTTCCGTCTTGCTTTCTCGAAGCATGGAGGGGAGGGTCCCGTACCTGGTTCCCCATCATGTCTGCCCTCCCACACAGGCCTGGTGGTCTCCTCTCAGTCCAGGACTCCTACTGGCCATCGGGCAGCTCCCCTGCTCCTCTAGCCACCCCAACAGAA
This sequence comes from Lontra canadensis, assembly GCF_010015895.1. Lineage (NCBI taxonomy): Eukaryota > Metazoa > Chordata > Mammalia > Carnivora > Mustelidae > Lontra > Lontra canadensis. The sequence continues at coordinate 3,554,797 of NW_022631081.1, read as the reverse complement.
CTGGGGACCCCCCAGCCCCACAAGGAAACCTGCCAGGCCCCCTCCCCACCCCACTTTGTGGTGAGCTCTGCCCCACACCCTGGGGGACTCTGGGTATGGGACTCCACCTCTCTGGGCCTCTGGTCTGTGAGCCAGGACTCAGCCAGGGCTCTCATAGGGTCCCAGGGAGGTGGAGCTTGTATATCTTTCAAGATTGGTGATTTCTGTTAGCATCACGTTCTCCTGAGCCAGAGGCCATGTCTCACGCGTTCATGGAATCAGAATAGGTCTTGCGACTGAGGCTGCTTTGGGGGCCCCAAATGGCCCCTTTTCACTGAGGTGCCTACGGGACTGCTTCTTGGGCTGGTTCCAGGCTAGTCTGTCCTCTGGAGGGCCATTGTGGGAACGCAGCCCTTGGTGACCAAAGTCTTTCTCTGAGTTCAGGTAGGCATCGAGGGCAGGAGCCACCTGGTCTGCTTAGCAGAGAGGCAGGTGGCCTGGAGAGGGCTCTCCAGGTAAGCATGTGGCCAGAGCATGGGGAGGCCTGGGCTGTGTCCTCTGGGCGTACTGGGGTGCTAGGCGCTTAGCCCTGAGCCACACGTGTGGCCTGCAGAGGAGGGCCCCGGGGTAAAAGAGCCCCCCTCCTGTGCCTGGGACATGCACTGTGCGTGGTATGCCCATCCCTCAGACCCTGACGGCCACTTAGCAAATGTACACCCACCACTTCCCGGAGCCCGGGTTTCTTCGCCTGTAGGACGGATACAAGCATCCCAACCATGCCAGCCCGGACCTCAGCGGTGCTTCGCTTCCGAGAGCTGGGAGGGTATCCAATGGACACGTCCATACGGGTTTTCCCCTGAGTTTGGAGGAAAGACCTGGGATGGAGTGACTCAAGATGTGAGCTCCGGGGCATGTATGGAATTTCTCCAGAGCTCCTGAGAGTCCCCCAGGAGGGAGGCGGGTCCACACCTGGGGGGCAGCCGGCCCTAGCTGTGTCCGAGCTGTGCCTCAACGGTGGGCCCCGGAGGACATGCTGCTGAGTGTTCGGTGTCCCCCAACTCAGCAAGGGTTGACCGCTCCCGCCCGCGCACCCGAGGGAAGGCACCTGGCCTGTCCCTCAGGGGGTCCTACCTTCCTCGCAGTTTACCCCCGAGTGCCCGGGGCAGCATCTCCACTCACGCGCGGTCACCGTCTTGTACATCACCTTGTACGAGGGTCTCACCACGGTTCTATAGCTGAAAGAAGGGCCCAGGGGGCCAAACTCAGACAGAGTCTTCTGCTGCCTTTCCTGCTCACCTGGATGTCCATGAGGACAATGTCCGGGGTTCTCTGCCACCTTTGGGCCCCTCTGGAGGCTCTCTCTGGCTATATTCTGGGATTCAGCCCCTCCAATCCCTCCTAACTCCCCAGGTTGCAGGGGGTGGGATCCAGATCCTAACTGGACAGGGAGTCCCTGCAAGCTGGCCTGTCCCCAGAAGTGAAGCCTCACCCAGCAAATGCATGTGGGTAACTGGTGGACTTCTTCCTCTAGGAAGCCCTCCAGGTGCCCCAGGAGCAGAAGGGGAGGTGCTGAGATTGGGCATAGGGCTGATGTTCCCTTTGCTCCACCCGCCGTCAGGGTCCCAGCCTTGCCCTGCACTTCTGATGCTGGACTGTGACCAGGCCTCTGTTCACGCCGTGCCCCCACCTGGAATGCCACTGGCTTCTGAGTCACTGGGGTCTTGCTCACCTGCTCCCCGGGCAGCTCATGGGCCAGGGGCAATTCTGCAACACTCGCTGAAGGTAGGTGCCATTTTGCACATGGCACGAGATGGTCCGGGTCACCACGTAGGAGCACCAGTTCCTGAAACAGACCCACAGCGAGCAAGCTCGGGCGCTGTGCACAGCCCCTGCCCAGGACCCAGGGTTGGGGGTGAGTGAGGAGGTCCAGGTTCTCTCCAGGAGCCCCTGAGTCTCTAGGTGGAGAGACCCCTGAGCTCTCAGAGTCCTTTGGGCCCCAGTGGGAGTCTTGGGGGCACTGTGGCTGTGGGTGAATCCAGAGCCCTGGAGGGGGCAGCTGTGCTGGGGGCACTCGGAAGGGCTTGGGGAATGAGCTGTGGGGCACAGGACAGGAGCAAGGTATCTTTGCCCAACCTCTCCTTTCTCAATATCACTTCTCTCTACCCGCAGCCCATCCAGGTCACCAATACCTCCTGCAGCCCACCCGGACGACAGCAGCAGCCCCTCCGTCCTGCCCCTCAGTGGCTCCCAAGAAGGAGTGCCCTAAAATGGAAACCTGGCCTTATCCTTCTCTCACTCACCTTCATGCTCAGTACTCCAGTGCTCACACCTGCTGGGATCCTGCACCTCCAGGCCTTTGCTCACACTGGGCCCACTGCCGGGAGCACCCTGCCTCTACTTCCCCACTTGTTACCTCCGAGCTTCAAAGCCCTACTGTGCTGTCACCTCTCCCCTTGTCCTTTCCATCTCCACCTACCCTAACAGAATGATGGTTCTCTGCTCAGATCCTGCAGCACTCTGTATCCCCATCAGGCTGAATGCAGCTGGCAATTCAAGTCTGCCCTCTCCCTCCCCTGACATGACAGAAGAGAGGCTGTCTGTCTTATCCTTGGGTTCCCTCTGTGGAACAGCCAGATGTCCCAAGCACGGAGGACTGACTTCTCCAAATGCCAATTAATAATCATAGTTGTGCTGCATATATCAAGCAACTACTGTATGCTTCATAGTGCACCGCATATATTGAGCACCTACTATATCCTAAGGGTATTTACATTCACCTTCTTGGTGAGCCAGGCTGGCACCTCCCCACATTTTACAGAGGGGAGGGGAAGACAACTGTTCCTGTCCCAGACCTGGCACATGGTAGAGGCCGATTTGCACCCAGGAATGTGGATGGCCCACCGTGGATCCTGACTCCATGCCAGAGACCTCAGCTTCTGTTTTCTCCCCATCTCCTGAGCCATGGTCTGTGGTTCTGTAAAGGCCCCAGCCTGGGAACCTGCTGACCCCAGGCTTGAGGTCACAAAGGAAAACTCTGGTGGAGTGGCGGGCTCAGGCCGCAAAGGGTCACCTGAAACAGTGCCTCCTTTCCCAGCCCCAGCAAAAAATGCAGGGCCCATGACCCTGTGCAGGCTGAGGGCTGCTGAGCGCCTGGAATGTTCCGGCCATCACAGAGGCATCTGCCGCCACCAAAATCAGTCTCCTGGCTGCTGTCCCACCCCCTACCCTGGCCCACCCAGAGGACAATGTCCTTGGCTGGTACCTGCCATCTAACCCACTGTGGGACCCTGGGGAAGTCCCCTCCCTGTCTGGCCACCCTGGAATCAGTCCAGGAGGCAGGAACAGCCCAGCCAAAGGCAAAGGGGGGAAAAGGGATGGCTTTGTTTAGACCAGTGACCTGGCAGAAGCTCCACCCAGCCCGTGGCCAGCCACCCCACGTGAGAGGTGACAGGTGCTTGTTACAGTGCTGTTGGGAAAGATGCAAAACCAGGAATCGCCTAAATAGCCGCGGGACCCCTAGACCTGGAAAACCAGATGCTGAGCTACAGCCCAAGTTCTCCACACGCAGACCACCGTGTCTGCTTAAGTGAAAAACGCAACAGGAGGAGAACGATTGCGTTTCTATTCAAATGAGGAAGCCCAAAGACTATACGCCCATTCATAGATATATGTGCACAAAGGTAGGAAAAATCACAGGCTTGCGGCAAATGGCCCCCTCTGGGGGCAGGGAGGGGCTCTCCATCTGCTCCGACCCCTGCACTAACAGCAGCCTTGGGTTATCATGCTTGCTGCACACCAGGGGCTGGGGCCAGGCCCTTTCACATGCCAATATGAGCACCACTTTACAGATGGGAAGACAGAGGCTCTGGGGTCTGGGATGTGCCCCATGGCATCCAAGCCATGGTCATGGCTGAGCTGAGGTCCATCTGATCCTAGAGTCCGCCCTCTTAACCTATGGCTGGCAACTTTTCTCCTAATGAGCAGGTGGGGATTTTAAAAGTTAAATACATTTCAAAAAGGCCCTCCATCCTTTAGATCCCCCTGGTCCCCGGAGCTGTGCTTTTTGAACCCGGAGTTTTGTTTGCTTGGCGAGGGGTGGGGGCATAAGACCCTTTGAGAAAGTGATGTCGGTTGCAGCTCCTCTCCAGAAAAATGCATAAAACTCAGAGTGCAAGTTTTGGAAGGGGGCTTCCTGAAGGGTATCTACGGACACAGGGCCATGTGCCCTCACCCGCACATGAGCGCACACCCCTCCCTCCATGCCCACACCCTGGACTGCGTTTGGGGTGGTGTGCCTGGGACTGCCCACAGTTGCCTGATCTGCCCCTTTTTCCTGGGGGTGGGAGCTAGAGAAAACAATTTTCTTCTTCTTTCTTAATTAAAATCACCCCCAGGTGGGTCACTGCCTGGCTCCCTGGTTTATTTCTCATGACCTTGAGTTTGCTTGAATCTCCTGCTTGGGAGATATGGAGCTGGTGGCTGACTAGCCAGAAGGGGATACTCAGGATATGTGGGGTCCAAGGTCAGCCCCTGGCCCCTTCCCTGGGGTGTGGGGAGTCACCAATAACCACAGCCCACCCCTCCCCAACCTTGAAGACCCCAGCCCGCACTGTTCTTTGGATAAATCCAAGTTCTTCTGCAGAGCCCTAGCCCGGACCCCCTGTAAATTTTCCACCCGGGGAAGCAGGAAGGAGGTCCTTCTAAAGCACAGACTTAATGTGGCCACTGCCTGCTCTGAGTCCACAGTCCGCCATGGCTCCTCATTGCCCTGTGAGCCCAGACTGACTGGTCCTGCAAGGAGGGGTGGGCACCTCCAGGGGTCCCTTTCAGCAGCCCTGAGCTCTTCCCTTCCCTGTGGATGCTGACAGAGGGCACTGGCAGGGGCCAAGCCACGACAGGGCTCAGCCTGAGGGTGCTTAGGGACATTTGCTGAATGACCGAATGATTAAGAGCAGAGAGTGGGCCTGGGCAGGGGAGCCATGACCCAGGTTCCTGGAGATGGATGCAGTACTTGGAAGCCGGCCTACAATCCTGCCGCCCCTGGGGACCCTCTCTCCTGGGACGGGACGTGGTCAGTGAGAAGGTGCCCAGGAGCCCCCGATGCTGAGTCTGTGGGATAGAGCTAGGACAGGGGCTGGGAGAAGGCAGCACTTCCCTTCTGGGCTTGCCACTCGTGCCCACTCAGCACCTCCCAGGCCCCCAGAGGCTGCAGGAGGAGAGAAAACAGGCCAGACCAGCTCAGCCTGGCACCGGCTACCCCCATGAGGGCCCCCCTCCCACTTGCCCTCCAGTCCCTGCCACAGGGGCCCAGGGGACTTTGTCTCTGCGGGGCCCAGGGCTGTGATCCGGAACAGTGATAGCGGCTAATTGCAGGAGGCAGCCAAGCGGGCCAGGGGCCAAGGGCCGTTATGAAAAGAAGAGGAAAGAAAGGAGACGTATGAAGTGGGGGCGGGGTGATTAGAGCCAGAACCCCACGCTGGAGGCAAAGTTCTAGTCCTGGCCCTGCTACTTCCTAGCTCGGTGACCTTGGACAAGGCCCTGTCTCTCTCAGTGCCTCACTTTATCCATCTGCAGATGGGGACAGCAGGATCTCCTCTGGCAGAAGAGATTTCACACACACACCACATAGCCACATAGCCCGGAGCTAAGAGCTGTGGTTCTTGGACTGGGGCTCGGACCCCACAGCCCACAGCTGGGGTCCAGCGGCTTCCCCGAGAGACCTCAGCACAGCACCTTCCATCCAAGGTCCTTGCCTTGACTTTGGGATAGAGATTGCCAGGCTCTGCATTTAATAGGGGGGGCACCTGAGGCTCCAAGAGAAGTCACATGGCCGGGTCACCCACGTGGGCGCAGAGCTGGGATTTGAGCTCCCGGGAGAGGGGCTGGGGAAGAGAATTCTCCCCTCTCCTTGATTCTAGGACTTGCCCCAAGAAAGCCCACCCTGTAGGAGGAAGTGGCCTGGGACACTGGTGATGGCTTCTATTAGAGAACCACAGTGCTGAGATGGGGTCGTTAAAGGAAACAGGGATTCAGGAGGGAAGGGACCTGGGGGGGGGGTGTCAGGAAGCAGCCCCAGCAGGGACTGGGGGACATACAGAGGGGCAGGGGTGAGCCAAGGCAGCTCTGCACAGCCCCCAGGCACCCTGGTTCTGGGGGTCTCAAAGTCTTGTCACATTCCTGGGGCTGGGGCATCCTCTTGGATGCCTTCCCGGGCCTCCCCCTCCCCAGGCACAAAGCCTCTTTTCTGCCTCTGATCCCTTGGCTGCCAAGGGGCGCCTGGGGTGCTGGGCTGGGGGTGGAGGGAGGTTTGATGGCGTGTGACATCCCCATGCTATCTCCAACAATGCTGGGACATGGCCACAAGGGGAGGTCCCGGCAGCTGAGGACCACGGATTCCTCTAGCTACGGGTCCCTTCTTCCACCTCATGTCCGTGATAGCAGGAACCACTATTCATCCCTCTTGTGGTGGACCATCCCCCCTCAGAACAGGCCAGTGGGCTGGGGAGAAGGGGAGGAAAGGGGAACACTGAGGAAACGGAGAACAGGGGCAATGAAGTGACCTGTCTGGGGTCACACACTGAGTGAGGACCAGAGCCGGGACTCCTAACCTCAAGCTGCAAACCTTTCCCAGACCCACCAGCTGACGCCTTCTCCTAGGGTGCCAAGGACATGGGATTGGGAAACTGGCTGGCTGGGATTGAGGTGCCGCTTTCCCTCTCTGGGTCCCATTCTGATCTGCAAAACGGGGACAATGGCATTGCCCGTAGGGCTTTGGTGATGCTAGGCCACTGTGAGCTTTCTGTGAACAGATGGGGTTCGGTCACAGTTCCCAGTGACCACCAGCTACCTGCCCAGGGCCACCATCTTGCTCCCACCCAGGAAGCCCTGGTGGGTGAGAAGCCCAGGCTGGGAAGCCCTGTCCTGGACTGGTTGGAGGGCAGTCTGGACCTTAAACCCTCTCCACCATCATCCTGAGCCCGACAATGGGAATTCGAATTTAGGGTCTTGGTTATCTTAGCACCTAGGATCCTGGGGGTTCACATTCATGCCCTGGGCAGGTCCTATCCTCCTTCTGAGCCTTAGCTTCCTCTTCCGTGAAAGGGAGATCATCAAAATGCATGCCTCCCATGGCAGCTGGGAAGATTCTGGAGGTGGTGGGTGCAGGTAATTATGCCCAGCCCAGGTCAGCTGTGGTCAGCATGCAGTAGGTGGGATGGCTGTGATACGGGCCACCTGCCTGCTCCTGTCTGAGATGCCTGCTATTCTGGCCTCTGATGCCTCGGCCACCTCTGCCCTCCAGCCCTAGCCATGTCACCTGCTCTTGCTAGCCCAGCAAGGGCATGCTGGCCCCTGACCACTGGGAAAGGGAATTTCTGAAAAGAATTAAAGAACTGAGGCCCTAGGGGGTGGGGGCCCTAGGAAGGCCTTTGAATGGGATGAAAAGGCCTGAAGCGGTCTGGCTACTCCGCATTGTCTGCCTCAAACAAACGGCTGGCCTTCGAGAGGGACCCCAGCAGGGGTAGGGGCTGGCCTTTGAGAGGGGACCCCAGCAGGGGTAGGGGCTGCAGCCAGGACAGGGGACAGGTTCAAACGCTGTTATCATGGCCGGAAAGACACAGATTCGAATCCCAACACTTCCATTAATGGCCCATGAACCCAGACAATTATGCTAATTCTCTGGGGTCTCAGTTTACTCATCTGCTAAATGGGGACAGTGCTTCCTACTTTACTCAATCCTTGAAGGATTCATGACCACGCTGCAAATAAGGGGCTCCTCCCTGGGGAGATGCTCCACAAACACCAACAGAGAGAATGTTCCCAGCTCCAGAAACAGCAGCAGGAATACAGAATGCTCTCTCCAGTCTCTGATTAAAATGCCAGGTCCCTGGGGTGGCCACTGACCCACAGATCTGTGAAATTCCACCCCAGTCTTCTTCCTCCGAGGGAAATAAATAGCCGGGTACTAAAAAAAGCCGAGAGAAGGGAAAAGGGAGGGGGGTCCCCAAGGGTCAGTTGGGGGATGTGCTGGGCTTTTCCTGCGTGCAGGGAAGGGGGCCCTTGAGCTAGGGCGATGGAAGTCCCAGGAGGCGGGCTTCTCCCTCGCTGTTCCCCTTCCCCCACCTCTGGGGCTCAGGAGGTGAAGTGGTGGGGGCGGTGGAGGAGTCTGGAGGGGAATGCCGTCTCAGACACATGGAGTCGGGGACCCCCGCACTGCCGGGAGCCTCCTCCAGATAGCGGGGCTGGCCCAGGTCCCTACTCCCATCCGGCTGGCACCAGGTCCCCTTCCCAATCCTTGGCTTGCACGGAGGTTGAAGGGAGGTTTGCGGGGGGTGGGGAGGGGTGCGTGGAGTCCCGGCCCCGGGGCTGGCAGGGCACAGAGGTGGTGGGAAGCGACCCTTACCTGCGTCCGGAGAACGGGGCTCCCCCGACGCTCCACGCGGCGCTGCCTCCCGGGAGCAGGAGCCCGAGGCAGAGCAGCGCCCAGGCCCGCGGGCCGCCCATGCTGCGCCCGGCGCCCTCCGCGCGCGGCCCCTCGCGGTCGCCGCCCCCAGCCCGCCGTCCCCGCCCGCCCGCGCCGCCAGCCTCCCCCGACGCGCGGAGCCGGGTTCCCAGCGCGGCGACGGGAGGGCGGGCGGGAGGCGGGCGCGGGGCGGGGGCGCGCGTTCCCGGCCTCGCCCGGCCCCGCGGCGCGGCCCCCCGCCCCCTGCACGGCCGCTGCCAACCCGGAAGGAGCCCCGGGGGGCCGGGCGCCCCCGCCGGGAGGCCCGTCAGGTGCCCACCTGAGCCTGGCGCCCTTCGCCGAATGGCCGTTTGGGGGCCAGGGGACCAGTTCCGAGGTGCCCTCTCACGTGCTTCAGGCCGGGGAGCTGAGCCCGGACCCAGAGCCGCCACGCCTGGACTAATGATGCCAGGGCCCTCATCCCCTAGCTGTGCATGCAACAAAGGCTTCCTGAGCAGTGAGCGCCACTGTGTAAAGGGCACCTCGCCTCCACTTCACATCCTGTCTCGTTTTAATCTTCAAACTACTCTAGGCGCGGTGGGCACAATCATTCCCATTACACAGAGAAGTAAACTGAGGCCCAGGCACTCGTGGCTGCCCCTGCCAGAAGAAGCCCCTGCTGTGTCTCCACTCTTACTGCCATTTTACAAATGGAGAAACTGAGGCACAGAGAGGCGCAATCTGCCAGTGGTTGGAAGAGCCAGGGTTTGCACTCATACATTCTGACTTCAGAGAGGTCAGCTCTTTTTTGGACTGGGGTGCGAGAGGGTGGGGGAGCAGAGGGAGAGAGAGAGAGAATCTTAAGCAGGCTCCACACCCAGCTCAGATCCTGTAGCCGGATTTGATCTTATCAACCTGAGATCATGACCTAAGCCAGCCAGATGTGCCAAAGCGGGGTCAGCTCTTAACAACAATTAGGGAAGAGGGCAGGTAGTTTGTCAGTCTGGGCCTCAGTTCCCCATCTGTAACAAGATAAGGACTGGCTTAGAGTGGAGTTTCTTTATCTGGGGTACATGGATGAGCTTCTGGGGAAACAGGTGTGAATCCCTCAAAGGTGTATACAAGTGTGTGTGTGTGCACGATGTGTGCGCGTGTGATGGTGGAGTGTGTACATGTGTGATGTGTGCATGTGCTAGTTTGATGGGTGTTTCTGGTATGTGTGTGATGCCTGTGTGCACGTGTGCGATGGATGTCTGTGGTAGGTGTGTGTGCTTCTGAGGAGGAACCACAGCTGTCATTAGAGGTGACCTCTCCAAAATCTCAGGACAGTCTCTAAGCTTCTCTTCTGCCTGGACTGACATACAGCCGGCAGTCCCGGGCTGGGGAACTCCCTGCCCAGCTTGGCAGCACACCAGGGGCCTGCCCTTGAGGATCCTGCCATGGCTTGTCCAGACCCAGACCCAGGATCTCTACTAGAAACACTCCAGCAGGAAGGATGTGCCAGCCCCTGCCTCCCTGGGACGACCCCCCTGGGACTCACCAGGGCTGGGCAGCACCAGATTCTGTGCTTAAGCAGGGTGGTGCCAATATAGAGGGAGCTGCCCCCCTTACCCAAGGGGACAGGTAGTGAGAACTAGGTTCAAACCCTGCTCTGCTGTCTTTGCCCCAGTTAGCTTGGGCAAGTCCTGCCCCTCTCCAGCCTCAGTTTCTCTTTGTAAGAACAGCTGCACCTTCCTCATGTGGTGGGCCATTCGATGTCATGGCCATGCCGGGGCATCCACTGTCCCCCCCACACTTCCTCCAAAGACATCATCACAGCATCAACTTTGCTCCCTTGGGGAGCTGCCTGCCTCCCTTCCGTGTGCAATTTTGGGACACCTACTTTATGCTGGCTGTCTGACCTCCCAAAACACAGCTTGGTGCCTCCCCGGTTAGCCCTGGGTTTTGCCATGAGATCAGTGACTTCATCCCCCGGATGACTGGTCATTCCCAAGGGGCCACCTCCTGAGAGGATCCCAGCCCCACCAAGCCCTGGGTAAGTGAGAAGGATGAAAAACCATCTCCCCAAAGGGCACTTTGGAGGGCAGCTCTGAAGGAAGGAGAAGGGATGGGCACTGGCTTCTGTTAGATAGAGTGCCTGGGAGGGCGTGTGAGATGGCTGGGACCCCCGCTGGGTGCCACAGGAAGAGGATACTGCCACAGATTTGGTCCGGTGATTACTGGCATACACGGTCCTCGGTCACTGCCACCAAGCTCATGGGAGCTGCAGGCCACCAAAGGACTTCTCCTGCAAGAGGACCCTCTCTAAAAAGGGAACTTTGAACAAGGGATCCTCCCAGGAAAAGTGTTATCCACATTTGGTCCTGTCCTGGCTGAGGCTGGGATCTCCTGGGGTCTCCTATAAGCTCCTGGTGGTGCTGTCTGGGGGTTCCTGGCTAGTGTCAACCCCCCCCCAATTCCAGAGCAACCACTGGGAGCCGTGTGACCTGGGATAAGTCACCTCCCCTCTCTGAATCTCACTTCCCGGCCTGAAAGAACAAGCTGTTGGAGATTTTTGAGATCCCTCTGGCTCAGGAGTTAGCTTCTTGGGCAAGTGTGAAAGATCTGGGTCTCCATGTGGAGGTCCTGGGGGCACAGCCTTCTGAAAGCCCCCCTTTAAGCACACACTTTCCTGGGAAATGTCATCCTGTTTTCTGGTCCTCTTTCCTCCCTGCACAGGGAGGGCAGGAAATGCTGCGGGGACCTGGGGCTTGGTCATTTGAGGTTTCAGTGTTTGCTGAGACAGAGGAGAGGGGCCTGCTGGCTGTCCCTGTGGGTGGGGCCTCCTCCCTCAGGGCCCGGTCATGACCGCCAGTAAGAGCAGGGCTTCCGTTACCGAGTGCTGACTTCGTGCCAGGTGCTGTACTAAGCATTTTGCTTGCATTGTTTCCTGCCCTCCTCTCGGTCCCCAGGGAGGCCGCCTTGGTGTCCCCAGGTGTGCGGCTCACCTGAGGAGGGCCAGGGAGCGAGGGGTGCCGGGTCATGCGCGCATGCCAGTCGAGCCCCACAGCAGGGCTTTAGGGAAAAACAGGACTTGGCTCAGATTTGATGCCTGTCTGGGAGCTGGTGAGGTGAGAGAAAACACGTGGGCACACATGTGTGGACCACACAGGGACGCGGGGACACACACACACACACCCCTCTTGGAGCAAGCCATGGGGTCCGGGAAACACAGCCCTTCTGGTGTGGATTCACCGACACGTCCACTTGGCCTGGTCCAAACAAGAAATGCTATTCTCATAGCAAATAAACCTGGGCCGCAGGCTCCCTTCCCTGTGAACCCCCACTTGGAGACTGTGCTGAGGGCCCCTTTCCTCTCTGGCTCCGGGGTGGGGGGTGAGCATGATTATCAGCTCCGTTTGCATACCAGCTGGGCTGAGACCGGGAACCCCACCTGATCTGTACTCACCTTGTCCAAATTCTGGAGGTGAGGAAGGAACTCCAGTGGCCTGGGGGCTAAGGGGTGCCCACAGAGCTGTGTAGCAGCCCCTGAGAGGCCCCGGCCTCCAGCCCCAGCACTGCCTGGGGTGTCATGAAAGGGAAGGGGCCCGGGAAATTTGTCAGTGGCCTTCAAAGCTTCTGCCCAGACAAAGGGCAGGCCCAGAGGGCTAGGCCTTCCCCAAGAGTTTCCAGGTTGGGGAACAATGCCCCCTTTCTGTGCCTTTGATCTGGAGGCCTGGCCCTGTTACCCCTCTGTCCCAGAGCCTAGGACATCCCATGGGCCCAGAGTGGGGGGTGCTGCCCTCGCCCCCTCCACCCCTCAAGAGCCTGCAGCTGCCTGGCCAAGTTATTTATGCTCCATAGAGCTGCTGTTCCCACCCAGCTCACTCCTTCCTCACAGAGCTGGGTCTGAGGCTAGAAGGGAATGGTAGGAAGGAAGCTGTCAGAAAATCATAAATTAGGGCTGCAAGAGGGCCTTCTGCCGTCCTCAGGAATCCTTGGGAGGAGAGGCCTGCACCTTTGGGAATGGGGGGAAGATAACAAAGTGGCGGGATGGGGCACAAGCTGGCATGACAGAACTGGGTACTGGATCTGGAGTCAGGAGACCGGGATGTTCTGTGTGATCTAGAACTGGTCCCTTCTCTCTGGGCCTCAGGCCTCCCATCCAGAAAGTGGGGGTGATATAAGACTTGGGGACTCTCCTGTGACTGTGCTCTGTTGACGGTGAAGGGATGGATAAATGAGAGGCCTTCTGCTTAACATTTGTCCCATTTCCCATCCTCTGGTCCCTCCCCCCAAATCCTCTCTCCTTTCACCTTTCTGCCTCCCACCTCTGTCCCATCTGCCTCCTATGGAGTCCCTTACTCTGTTTCTCTTTTCACACCTGTCCTCCTACAACAATGGGTTAATGAAGTCTCCTTAGGCAGCATCCACCTAGCTGGGGGAGGGAGGGGTGGGTAGAGGGGGGAGCTGTGTGCTCCTTCACACTAGAGTGTCAATGACTAATATGTTGAATTTTTTTATATGTTGGAGGGCAGTAAACAGAGATTCTTCCTCACTTAAGTCCTAAATCACTGGTGGTGGAACTTCTAGACTAATAAGGGAGAAGTTTGGTGACCAATGGTCTAGGAACAAGGTCTGCCAAGTGAGAGGGACTTCTGAGTGGGAAGGTATCTATCTGCCAGCCCCAGTGAAGTCAGGCCCCCAGCCCCCCACCGCTGGATACATGTGGAGGGGTGGCCATAAGTCTCTGTGGTTAGATGGTGTGGCAGGTGTCAAGGGCAGGCAAGAGGAGCCACTCGGAGCAGAAGCCCCAGGACCCTGCCAGTCCTAGGTGGCACCTGCTGGGCCATGAGCATGTGATACCCCTGACATGAATGGTTTCCATCAGTGGAAGTACTGCAAAGGGGGAAGAGGAAAATGAGAGGGATGGGAGAGAGAAAGAGCCTGAGGGAGACAGAGGGATAGAGAGAGGTACTCAGAGAGAGGGAGAGGGAGCCTGCCAGCCAGTGATAGAAGAAGACAGGTGAGCCAGGGAGATGTAGCAAGTAGATGGACAGAGAGGCAGAAAAAGAGACAGAAAGGCACAGAGGAAAGGGTGCTTTGGGAAGAGGGCCCCAGGTTCGCAGGAGTTGGGCAGAGGGGGGCAGGACCAGTGTGCCAGCCCAGCACCATTCTGGAGCTTCATCCATTTCTCTGCACCCCACAGACTCTGGCCTCCCTCAGCACCCTGCCCCTCTGCCCCCAAAGGTGGGAGCCAGTCTCCCCTACCCCATGCCTGGCCCTGGTTGACCTGGGCTGGTATCAGCTGTGTAACAGAGCCCTTGGGCCCAAGATAAATGGATTCCCTAGCCTCCTGCTTGGCCTGCAGTCTTTGGGGGATGGAGGCCACATGGGGGGTGTATGTTCCTTGGACACTTGGACTGAAAGCTCTTCCTGCCCTATCCTGTGGTCCAGCCCTATGGCACTAAGCCTGGATCCCTTGTTCATCTGCTCACCCCTTGGCTTTGTCCCATCCAGCCTTCCCCCTTTGTGAGATGTGACCTCAGTTTCCTTGGTGACCTTACCTCCTCTCTGAACCTTCTAGTACTTCAGGATCTTCCCAAGGGCAAATGAAGCCAGTTGACCATGTGGGGAAACCTTTAGCCTCCCTGCTGCCCTCAGGTTGAGAACTGAACATGGTCTGGCCTGCTCATCCTCCCTCTGCCCCAGACCCTAGGACACTAAATGTGTCTCAGGTGTCCCAACCACCCTGTGTTCTCCAGCCAGCCACACAACTTTCCTATCCTGTCCCCTTGACCTGCCAATGCCCACTCACCCTTCAGTCTCAGCTCAGCTATCAGATCCTTTGCCTCTAGGAAGATGTCCTATACCCGTCAAGACTTGGTCACGTGTCCACTGGGCTTCCCCACTCACAGCATTCTGTGCTGGAGCCATCTGTTCATTTGTCTGGTTCCCTTGATAGATCCATAAATAGGCATAGATGCTGGGCCCTTTTTGTAATTTTTCCAAGAGCTCTAGGAAAGATACATACCCCAGACCCCATCAAAGATACATTCATGTACTTTAAAATTTCTTCATAGAAAAAAGTAATGTGATTAACTGTGGGAAAATTTGCAACATATCAGTCAGAAAAAAAAAAAAAGGTTAATTTCCTCCACATATAAAGAGCTCTTACAAATCAATAACATCAATGACCCAGTAATGAGCAAAAGGTATGAACAGACAACTCGGAGTGAAAAGGCATTCACCTTCACTCAAAAGAAAAGCAGTGCAAATGAAAACTACAATAAGGTAGCACCCTCCAAAACTAATGCTGCAGACTTAAATCACTTTTGATAAGATGGGTTGACAAGGGTGTGGGAAAAATGTCACTTCACAACGCCTTCTTTGGAGCAGTTGGTAATATGTAAGAAAAGGTAAAAAGTATACTCCTTAGACCTAGCAGTTCCATGCTGAGAAGGCCTCTTACACATATATTTACAAAGAACCCAAGGAATTGACCGCAGCGCTATTTGTAGTACTAAAAGACTGAAAACAATCTAAACCTCCATTGCGGGAGACTGGTTATGGTACCTCCACCAGGAGAATGCTGCGTTGCCACTAAACAGAATGAGGACAGAAACAAACTGTGGTACACTCTTACGGCAGAATATTAGTCAGGCATTAAAGAAACAGAGTCCTGACATGTGCCACAGCTGGGATAATGGATAAACCTTGAAAACATTAGGCTGGGGGCACAGGGTGGCTCAGTGGGTTTTTAAAGCCTCTGCCTTTGGCTCAGGTCATGATCCCAGGGTCCTGGGATCAGGCCCCGCATGGGGCTCTCTGCTCAGCGGGAAGCCTGCTCCCCCGCCTTCTCTGCTTGCCTCTCTCTCTACTTGTGATCTCTGTCTGTCAAATAAATAAATAAAATCTTAAAAAAAACAAAACAAAACACATTAGGCTGGGTTAAAGAAGCCAGAGGCAAAAGACCACATACTGTATTCATACGTAATTCCCAGAATAGGCAAATCCATAGAGACAGAAAGCAGAGGGGATAGGGACAGGGGATGGGGAAGGGCTGCTCCTGGCCAGCGGGGTTTTTTAAGTGATGAAAATGTTCTAGAATTAGATAGAAATAGTGGCACCACAATTCTGAATACACTAGAAACCACTGAATTGAACATGTTAAAAGATGAATTTTGTGATATGAGAAATACATATATAGAGATGAGGTAGATTAGGGAACATTTTCCAAGACCAGTTTTGAAGTGAAAAAAGTAAGTACAGTTGTGTGTAAAGGCTGCTGCCATTTGGGGGGAAATTACAGGAATATATACCCATAAACACTTGGATTTCACACTCACCTCTCAAGAAGGATTCACGAGAAACTGGTAACCATCTGTCTTTGGGAAGTGAACTGTGGGATTGAGGGTGTTTGTTTTCATTGTGAATCCCTTTACATGGTTTGAAAAAAAAATTAATACCCCAAAGTACACATGCCATAGTCCTTCTCTGCCCGAAGAATGAAATACGTGTGTGCGCGCGCGCATGTGTGCCATGTAAAATGGCGGCTCTTAAGATTCCAGCCCTGGTGGCTATTGCCTGCAGCCTGGGAGGGTCCTTGGGTGCTGGTGTGAGGTTTTTCTGCACATTTGTACCTCTGGGCAGGCAGAGGTCTACTAGCATCAAGGCTGCATCAGGAATTGTACCTCTGAGCGGGGACGTGACCCCGTCCTGCTCTCCCTGCTCTCTCTCCTGTCCTCAGCAGGCCTGGCCCAGGACTTCCGGTTGCTCACGTCACACCCTAATGGAGGTTGTTCAGGGAGGTAACAAAGAAGTGGGAAGGGCCAGAGGGAAAAGCCCGTCCCTGGAATTGGGTTGTCGGACAGCCAGGGCTGCCCCCATGTCTGCAGGCCCTGAAATTGGCTGTGTCGTCCCCCTGATCCCAGGGAGGGAGGAAGAGGGAGAGAGGGGGAGAGAAGAGGGAAACAGAGAAGAGGAGGGTCAGAGGTGGAGAGAGACTGAGCCAGCATGTCCCCATAGAGGAACCTGAGCCTGGCACAGAGATGGGGCAGATCAGCATAGAGTCACACTGGCAGAGACAGGGAGAGAAAAGAACAGAGTTGGAAAGAGGACAGGGTGATGGAGAGGAGCGTGGGGGTGGGGAAAAAGAGTCAGCATTGACATGCTTCCTCCTGGGTCAACCCCAGGCTATTATCTGTGTGACTGCACCCCGCACGAATTATCACAGCTGCCCATGCGGGGGTGTTCTGCCCAAGCAAGTGAGGCCAGGGAGGGTGATCAGCTGCATAGCTAGCAGTAGCAGAGTGGGAGGCAATGTCTGGCTGCAGACCCCTGCAGCACGTGGTCAGGGCTGTCCAGGTCCAGAATCAGCTCTGGACCCTACACTGTGGCCATCTCCCTCCTGAGAGGGGCCCGCTGGCCCCTCTGGGCTGCTTGTGCCCTGTCCCAGTGGGACATTCCCAGGGGCACAGCTGCCTGCCTTGGAGTCCTCTGGCAAGAAGGGCAGCCTGTTATCAGGAAGGGCCTCAATATGGGGCTAACGTGGTGAGGTCTGTAGCCCCCATTGACCAGGAGGGTGTTTTCAGTCTTGCCTCTGTGTTCCTCACCGTGTGACCTTGGCCACTGCTGCTTCCCCTCCCCGAGCCTCAGTGCTCTTGCTTGGAAGATGGGGATAGCAGCAGCAACCTCTCTGGGTGGATTGCTACGAGGAGCCTTTAAGCGGGCTCCTTGCCCGGTGGCTGGCACCCCTGCTCAAGAAGAATTACCCACGTTGAATCTGAAGCATGTGACACATATAGTTTGCAGAATGAAACATCTGGGCAGCCTGGGGACCTGATGCCTAGGGCAGACAGAAGGGTCAGCCTTTGAAAAAGAGAACCTCAGGGAAAAATCTAGGGTTTCCTAAAGGCTCTTTGTTACTACTCATTGTTGCTTGAAATGCTTCTCTTGGCCAATCTCTTGCTTTCCTAAAGCAAGGAAACTTCGTGTTGAGATTCAAAGCTCTTCTCTAGGAGGGCTATCGTATTGATGCAGGAGTAGGCTGAAGAATTCACGTCCTGTCATTTTGCCTGGCTTTGCTGGCTCAGAACCCGCCCTGGCTGGGTACTCTGCCTGCAATTAAGAAGCGTTGCCAGTAGGTGGCGTCCTGAGTTTACACCCACACCCATCCACTCCTAGAAGCCGCCTTTTGAGAAGACTGGACCGGTCTAGGAGACTTTGTCTAGATTTGTGGGAAAGAGTGCTGTCATCACTTAGCAACGTGTGTCCTTGGTGAAGGTAGGGAAGGTAGTAGCTTCTCTGCCAGGCATCCTGCCACCTCTACATTGTGCAATTGAATAAATAAGCATGTTTTTCTATTTAATGGTGCTTTTTAGAATAAGTGGGACTCTTTATTTTATATATATATATATATTTATATTCATATATATATTTACATATATACATGTATGTTTAGATATACATATATAAATTTGTATACTTAGAGAGGCAGAGGGAGAGGAAGAGAGAGACTCTTAAGCAGGCTTCACACCTGTGCATGAGCCCAACGTGGGGTTCGATCCCACAACCGGGAGATCGTGACCTGAGTTGAAATCAAGAATCAGATGCTTAACCCACTAAGGCACCTGGCACCCAAGTGGGACTCTTTTTCAAACACTTGGGTGTAAATATTACAATTGCTCATCAGGGTTTAAGAAGGGATGCTCATAAACATTTTTATAGTGAAGAACATACAGTTTGGGAATGGACACTTACACAGCAAGGTATTCTAAAAAAAAAACCCAAATATGTAGGTACAGCCCTTCTTACTCGTCATGAATGGCTAAGAATTTCCAAATTTTTCCCCACGGTAGTTTTAAAGGGAGAAAGTTTTAATGCCTCTTCTTACCTGCTTTTTCCTCCATGCTCGTAAGGAGCTCTGTTTTGGAGCTGAGATCTTTACAGCTTCCCACAGGTCTGTGGCTGTCTGCTAGCTCGGCTCTTGTCTCTGTGAGCCAGTTCTTGGAAGAAACTATAAAGGATCAAGAAAGTCTTTTTGGCTGCACCCTTCTTAAGAATTGCTGAGTTTTATAAAATCATTCTTTTTCATCAGTAAACCCTCAAAGGCTCTTAGAATCTTTTTTAGTGGTAAAACATTATAATGGCAATCTCGTATCATTAACATTTCTTAAAAGAAAATAAATCGCTTGTAATCCATCCACCTTGATAAAATGATTCGCCAGGTTTTTGTTGGGATTTGGCCTCCTTTGTTTTTAGGGCCTTTTTTCTTTTTCCCCAAAGAGAGGTTTTAGCCCCCTGAAAAGCTGTCTTTAGACAGCTGAAAATCCTCCATTCTCCTAGCTGTTTGTCCTTTGAAGTCAAATCTGGTTTCATTTCTCATTTGTACTGAATGGCTCTTTACGGAGAGTCACAGGAAGGATCAGGCAGAGACAGACAGAGGCTGTCTTCTGCATGGGCCGGAGTCGTTGGTTTCCACACACACGGTGGCCTGTTCAGGCACCATGTGAGTGAATGGGAGCAAAGACGGTGTCTGCAGGGCCGGACACCAAATATCTTTGTTTGTGGGAATTATAGGCTGTGTCTATATTTTCTCATTTCTAATTGGTCATTTGGGTGATCCCTAATGTATTGTGTTTGCAATTTAAAATAGAGATTATTGGGCACCTGGGTGGCTCAGTGGGTTAAAGCCTCTGCCTTCAGCTCAGGTCATGATCCCAGGGTCCTGGGATCGAGCCCCACATCGGGCTCTCTGCTCGGCGGGGAGCCTGCTTCCTCCTCTGTCTCTTCCTCCTTCTGTCTCTTATAAATAAATAAAATCTTAAAAAAAAAATAAAAATAAAATAGAGATTATTTTTAGGGACGCCTGGGTGGCTCAGTGGGTTAAGCGGCTGCCTTCAGCTCAGGTCATGATCTCGGGGTCCTGGGGTCGAGCCCCATGTTGGGATCCCTGCTTGGCAAGGAGCCTACTTCTCCCAATCCCCTCTGCCTGTCTGTCCTCCTGCTTGTGCTCTCTCTCTCTATTTCTCTGTCAAATAAATAAATAAATAAATACAATCTTTACAAAATTATTTTTAATTTAAAAAACAAACAAACAAAAAAACACAACCGGGGCATCTGCCTTGCTCAGTTGGTAAAGCAACCAACTCTTGGTCTCAAGGTTGTGAGTTCAAACCCTACGTTGGTTGTGTAGCCTACTTGAAAAAGAAAAAAAAAACGAAAAAAAAACCCCACATTCACCACTCCTAGGTATATACTCAGGAGAAGTGAAAACACAGCAACCACACAAAAGCTTGGATGCAGCCTTTTTCATAATCAAAAAGTGGAAACAACCCAGTGCCCATCACTGGTGTCTGGGTTAACAGTGGTTTATCCCTGCAATGGAATATTAGTCAGACGACCAAAAAGAATGAGGTCCTGACACATGCTACAAAGACAGGACGCCAAGTGAAAGAAACCAGTCACAAAAGGCCACAGATTTTAGGATTCCATTGCCATGGAATGTCCAGAATAGGGAAATCTATAGAGACAGAAAGCAGGTGAGTGGTTGCCAAGGGCTGGGGAGGGGGAGCAGTTGGAAGGAAATGAGGAGTGACTGCTAATATGTCTAAGATTTCTTTCGGGGACAATGAAAATATTCTGAATTTGATTGTAGGGATAGTGGCCCAACTCTGAATATACCAAAGACCATGGACTTGTACACTTTAAATAGCCGAATTGTGTATGTAAATTATATTGCAATAAAGGTGTTCTATATAAAATACACACATTCAAACGGAACTTAACGTTTTAAAGGCAAGAAAGAAGTGTTTCTTAAAGACTCTGAGGAAGGAAGACCAGCAGGGGTGGGAGGTGGAGGGAAAGGTTCAGCCGAGGGTGACATTCATGCCCCCCTGGGACACGGCAGGACACCAGCTGGATGGTGGACGGGGACCATCTGCAGTGAGTGAGATGGGTGTGGGCGATGTGGGCCTTCTCCGGCTGAGCTCCCTGAGCAGGGCTGAGCCCATGCTCTAAACCATCACCATAGCTCACAACGGCTGTAGCCCAGGGGCTGTGGGAGCCCAGAGGAGGCCCCTGACTCAGCCCAGGTTGCCAAGGGAGGGGCATCGGAACTGTGACTTGGCTGAATGAGCCAAGTGATGAGGGAGTCAACCAGGTGGAACCCAGGGAAGAGTCCCAGGTTGTGGGAGCAGTGGTGGAAGCATGGAGAGGGCCTGAAGGCAAGAGATGGCTCAGATGTCCCATGGGGACCACGGGCAGGACAGTATGGTGGGAATGGGGTTGGGGGAGGGGAGCAGAAGGAAGGAGGCCTGAGAGGTCAGCGGGGCCAAGCCCTGGGTCCGGGCTGCTCGCCCTGGGAGCTGCTGTGAGACTTAAGTTGGGAGGGATATGGGCCTGGCCTCTGCTTTTGTAAGACCCTTGGTTGTAAGACCCCTCTGGCTGCAAGGGCTGGAGGCCAGGAGACGGGCCCGGCTTGGATGATGGTGTCCGGAGCTACACACAGGGGTTGAAGGGTGACCCCCCCCCCAAAAGATATGTCCAGATCCTAGAATCTCTGAATGTGATCTTTTGGGGACAGAGTGTTTTTGCAGATATAATTAAATTAAGGATTATGAGATCAGCTCATCCTAAATCCAATGAAAAATGTCCTAATTAGAGACACCCAGAGGGGAGACAGAGATGAGGAGACCTTGAGAAGACAGAGGGTAATGAATGCCTTGAGCCACCAGAAGCTGCAAGAGGCAAGGAGGCACCCCGCCCCCAACGGCCCAGCCCCGAACCCACCCAGAGCCTTGGGAGGGAGGGAGGCGCTGCCGACATCTTGACTTCAGACTTCTGGCCTCCAGAACTGTGAGGGGGTACATTTCTGATTTCTCAAGTCACCCACTTTGAGGTAATTTGTTTCAGCAGCCTCTGGACCCTGACACAGGAGGTCACAATGTGGGGTAGAGAGAAGTCACCAGAATTTAGAGATATTTTTAGGAGGTTGAAATGACCGCCTTTCACATACCTCCTCTCCTGAACCTCCCGGGATGGCCTTTGACTCCAGGGAGGCCATGATTTGAGCCTCGTTCCTCCAACTGAGAGCTGCGTCACTCACCTGCAAAATGAGATAGCTGGGAACGGCCGCCTGGCTGCTGGGGACCCAGGAGTGCATAGGCCTAGCGTCCGCCACACCACACCACATTGTGACCGCGATGGTTATAAAGTCCTGAAACCTTAGAGAGTATGTGAAATGGTATTTGGCTTTGCCAGTTTTCCCCGAGCCTCAGAACCTTCCCTTCTGGCCTCCTGGGCACCAAGTGGAGTAATGGCGTCAGGGGAGGGAGTTATGGGTTGAAATGTGTCTCCATTAAAAGACATTGTAGTCCAATTCCGTGGAACCTATGGATGGGACCTGATGTCGAAATAGTCTTTGCAGAAGACGAAAGATGAGGTCACTAGAGTGGCTCTAACCACCATGATAATGACCATGTCCTTATCAAAGGGGAAATTCGGAAACAGACAGGCGTGCATGGCAGGAAGATAACATGAAGACACAGGGAGGCCATCTTGGGGCTGGGGAAAGCCTGAGGCCACCCGAAGCCAGGAGAGGGCCTGGAGCCGATTCTCCCTCACAGCCCTCAGAAGAGACCAACTCTGCTGACACCTCAGTTTCAGTCTTCCTGCCCCAGACTCGTGAGACAATGAATTATGTTGTTTAAGCACCCAATCTGTGGTACTTTGTCATGGCCGCCCCAGGGTACAAATGCCGGTGAGACTAAGATGAGTCTCACTGTCAGGGGAGAACTGGGCATTCCAGGGCCTGTGGAAATACCTAGGGGCCAGTGTCAGTCCCTTGTCTCCCAACAGTCACTGACAAGGCCTGCGGCCAGACTTGGCTGCCTCTCTGCTCCCTGCCACCCCAGCAGGAGGGCACCAAACGCTTCCAGGACAGAAGTCTGGGATGCATTTGGAAACGCTGGCAGAGGGGTTTCAAGTTCGGCCCCATCCCGGTCAGCGGGGGATCTGCCATCTGGATCCTGTTTGTTGTCCTCTGGCAGGGGAATCTGAGCAGAACTGTGGAACATGGTCAGGGAGGGGGTGGCTCCCTTTGTGGCCAGGGCCCCGGGTGGGGAGACAACAGGCCTTGCAATCAGATTCTGGGCATTAACCAGGGCTACCACTTACTTGCTGGGTGACCTCAGGTCACTCACGGCACCTCCCCAGTCTTGGTTTTCTCGCCTGTAAAATAAGGACAATAGTAGAACTTACCTCCAGATGTTGCCTCCAGGATTCAATGGGTAATGCCAACAGTAAGATGCTTGAAGAGGGGAAATTTGAGATTTTTTTTTTTTTATTCTTTAAAAACAACATGGGGTAAATATACATAATATAAAATTTACCATTTTAACCATTTGTGAGTGGTTTGGTGGCATTTACTAATCTTCTACCATTGTGCAGCCACTGCCGTCTGCCTCTAGAATGCTTTTCATCTTGCAAGATTGAAACTGTGTCGCTATTAAAGGGTAACGCCCCATTCCCTCTCGCCCCCTAGCCCCTGGCACCTGTCATTCTCCTGTCTGTGGATTTGACCATTCTAGGCATCAGTGGGATCATAGAGCCTACAGTAAACATACAATCCTTTTGTGACTAACTTCACTTAGAATGTCCTCAAGGTTCACCCATGTTGTAGTGTGTGTCAGAATTTCCTTTTTTTTTTTTCTTTTTTAATGAGAAAAATATCAGTGCTTTGTGCTGTGTGGAGATGATGGGCAGTGCCTCTGCTTACGTGGCTGAGGGACAAGCGGGTGCTCTTGTTCTGGAAGAAGCTTGCTTCCTGGGACAGTGTCTGCTTTCGGGGCCGCTAGTCTCCCTAAGTCTCATTTGGGGGAGCTGGAAGGGGGCATATTCTTGGGGATGCCAGAGCTCCTTACCTGTTTCCTTTTGAATTTCTAGAGGTTTGTTTTTTTTTTTTAAAGATTTTATTTATTTATTTGTCAGAGAGAGAGAGAGCGAGCACAGGCAGACAGAATGGCAGGCAGAGGCAGAGGGAGAAGCAGGCTCCCTGACGAGCAAGGAGCCTGATGTGGGACTCGATCCCAGGATGCTGGGATCATGACCTGAGCCGAAGGCAGCTGCTTAACCAACTGAGCCACCCAGGCCTCCCAAGTTTCTAGAGTTTCTAAAGGGAGGTCCTAGGGCTCTGGGAAGCCACACGGGGCAGGAGTCGGGGTGGGGCCCTGGTTCCTAGCCTGCCTTGGCATGGGGGGTGGTGAGGACGTGGCTGTGTGCGCTTGAAGGCTATGTGTATAAATTTGTGTGAACTAAAAAGAGGGAGTGGCTAGAATGCTGGGGGACCCAGTCTAATTTGGAGTGTCTCAGCCAGCATCTGACTGAGGTCTCAGAAATCTCCCCTCCAGGGATGTCTCTGAGTTCAAGTTCTGCCATCAGTGCAGGCAGGCTGGACCCTGCCCGAGAGAAGCCCCAAATTTCCAGACATAGGATAGAGCTCCTGGCCCCTGGGTCACCCTCAGCCTCACACGTGGCCAGTTTTCCACTGCTCCCTCCAGCCTCCCAGGTTCCAGTGCTCAGCAGAGCCTTCCTCCCAGCACACAAGTGAGATGGGGCGCTTCTTGGAAGGAAGGTATACTCAAAAGGTCTTGGAGTCATCCTTCTGTATCGTGATCTCAGCGTCCAGGGAGAAGGGGATGCAGTGGAAGATGGGGCCGAGCATGGGGCCTGGAGGTCAAACAGGTCTGGGCCCCTCACAGGCCTGAGCGGGGCATCCCACCCCCTTCATCAGCTGTAGCCTCCTCATCTGTAAACTGGAGATTGTAATAACCTGGCCTTCCTATAGGGTGGCTGAGGATTCAGTGGGATGGTGTACGGCCTGGGCCTGGAGTGTTATGAATAAATGTTACCATCGGGAGGAGGGACGACAGCTGCCCACACTGAATGTGCATGGGGACACCCCCCCCCCCTGGAATGGTGGGTTTTGCTTTTTTTTTTTTTTTTTTTTGGTTGTGTCAGTTCACTTTCTGGCCACTGGCCTCTTCTAGAAGTTGCACACAGATAAAAGGTCCCAGTTAATGAGGATTGTGGTTAAAGTTTTAAAATTCACAGCAAGCCCACTCCGCATAATAATGTATCAGCAACACAACAATCCTTTAATCTCAGAGGAATTAATTGCTGCGCCCAGAAATTCAGGGCACGCTGACAGAATCCTTAATTTCTTGAGCTGATGGTTTCAAAAAGCGACTGATTTTAGACTGGCTTCTCTCTGCACGTACGAGCAACTCCCACAGTTCTGACAAAGGGCGAGATTGTCTTGATGTCTTACTCAGTAAGAATCCTGTATGTGGGGTCTGAATTAATGTCAGCTCTGAAATTTGCCTGCTGGGTGGAACGTGGCAGACTGAATCCCCGGGAGAGTCAATGCGGGCTCTGTGGCCCGGGCCTACCAGGCTTTGTGTGGGGAATGTCCTCACTCGTCCCACACATGTTTGCTGAGCGCCCACTCGGAGCCCAAGCCCAGATTGTAAAGAAACACGCCGAAACAGGCACAACCGGCCCAGAAAGCAGACCAGAGGCAAACCCCCAGTCAGATAAGCCTAATTCTACGTGGCGATAAGGAAAGAATGGCAGGGAGTAAGGCAAGGTATGTGTAGCGAGTAACGAGGACCTAGTTTAGATGGCAGGGCTTGGGGGTGCAGGTGCAGGTCAGAGAAAAATCTTTGTAAGTTGACAGCTGAAGGATGAGGAGAACTAACTGGTGGAGAGGAAAGAGACTGGTTCCACTGGGTGAGGAGACACCCTGTGCAAAGGCCCTGAGGTAGAAATATACTGTTCCAGGAACTAGGAGCTATTTTCAAGGGGCTTATGGGGACTGAGGAACATGAGACAAGAAAAACAAAGTCATGATTGTCACCATCATTATTATCACAGATGAAAGTGACGTATGAAAGCTTCATGTGGGCTTATGTGCTCTGGATGCTGTGCTATTCTGGGGAATCTGGCTTCCATTTTGGCCCCCAAAAGGACCATCTTGGTGAATAGCCAGAGGCAGGAGACAGTTAAGGGCACAAGCTCTGGGTCAGATGACCTGACTTTGTCTCCTGATGCCCCTTTGAAGAGAGAAGAGGAGGCCTCCAACCCTCAGCACGGAAGCCTCTTTATTTAAAAAGTTATATTATATTATGTCATATATCATATGACATTATTTTAAGCAGTGTTCATGAGGGTAAAGTTGACTACAATAAACTGTACACACTTAAAGTGTACAATTTGATCAGATGTGACCTATGTCTAAATCTGGAAAACCTTCCTCACAATCAAGATAATGAACCTAACCATCCGCCCACTTGTCTCCCAGGAACCCCGAAAGCTACCTAGTGTTCTCTGTATTCCCTTCCTTCCCCTACCCTTCCCTAATCCCCAGGCAACCACTGATCTGCTTTCTGTCACTATAGATTATTTGGCATTGTCTGCTGATTTTTTTTTCCAGCATCTTTCACTCTACATAATTATTATAAAGTTCCTCCACTGAAATGTACATCAATGGTAATGGACATGGGGGAGGGTATGTGCTATGGTGAGTGCTGTGAAATGTGTAAGCCTGATGATTCACAGACCTGTACCCCTGGGGCTAATAATACATTATATGTTAATTTTAAAAAATCTATTATTAAATATCTACTATAGAAAAAAAAAAAAGAAATGTACATCAATATTTCATTCCCTCTCACTGCTAAAGCTGTTTCACAGCTTTTTTATCTATTCACCTGTTGATGATCCAGATGGGGGTTTCCGAATGGGGCTCTCATGAATAAAGCTGCTCGGAGCATTTGCATACAAGTGTCTATGTGGACATGAATTTTCATTTCTCTTGGGCAGAGAGACCTGGGAGGGGAATTGCTGGGTCATAGAGAAGGAGTATGTGAACTTGTAAAGAAACTGCCAAACTGGTTTCCAGAGCTGTTTTTTTTTTTTTTTAATTTTTTTAAAGGTTTTATTTATTTATTTGACAGAGATCACAAGCAGGCAGAGAAGCAGGTAGAGAGAGAGGGGGAAGCAGGCTCTCCGCCGAGCAGAGAGCCCGATGCGGGGCTCGACCCCAGGACCCTGAGATCATGACCTGAGCCGAAGGCAGAGGCTTTAACCCACTGAGCCACCCAGGCGCCCCTCCAGAGCTGTTATAAAACAGTCTCTACAAGAACGACAGTTGCCCCTCATTCTCACCAACTGCTGGTATAGCCATTCGTTAATTTCAGCCCTTCTAGGGGCGCCAGGCTGGCTCAGTTGGTGGAGCACATGGCTCTTAATCTCGAGGTTGTGGGTTCGAGCCCCATGTTGGGTGTAGAGATTTTCTAAATACAAAAATAAAAAATCTTTAGGGGCATCTGGGTGGCTCAGTTGGTTGAGCATCTGCCTTCTGCTCAGGTCATGATTTCAGGGTCGTGGGATCGAGCCCTGCATCAGGCTCCCTGCTCAGCGGGAAGCCTGTTTCTCCCTCTGCCCTTCTCTTGCGCCCCCCACCCATTTGTGCTCTCTCTCACTCTAATAAATAAATAAAATCTTTTAAAAAAATAAAAATCTTTAAATAAGAGTTAAAAATTTTTTTTAGCCTATTCTAATATGTATGTAATGGCCTCATGTGGTTTTAATTTACATTTTCCTACTGACTGATAATATTGAGGTCCTTTTCGTATTTGCCATTCATAAATGGATTTTTTTTTTGGTAAAATCTTTGTTCACATTGTTTGTCTTCTCCCCCCATGTTTTTAAACTGAGTTGTTTATTTTCATATTGTCATATTTTGAGAGTTTTTATATATTCTGGATACAAGTTTTTTATAAGATCTGTGATTTTCAAATATTTTCTTTTATTCTGTGACTTGTCTTTTCATTCTCTTGACATTGCCTTTCAAGAAGCAGATGTTCTAGATTTTGGTGAAGTTCAGTTTATTGATACTTGATCTGTGGATTTGTTTTTGGTGTCATATCTTAAAAACCTTTGCCTAACCCAAGGTTGCAAACATTTTCCCCCTGATGTTTTCTTTAGAAGTTTTATAGTTTTGGGTTTTACATCTAGGTTTATGATCTATGTTGAGTTAATTTTCATAGATAGTGCATGGTGTGGATCAAAACTCTTTTTTATTTTTATTTATTTTTTAAAAGATTTTATTTATTTATTTGACACAGAGAGAGAGAGAAAGATCACAAGTAGGCAGAGAGGCAGGCAGAGAGAGAGAGGGAAGCAGGCTCCCTGCTGAGCAAAGAGCCCCATGCAGGGCTCCATCCCAGGACCCTGGGATCATGACCGGAGCTGAAGGCAGAGGCTTAACCCATTGAGCCACCCAGGCGCCCCCCAAAACTCTTTTTTAAAAAATTGCATATGAAGGGACACCTGGGTGGCTCAGTTGGGTAAGCGGCTGCCTTCGGCTCAGGTCATGATCCCAGTGTCCTGGGATCGAGTCCAACATTGGGCTCCTTGCTCAGCAGGGAGACTGCTTCTCCCTCTGCCTCTGCCTGCCACTCTGTCTGCCTGTGCTCGCTCGCTCTCTCTGACAAATAAATAAATAAAATCTTTAAAAAAATAAAAATAAAAATAAAAAATTGCATATGAAGAGGGGCCCGGGTGGGTCAATCGTTAAGCATCTGCTTTCAGGTCAGGTCACCATCTCTGGGTCCTGGGATCAAGCCCCACATTGGGCTCCCTGCTAGGCGGGAAGCCTGCTTCTCCCTCTCCCACTCCCCCTGCTTCTGTTCCCTCTCTTGCTGTATGTCTCTCTGTCAAATAAATAAAACCCTTAAAAATAAATAAAAATAAAAAATTGCATATGGATGTTTGTATTCATCTCTTCAGGATGCCAAGACAAATGACCACATACTTTGTGGCTTAAAGCAGTAGAAACTTACTGTGTAACAGTTCTGGAGGCTGGAAGTTGGCAATCAAGGTGTTGTCAGAGTCATGTTCCTTCTGGGAACTCGTAAGAAGATCCGTTGGTCATGTCTTCTAGCTACTGGTGGCTGCTCAGCATTCATTGGCTTGTGGCCACATTGTTCCCAACTGTGCCTCCGAGTTCACACCATCTTCCGTTAGTGTGCCTCTACTAAAAATACTTGTCGTCAGATGTAGGGCCCACACATACAATCCAGGAAAATCTTCTCATTTCAAGACCCTTAACTTAATTACATCTGCGTATTAACTTATTTGTTTTTTTTTCCCAGGTAAGTAAATATCCATGGGTTCCAGAAATTAAGATGTGGACATATCTTCTGAAAAGGAGTACCATTCAGCACACTGTAATTGTTTCAGCACCTATTTGTTGAAAATACTACCCTTTCTCTACAAAAATGCCTCTGTACCTTTTAAAAAATCAGTGGACCATACGCATATATGGGTCTTTTTCTGTACCCTTTGTTCTGTTCCAATAGGCTACTTGCCTATTTTTATACCAACACTACACTGTCTTACTTGCTAGAGCTTTTTTTTTTTTTTAAAGATTTTATTTATTTATTAGACACAGAGAGAGAGAAATCACAAGTAGGCAGAGAGGCAGGCAGAGAGAAAGGGGGAAGCAGGCTCCCTGCTGAGCAGAGAGCCCGATGCGGGACTCGATCCCAGGACCCTGAGATCATGACCTGAGCCGAAGGCAGAGGCTTAACCCACTGAGCCACCCAGGCGTCCAATTGCTATAGCTTTAAATTAAGTCTTGAGACCAGGGATTTAAGTCCTCCAACCTTGTTCTTTTTTATTTTTTAATTTTAATTTTTTAAAAAAGATGTTATCTATTTGTCAGAGAGAGAGAGAGAGAGAGAGAGCACAAGCAGGGGGAGTGGCAGGCAGAGGGAGAAGCAGGTTCCCTGCTGAGCAGGGAGTCCAATGCAGGATTCAATCCTAGGACCCCAGGATTATAACCCGAGCTGAAGGCAGATGCCCAACTGACTGAGCCACCCAGGCATCCCTGTTCTTTTAAAAAAAAAAAAAAAGTTATTTTGACTATTCTAAGTCCTTTGCATTTCCATATAAATTCTAGAATCAGCTCGTTGATTTCCACAAAAAGCCTGCTGGGATTTTGACTAAGTTTATGTTAAAATCTATAGAATGATTTAGGGGGAGTTGACATCTTGACAATAGTGAGTCTTTCAAACCATGGACATGGTATACCTCTCCACTTATTTAGACTTTTAAAATTTCTCACAAGAATGTTCTGTACAATGTTTAACATTTTGTATTGTTTTTATCCCTAAATATTTCATATTTTATGTTATTGTAAATAGTATTTAAAAATATTTTTTAGGGGTGCCTGGGTGGCTCAGTTGTTAAGCGTCTGCCTTTGGCTCAGGTCATGATCCTGGGGTCCTGGGATCAAGCCCTGCCCCGGGCTTCCTGCTCCACCAGAAGCCTGCTTCTCCCTCTCCCCGCCCCCACCCCACTTGTGTTCTCTCTCTCGCTGTGTCTCTGTCAAACAAATAAATAAAATCTTAAAAAAAAAAAAAGTATTTTTTGAAGATTTTATTTATTGATTTGCCAGAGACAGAGAGAGCACAAGCAGGGGGAGCAGCAGGAAGAAGGAGAAGCAGACTCCTTGCTGAGCAAGGAGCCCAATGCAGGACTCCATCCCAGGACCCTGGGATCATGACCTGAGCCAAACGCAGACATTTAACTGACTGAGCCACCCAGGCGTCCTGATGTATTACTCTTTTTATACATTATACACATTGATTATATGTTCAGAGATGGCTTCTGGAATAGTGGTGAGAGGAACTCTGTGGCCCCTCTCCCCAGAGAAACAACCATAATTGGTAAAATCTATTTGAAAAAACCAACCATTTAAAATCTCTGAAAAATGCCCATAAGGGATATAGCAAACAAAGAAACGTTTATTCAAGAAAATCTACTAAATCTCAGAAGAACAAGAGTCTGTAGCATTTGAGCCCTGGCCCATTCTCCCACCCTACCCACCTCAACTCAGAAAGAATTGGCAAACTTTTGGAGAGACGGATGGAGATTATGCAATCTGATTAACACAGAGAGAAAAGAACGTAGAAAAATGAACAGAGCCTTAGAGAAATGTGAAACACCATTAAACATACCAACACATGCATAATGAGAGCCCCAGAGGAGAAGAGATGGGGAAAGGGGAGAAAAACTATTTAGAGAAATAATGGCTGAAAATGTCCCCAAATTTGATGAAAACATTAATTTACATATCCAAAAAGCTTAATGGACTCCAAGTAGGAAAAATGTGAATAGATCCACACCCAAACACATTACAGTAAAAATGTTCAAAGACAAATTCTTGACAGCAGAAAGAAAAATGAGTCATCATCAACAAGACAGCCTCAGTAAGACTGACTTCTTATCAGAAACAATGTTAGAGGGGTGCCTGAGTGGCTCAGTTAAGTGTCTGACTCTTGATTTCAGCTCGGCTCATGATTCTGGGGTCCTGGGATTGAGCCCAGCATCAGGTTCTGCCCTTGGTGGGGAGTCCGCTTCAGATTCTCTCTCCCTCTCCCTCTGTCCCTCCCCCACTCTCTCTCCCTCTCTCTCAAATAAATAAATAAATCTTTAAAAAAAAGAAACAACACTGGAAGATGAAGCAATGAAGGAAAAAATAAGTCAGCCAAGAATCTTTTTTTTTTAAATTTATTTGACAGATCACAAATAGGCAGAGAGGCAGGCAGAGAGAGACAGGAGGAGGCAGGCTCCCTGCTGAGCAGAGAGCCCGATGCGGGACTCGATCCTAGGACCCTGAGATCATGACCTGAGCCGAAGGCAGAAGCTTTAACCACTGAGCCACCCAGGTGCCCCCAGCCAAGAATCTTATATCCAGCAAAAGCTATCTTTCAAAACTTAAGGTAGAATAAAGACTGTCCCAGAAAAATAAGAATGGAGAGAATTTGCTGTATATAGTGGGTTCAACTTGCTAAAACTGTGTTAAGAGTTTTTGTTTTGCTGTTCGTGAGTGATATTGGACTATACTTTTTCTATTCTTATAATACTCTTGTCCAGTTTGGTATCAGGGAAATAATGGCCTCATGGAATGAATTGGGAAACATGTCCTCCTATTCAATTTTCTGGAAGTTTGTATAGAATGGGTAGTATTTCTTTCTTAAATATTTGGTAGAATTCCAGGTCCAGAAGCCACTTAGACTTAAAGTTTTGTTTGTAGAAAGATTTTTGGCTACAAATTCCAAGTCTTTAATAGATAGGTATTCTGGTTTCTCTTGGTTCTTGAATCTACTTTGGTAAATCATGTCTTTCTGGGAACTTGTCCATTTCACCTAAATTGCCAATTTAACTGGGCATAAAGTTGTTCAAAATATTCCCTTTTTGTCTTTTAAATATGTGTAGAATCTACAGTGATACCACTTTCGTAGTGAGTCTTTTTTTTTACTGGTCAATCTGGATAGAGGTTAATCAATTTATTGTTATTCTCCAAGAATCAGATTTGGTTTGGTGATTTTCTCTACTGTTTTTCTGTCTTCCATTTATTTGATTTTCACTTTGATTTTTAAAAAAATTTTTTTTAAAGATTTTATTTATTTATTTGACAGAGAGAGATCACAAGTAGGCAGAGAGGCAGGCAGAGAGAGAGAGGGAAGCAGGCTCTCTGCCGAGCAAAGAACCCGATGTGGGGCTCGATCCCAGGATCCAGAAATCATGACCTGAGCTGAAGGCAGAGGCCCAACCTACTGAGCCACCCAGGTGCCCCTTCACTTTGATTTTTATGCCTTTTTACTACTTACTTTGGGTCTCACCAATCTCCTCCTCTTCCTTCTTTCTCTAGTTTAAGGCGGAAGCTCTCTTCATTTTTTTTTTTTTAATTCACTGAGATTTGTTTTATGGTCCAGCATACAGTCTTATCTGGGTGAATGTTCCACGTGCACCTGCAAAGATGTGCATTTTGCTGCTGTTGGGTAGGGAGCTGTATAAATGCGAATTACGTTGAATGTGGAGAAACCCTGAGCCAGTCCAAGCAATGAAGAGAAGGTCAGGGGTTGTTAGAGAGATTTCAGGAGCATTTCTCAGCCGTGGTGAAAGCTCAGGCTGTGCAGGGATAGGCTGTCCAGGGCCTGTAAGCAAACACCTGGTTATGGCAAGGAGAGGTCCAAGAGGGAGGTGCAGGTTCAATGTCACTTTGGCCCTGGGCCTGTCTACATTTTGGTGCCGGTGGCTGCTTCCCTGATTGCTCTCATCACAGGTCCTCTCTACTGGGCCGGGCTGGTGCCCAAATGTCATTTTCCACCCTCCTGAGGGTCCTGAGCTTTGAGATGGTGACTGGGCCACTAATGAACCTCTAGCCACAAAGTCACACTGGATTCTGTGCCCACTTAGGAGGGGTACAGGCACTGTATGTTTGTGTCCTGGCTTCTAGAAGGCTGTCTGTCACAGAGTCACAGCTGCATGACAAGGCCACAGGAATACAGCCAAGGGGACACAACCCTGAGGAGGTCATATCTAGGGACACATCCACAGGGTTGGGGTGGGTTCTTGTAGTCAATCTCACGTCCTTCCTTCTGGACTTAGCAAAATACTCCCTGGGGTCCTGGGTATCCTCAGAAGGTTCTCCTTGTGGGGGGTTAAGGGGGGTAGGAGAAGAGTAAATGAAACAAGATGGGATTGGGAGGGAGACAAACCATAAGTGACTCTTAATCTCACAAAACAAACTGAGGGTTGCTGGGGGGAGGGGGGTTGGAAGGGGGGGGTGGGGTTATGGACATTGGGGAGGGTATGTGCTATGGTGAGTGCTGTGAAGTGCGTAAACCTGGCAATTCACAGACCTGTACCCCTGGGGATAAAAATATATGTTTATAAAAAATTTAAAAAAATTTAAAAAAAAAAAGAAGGTTCTCCTTGGAAAATTGGATGTGCCTGTCACATACATGTGTGTTTCTAAAGCTCCTGCTGCCTGGACCTCTGAGATTTCTGCACACCCCTATGCCCACTCCTTTTCCCTCACCCCTCACTACTGCTCCTCTGGGAAGGGCCTCTTCTTCTGGCCTGTTCCTTCCATACTTGCCAGAAAACCCAGTCTCCGCACCCAGCTCAGCCAGTCTCCCCTGTTGGCTTGAGGAGCCTAGGGTGCAGGGTAGTGGGGTGTCTCAGGAGAGCTGGCCTCTGCCACAGGCATTGCACACCATGCCAAGTGCAAGGACCCAGAGCGGACCTGCTCATGATTCCTGAGGTCGCTGTGTGGACTTCTTCATGCCCCCAACCAGTACCAGGGGGCCTCTAATGTGTAGAGGCCTGGGACAGGCATGGGAATCTACTGCTCTCCTGGAGAGTCAAGCCAGCAACGATCTCCATCTAGAGGCTCAGCCAGGAGACCTTGGTAGCATAGAAAGGACACTGGTATCAGTCAGGGCCAGGCTCTTAGACGGGCCAATGGCACAGGATATAATGCATAGCTATTATCAAAGTGTGGCAGGGACCCATGGGCAGATGTCATGGGTGTGTGACCTGCATAGTCACATAAGACCCTGAGCTCAGAAGGGTCCTGCACTTGGTTTAATGCTCTGCTGTCACTGTTTTGAAATTCTTCATGATTTTTGAATAAGGACCCCTTATTTTCATTTCATATTGAGCCTTGCAGATTATGTAACTGGTCCTGGGGCTTCAATAGGGATAGACAGATGCCCAAAGATGGCCTTATGGGGGACAGAGGAAGGGATGGTCTTAGCCTGGCAAAGAGGTGGTGGAGGTGTGTTCGGGGCTGGGGGAAGAGTGTCTGAGGGACAGAGGAGAGAGTGTGGGC
Source organism: Lontra canadensis (assembly GCF_010015895.1). Taxonomy (NCBI): domain Eukaryota; kingdom Metazoa; phylum Chordata; class Mammalia; order Carnivora; family Mustelidae; genus Lontra; species Lontra canadensis. Next base: position 3,520,646 of record NW_022631081.1, on the reverse strand, counting down.
TGTACAGGATTGAAGCTGGGCATGAGCTAGGGATGCAGGAGAGCCCATCCTTCTAGCTATTGAGAGGATGAAGTGAGTTGATGCCTTCAGGGCATTTAACAGTGCCTAGAGCTTAATAGGGGCTGTGTACCTGTTGACAATTATCATCATCATCATCTTATTATTATCATTATTATTAGTAGTAGTAGTATCACTGAGGTTAGAGAGATCAGTTGAGGCAAGTTCATGAAAGCCATGGAAGCCCTCTTATCCTGGGAGCCCTGGGGAGCCATGGAAAGCTTTAGGCAGGAGAGGGCTGGTCAGCCCTAGGTTTAGGAAGGACCCCGCTGTGGGGGAGGGTGAAGAATGGGTAGGAGGAGGAAAATCACTGAGGGTGCTCTTATGGCCACACAGCAAGGGATGATTACATCTTGACCTCAGTGGTGGCAGAGGGATAAAGGGTAATAGATGGGATTGGGAGACTGGTGAGGACAAGGCCCATATTTCTGGGCCAACAGGAGTCAAAGGGCCAGACAGACACAAATCCTACCTGTTGAATGCAGGACCAGCTGCCTGGAGATGTATGAGTTTTCTCCTCTAGGAACATGCAAGAAAAGGTAGAGGGCCACTTGCCCAGGATGCTACAGGCGTGCCTGGGACACTGGGACAGAGGGTTGTGGTCCAGCTCTGATGGGCAGACTTTCTGTATTGGGGCTTTAAATTACTTGGCCCCGATATTTACATCTGGAACCAGAGGTAACTTAGTAGGCCTGGTCTATAGATGGGATGCTACCAGCGTGCTATCTAAGGGCCCCAAGACTCTCTCACATGCCCTTACGGGCCCACCCACCAAATACACACTCCACCTGGCATCGTCCACCACCCTCGCCTTCTGCTGGGTGCCCCTGCTGCCCATAGACGTTTGGCTGAAGTCATCATGGGATTGTAGTTCTCAGACCGGATGTCTGGCTGGGAGCCCAAGGAACGCTCAGATCCTGCTTCCAGGGAGGTCCCCAGTTAGTGAAATGCACAGACACTGACAAAAAGGAAATTAATATGCAACTTGGTTCTGGGACACTCTCAGAAAAGCCTGCACTACCCTTTGACGTCACCGGGTGACAAGCCTTCTTTGGGATTAAAGAACTGTGACCACTGATCCTGAGGAAGCCACATAAGGCTTTATGTGGCCTTCCAGATGATAAAACATATTGCAACCAGGGCTGAATTCCTGTGGGAAATCCCCCCTTCCGCCCCAGCATTTGTGGCTTGCTGTGAACTGTTTTGATGAGAGAGCAAAGGGGGACTCACCTCTGGGGGTCCCAGATGAGCTAAGAGAGTTGTGACCTGCCTCAAGCAAGTCAGAGAGTTCTGCTGAGCCCCCTGTTTCTATCTGAGGAGGGGCCATGAAAACGTCCCCTCTGTCCTTTGAAGTCACCACGAGCTGTGCCCACAGAGCTAGACCATGCTGAGTTTCACCACTGCAGAGTCCTGCATTGCCTGGGCAAAGAAATCCCACCACCAGCAGAAGGCAGGAAGCAGAAACGAGCCATATCTATAAACTGCTTAGCACAGCCTTGGGCAGAGAAGGAAAGAACAGTAAAAAACCTTTGATCTTGGTCTCTTGATTTCTGGAAAGTTCCATCTCACTGTGATTCAAAGAGTCAAGAAGGGATGGCATCTGTAACTTTGGCAGGATCTACAATACATGTTATCATTATCTAAGCTAATGATCAATTCCATAACGTGGACCTCTGGCAAACTGGGCAGAGTCCAAGGCTCAGGCTCTAGGTCTAGGGGGCCTCCCCCATGCCTGTGCCCGGCGCTGAATGGAAGGGGTGAGTGAGTACAGCGGATGTGGTCAGAAGAGCAGGGACACCCAGAAGGCCGCTCTACTCAGGGTGCATGATCACATGATGAAGTTCAAGTACGGTTTCAAGTTCATAGCAAAATTGAAAGGAAGCTACAGAGATTTCCCACATATCCCCTGCCCCATCATCAACATGCATAGCCTTCCCCATCACCACCATCCTTCAGAGCGAGACATTTGTTACAATCAGTGAACCTCTATTGGCACATCATCATTCCCCAAAGTCCATGGTTCACAGTAAGGTTCACTCTAGGTGTGGTACATTCTGTGGGTTTGGGCAAACGTGTAATGACATGTATCCACCATCATAGTATCATACAGAGTATTTTTCCTTTCCTCTTTGCTTTGCCTATTCATTCCTCCTTCCTCTAATCTCCTGCCAACCACTGACTTTTGCCATCTCCAAGGTTTTGCCTTCTTCAGAACGTCATATCCTTGGAATCATACAGTATATAGACTTTTCAAATCAGCTTCTTTCACTTAGTAATACGCATTTAAGTTACCTCCACATCTTTTCATGGTTTGATAGCTTATTTCTATTTTAGTGCTGAATAATATTCCACTGTCTGGGTATACCACAGTTTATCTATCCATTCACCTACTGAAGGATATCTTGGTTGTGTCCAAAATTTGACAATTTATGAGTAAAGCTACTATAAAAATCCATGTTCAGGGGTTTATGTGGTCGTACATTTTCAACTCCTTTTGGTAAGTACCAAGGAGAATGATTGCTGGATCATATAGTAAGAGTATGTTTAATTTTGTTAAGAAACCACCAAACTATCTCCAAAGTGGTTGTACCATCTTGTGTTCCCACCAGCAATGAATGAAAGTTCCTATTCCACAAACTCACTGGCATTTGGTGTTGTCCGTGTTCCGGGTTTGGGTCATTCTAATAGGTGTGTAGTGGTATCTCAAGGTTGTTTTAATTTGCATTTCTCTGAGGACGTAGGATGTGGAGCATTTTCTCAAATGCTTATTTGCAATTTGCATATCTTCTTGGTGAGTTGTATGTTGAGCTCTTTGGGCTATTTTTTAAGCTTGTTGTTTTAAGAGTTCTTTGTATAGTTTTGATAATAGTCCTTTATTACATGTATCTTTGGCAAATATTTTTTTTCCCAGTCTGTAGCTTGTCTTCTCATTCCCTTGACATTGTCTTTGCAGAGCAGAAGTTTTTAATTTTAATGAACTGTGGTCTACCAATGACTTCTTTCATTCTGTCCTTGTTGTTGGTGTATCAAAAACAATCATCTCCATACATAAGGCCATGTAGGTTTTCTCTCAAGTTATCTTTTAGGAGTTTTATAGGTTTTTCTTAGTATAGTTTTTCATTTTACATTTAGATCTGTGATCCATTTTGAGTTAATTTTTGTGAAGGGTGTAAGATCTGGGTCTATATTTTTAAACAATATGGATGTCCAGTTGTTCCAACACCATTTGTTGAAAAGACTATCTTTGCTCTATTGGGCCTTCACTCCCTTGTCAAAGATCAGTTGGCTATATTTATGGGTGTCTATTTCGGGCCTTCTGTTCTGTTCCATTGATCTATTTGTCTATTCTTTTACCAATACCACACTGTCTTGATTACTATAGTTTTATAATAAATCTTGAGATTGGATAGTGTCAGTCCTCCACTTTATTCTTCTTTTTCAATATTGTGTTGGCTATTCTGGGTCTTTGCCTCTCCATGTAAATTTAAGACTCAGTTTGTCCATATCCACAGAATAACTTGCTAAGATTTTGGTTGGGATTGCATTGGATCTATAGATCAAGTTGGAAAGAATCAACATATTGACAACACTGAGTCTTCCTGTACATGAACATGGAATAGCTCTCCATTTATTTAGTTTTTCTTTGATTTCACTCATCCAACTTTTGTAGTTTCCTTCATGCAGATCTTGTACATATATTTTTTTAGATTTATATTTAAGTATTTCATTTTACGGGGTGTTAATATAAATGGTATATATTTTTTTAATTTCAAATTCCACTTGTTTATTGTTGGTACATAGGAAAAGGATTAACTTTAGTATATTAATCTTGTCCTGCAAATTTTTACAATCACTTATTATTTCTGGGAGTTTTTTTTTTTTTCATAGATAATCATGTCATCAGTAAACAAAGACAGTTTTATTTCTTCCCTCCTACTCTGAATACTTTTTATTTCCTTTCCTTGTTTTTTTTTTTTCTTTTGAGATATTATTTACTAATTTGAGAGAGAGCATAAATGAGGGGGAGGGACAGTAGGAGAAACAGAGAGCCTGATGCAGGGCTTGATCCTAGGACCCTGAGATCATGGCCTGAGCAGATGCTTAACTGACTGAGCCACCCAAGCACACACTTCCTTTTCTTATCTTATTGCATTGGCTGGGAGAGATCATGTCTATTTTTTTTTTTAAGAGTTTATTTATTTATTTGACAGACAGAGATCACAAGTAGGCAGATAGGCAGGCAGAGAGAGAGAGGAGGAAGCAGGCTCCACACAGAGCAGAGAGTCCGATGTGGGGCTCGATCCCAGGACCTGGGATCATGACCCGAGCCAAAGGCAGAGGCTTTAACGTACTGAGCCACCCAGGTGCCCCAATTGTGTCTATTTTTAATGCCACTGTATCTCTTGCACCCAGCACCATGCCAGGCATACAGTAGATGCTCACTAAATATTTAAGGGAAAAAAAGGAATCATTTGGTCACTCAGGAGGAGAAAGCCTAAGAGGAGAGTGTGTGGCACGTGTGTGCACATGTACATGTATGTGCATATGTGTGGTATGCATGTGCTTATGACAGTGCATGTGTGTACATATGCTTATGCATGTATGTGGTGTGTGTGTGTGTGTGTGTGTATGAAAGATCATCTAAGAGTGACGCTGACCACTAGTAAATTCAACTCAGTCGCTGTTCTAGAATCAGACTCATTTGGAGTAGCAGTCCTTCCTCATGGAGAGAAATGAAGAGGGACTGGAGTGAGGCAGCACCTTTCTCTGTCTCCTGCTTTTTGTCCTCCCAAGACCAAAGCTCCTCATGACCTGTGAGGCATTTGGGGAGAAGATACCTTGGGACTCTCCAGAGGAGAGAAACACATCTTCCTACTTGGGGTCCAGTGTCTAACCAGGTTTTGTTACATTTCTGTCCATGCTTGCTTGCATCACTGCTGCTCACCACAGAGTTCAGACATATCCCAGGGACAACTGGGTTCAAATCCCAACTCTCCTATTTATTAGTTGTTTGATAGTAAATATACTTTTTCCCTCTGAGTAAGGGAAAATATTATTACAAATGCCGTTGTGATGATTAAATGAGATCATGCAAGTAACCTGCTGTGGCGTCTGGCATAATCTTCCTCTCGTGGCCACCCATGATCGCCACCTCCTGGTATTTATACCCTCGCGTGGTTGCCTCCCACACCGGATAGAGCTGACCTCTGTGCCAATAGAATATGGTGGAAATGATGGAGTGTGATTTCTAAGGCTCCATCATAAAAGACATCGAAACTTCCATCTTCCACTCTCTTGCATCACTTGGTCCAGGTATAGCCACCTACCATGTGTTGAGGAGCCCCACAGAGCGGTTCAAGTGGCGAGGAACTGAGGTCTCAGCAGTCAGCATCAACTTGCCAGCCACGGGAGTGAGCCAACTTGGACGTTGTTCATCTAGCCCCAGTTAAGCCTTCAGATAAGTGCCTCCCTGTGTGACATCTCGATTATAACTTCACGGGATAAGTGCCTCCCTGTGTGACATCTCGATTATAACTTCACTAAGCTATAACCACTTAGCTAAACTGTTCCTGAATCTTGACCCAGAGAAACGGTAGGTAATAAATTATCATTGTTTTAAGCCATTAAATTTTGGGACAATTTGTTACGCCGCAGGGATAACACATATGTGTGTGGCACAGCGCCCAACATAGTATGTGCTGAACAAATGATAGCAGGTGTTATTACCAATCACTCCTCTTCCTTGTAACGACGTTCAGCTCACTCTGCCCATTTCTTTCTTCCCTTAGGTGTGGCCTATTCTAGCTAATGCGATGGAGGGCTGCTCCCATCAGCTTGCCAGCTCTGCCTGAATCCTTCTTTGACTTGAAGAGGCTCCCCACCACCACCATCCATAGCCATTTCCATCTTATTTCCTGCTTTGATAATGTCTCCAACATGAGGACTATTTAAAAAAAATGCATAGGCCTCCTTGAATGTCTATATAGGAAAGTAAAGACTCCTAAGATTTGGAGAAACCTCATGTCTTCCCCTCCCTCTCACTTTGATCTGATCTTTCCCTTTTGGGCTCCTGAACCTCATCTAATCATCTGTCATTCTCAACATGACACCTTAGAGCACGTCATTCTGGTTTTGACAAATCTCTTACCAGCAAGTACCGGTTTCCTCCCAATCGGGCTCTTGAGCAAGTGGAATCTGAAACTAGTCCCTTCTGAATGCTTATAACAGGGAACATTAAGGAGCAAGACACTCTGCAGCAGCGCCCCCCCCATCTTACCTCAGATCCAGTTCCTACTGCCTTGCTGTCCCATCAGGCTAGAAATCAGCCCCTGTCAGCAGTTATCTCATGCCTTGGAGACAGAGTCACCTAGAACCAGTGCTGTTATCTCTGGACACAGGGTTGCCTATGCAATTTACGGTGCCCAGTTCAAAATGAAAATGTGGGGCTTCTTCCTTGGAAATTATTAAGAATTTCAAGATGGGTGGCTCAGTTGGTTAAGTGGCTACTTTCTGCTCAGGTCATGATTCCAGGGTCCTGGGATCGAGCCCCGCGTCAGGCTCCCTGCTCAGCAGAGAGCCTGCTTCTCTCTCTCCCTTTGCCTGCTTCTCTGCTTACTTGTGCTCTCTCTCTGTCAAATAAATAAATAAAATCTTAAAAAAAAAAAGAATTTCAAGATGGTACTACAATGAGCTATCACCTCACACCTGTCACAATGGCTAAAATCTGCACCACAAGAAACAATAAATGTTGGCAAGGATGTGGAGAAAAAGGAACCCTGGTGCACTATTGGTGGGAATGCAAACTGGTGCAGCCACCGTGGAAAACAGTAGCGATGATCCTCAAAAAATTAGAAACAGAACGACCCTATGATCCAGCAATACTACTATTTACCCAGAGAATATGAAAACACTAATTTGAAAAGATATACGCACCCTTATGTTTGGCGCAGCATTATTTACTATAGCCAAGATATAGAAGCAACCCCTGTGTCCATCAGTAGGTAAATGAATAAAGATGTGATACATATAATGGCATATTATTCATCCATAAAAAAAGAATGAAATCTTGCCTTCTGCCATTTGCAACAACATGGCTGGGTCTAGAGAGGATAATGCTAAGTGAAACAAGTCAGTCAGAGAAAGACGAATACCATATTTTACTCACATGTGGAATTTAAGAAGCAAAACAAACAAAATGAAAAAAGAGACAAACCAGAAACCAGATTCTTAACTACAGAGAACAAACTGATGGTTACCAGAGGGGAGAGGGGTGGGGGATGGGTGGACTAGGTGATGGGGATTAAGAGTACGCTCACCATGACAAGCACGGAGTGACGTATAGAATTGTAGAATCACTACACTGTAGGCCTGAAACTAATGTGGCACTGTATGTGTACTGTATTGGAATTAAAATTTAAATAACTTGAGATTGTTCTAGGAAAGAAAAAAAAAAGAATTGCAAGATGGTGACAGCAGAGCCAAGCATGGGCCCCTTCTGCATGCAGGGTTCTCTGTGATCACAGGGTCCCTGTGAAGGGGCCCTGCTGGCACCCGTCCCTGTGCCTTAGAATGTCCCAGTGCCCCTGTTTGCTTCTCTTCTGTTCTTTATTTGCGCTTCCCAGTTTACATCCTCTTCTTTTCTGAAGAACTGGTAAGGACTCCTGGCTTGGCCTCCCATTAATGTTTTCAGGGATATTAGGTTTCCCTCCACACTGGTCTGGGAGATCCTGTGTCTTGTTCTGGCACCATCTTGTCCTTCTCTTGCCATGGCTGGACTGATTTTAGGGACTTGAGCCACAGGGGGCTTGACTGCAAATCAGTACCCTCTTCCCTTCCACCTTTTCACTGGTGTTTCTCACACTGGGCCAGCCAACATCTCAGCCTCACCTTCTGTGGCTCCTTCCACGTGCTGAGCAGCATACACACTGGACTTCCCTCTGATCTTGAGGTATTTCAGACCCTGACAAAACTATAAACATTTTTTTTTTTTTAAGTAGGCTCCAGGCCCACTGTGAGCTTTGAACTCACAACCCTGAGATCAAGAGTTGCCTGCTCTACTGACTGAGCCAACCAGGCCCCTGATGGTTATGAACGTTTGAAAACTGTGTCAGAGACAATGCCTTGGATTTACCTACTAACATCATTTCCCATACCTCTTCGCCCAAGAAGACTACATTTCCCAGAGGCCTTTGCATCTGGGCAAGCCCATGTGACTGGATATGGCCAATGGGATGTGGGAGGAAGTGAAATACGGTAAAGGAGTACGCTCCTAGGTCTCACCCCTAAAATTTCCAGGAGAGCCTTTACCCGTACTCCATTCCCTCCCCTGCCTGTTCATGAATCAAGGGTGACTTGAATCCACAAGATGGTGGAACTAAAGATGGAAGCAGTCCATGAATGACTTTGCACAAGCAAGAAACAAACTGTACCTTGTCCTCCCTTCATGTTTTTGTTTTTTTTTTAAGATTTTATTTATTTATTTGAGAGAAAGAGTGAGAGCATGAGAGGGGAGAAGGTCAGAGGGAGAAGCAGACTCCCCATGGAGCTGGGATCATGACCTGAGCCAAAGGCAGTAGCTTAACCAACTGAGCCACCAAGGTACCCTTGTTCTCCCTTCAGACTGAGGGCCTAGGAAACATACTGGGAAGATCAGCTTTCTACCCATATTCCCAGTCCGGTTCTTACTACTTGCTCCATTTTTTCCAGGAAGCTCCATGAAGTCATGGAAAGGATGCTGACTGTGGAGTCAAAGTCAGTGTCATCTTGGGCATGAATTCCCCTGTGGGCCACAGTTCCCTCATTGGAAAGGTGGAGGGGGCCGATCCTCTCAGTTTCCCTAGTCTCTCATCATGGGAGTCTGACAACTGCCCACTCACTCTCTCTGTCTACACCAGAGGGGAGCCCTGACCATAATCTTTATACTGAGCCATCACAGGTTAGCTCCTTTGAGCTGGGCACTGCTTCTGGAAGTCTGAAAAGTGATCATTGTCATTTGTGTTTGTGGACACAAATGGACAGGATGGGTGGATGTGACTTTGAAGTTATAAAGCCTGGAGTTTCCGTCCCAGCTTTGCTTCCACTCACAAGCTTGATGACCTTGGGCAAAGGACACATTTTACGAAGAAGAGAATCTATTCAGCTGGGATTAAATGATGTCAGTGACAGACTTTATTTCTCTGAGACTTAATTTTCTCATCTGTAAAATGTGAATATGACCATACCCACTCCACGAGGTTGTTGGGAAGATCACATGAAATAATGAAACAATATGCTGTGTGTAAAGTTTAGCAGGGGGCCTGATCCTTAGGCTTAATTTAATAAATGCTCATCACTGATGTGAATTCAACAAATGCTAACCTGGTGGTGGCCCTCCCTCCTCCAGGCTCTGTGTGCACACTCACCACCAGGGGTCTCGCCCTGTGGAATGCTGTGGTTGCTCACAACCCTTCACCTAGAGCTGGAGCTAGGGGCTTTCTGGGGGTGGGTCCCTAGTGCCTAATTCAGAGTTTTAAAGATGTAGCCAGTCCTTTCCAGAGAGCATTTCAAGGCCTCAAAGGCCCATCAAACACAAAGTTATAGTAGAAGCCCACATCAGCCACCCCCCCAAACCTGCTGCAGACCCATTGGCAGAAGATCAGACACCCCAATTGCTGAGGGTTAATTACTGCCTTGGCGCCCATCTGCTCAGGGAGAACTTGCAAGAGTCTTTCTTTTTTCTCTTTCCAAAGGCATAAACATTTGTACTGCAAGTAGCCCAGGGGGGTTGGGGGTGTTTATTTTGTACTTAACAAAGAGAAGGACTTTTTGGCTTGGGGGCCGAGCGTCCTGCTGACCGGGAGGGGGTGTTGGGGGGAGGCCTTGGGAGGCCCCCTGCCCCAGCAGGTGTCTCTGGGCTTCACTCCCGCCTGATGTAATTGGTTCCTTTTATAAGCGGGGTGGAGGGGGGGGATGCTTTTAAATAAAGATCTTCCTGTTGTGGGTTCTGTGGGGTCAAGGCCCAGAGGACTCCCCTTCTGGCACAGTCAGCAAATCGCAGATCTTCTAGGTGTCACGGTAAGAGTGAGAGTCCGGGCTGATGACCAGGACGGTTGCGTGGAAGTCGCGGTTCAGGGCCGACCTTCTTCGGCAGCTCTCCGGTCTTACCACGGGGCGGCGCTGGCGAGCAAGGCTGCGCTGGGCAGGCTCCCGTCGGGAAAGCGCGGACGGGCGCCTCCCGCTACCCTCTGGCGATCTGGGCCCGGGGGCTCAGCCTGACTGTTTGCCCACCTGGGGCCAGGAGGGAAATAGGAGTACATCCAAATTCAGTATTTGTTCCTGACCTGAAGCAACAGATAAGGAAATCCACTCCAGGCATGAAGCCAGCAGAGAAGAGTATTTTCACCCCCATTGATACGTCCCTGAGAAGGTGAAGGTCAGATACTTTTATAAAACAGGGCCACCTGTTGAATGGATTGGGGAAAAACTAGCTCCTTAAAGAAAACAAGTCAGGGGGCACCTGGGTGGCTCAGTGGGTTAAAGCCTCTGCCTTCGGCTCAGGTCATGATCCTAGGGTCCTGGAATCGAGCCCCACATCGGGCTCTCTGCTGGGCGGGGAGCCTGCTTCCCTTCCTCTCTCTCTGCCTACTTGTGATCTCTCTCTCTCTGTGTCAAATAAATAAACAAAATTAAAAAAAAAAAAAGAAAACAAGTCAGGAATTATTTTCTGAAGAGAAAACTGGCTTACTTGGGGGGCATTGTGTGTTTGGAGTTTGATAAAGGGCGTTCTCAACTCCTAAGGCAGGGTGCATCCCAAGTGCTCTTGGTGGTCTCCTTGAGATACGCCGTGAGAACCACATGATTTAGCTCCCATCTGCAGGATCAGGACTACAAGCCAGGTCCTTGACCTGTCAGCTCCTTGCCAGACCTTTGTGGGTAGGAGGGCCATCACCCGTAATCATTAGAATGCCGGTGGCAGAGCTGAATATTTTACCTGTATTATTTTATGACCGCTTCATAAAACCCTACGAAAAAACAGTCATACCTATTTTACAGATGAGTAAACTGAGGTTAGAAAAGTAAAGTAACTTGCATGAGGTGTGGGAACTTGTGACCGCAGAGCCCAAATGGAACCCACTGGGTCTGGAGCTCATGGTCTCAGTGTTCGTCCAGCGAGGAATCGAGGTTTCCAAAGTGAAGCCAGGTCTCTTGGCCAAGGTTACCTACACAAGCTGTGGCATCAAGCTCATGTCCTTTTCCCACTCTGCTGCTGCCATCTTCCTCAGCCCCAGCCTCGGGTGCCTGTCACCCCCACATGCCCCAGCATGTGTTTCTGGAACAGAGAGTTCCAAAGCCTTGGGCCCAGCTTGCAAATAACTGAGGCTAGAGTGGAGAAATAGTGATGAGGACCAGGGAAAGAAGGCTGCCCTTGGCAGTCAGTCTCCCTGAGCCCGACAGTCAGCTGGGAACGCAGGGAGACAGAGAAAGTTAAACAAATTCTGTTTCCCCCTTTGCTAAGAAATTTGGATGTTAAATCCCAGCCAAGCAAGGTGGCAGGCAGAAGGGCTGGCCTTGCCCGCCTCACAGGATGGAGAAGAAAGGCAATCCGTAAGAGACCAGGGCTCCCTGCGTGGGAAGGGGAAGTGATTTTAGCCAAGCTTTTGGCTGCGAGTCCGGCTGATGGTTCCAACTCACGGGTATTAGCAAAGGAGAACAAGGAATTGCGGGGGGTGGCAAATTGGTTATAATTAAGAGAACCTGGGAGGCGCAAAACAACGTGAGAGCCACCAGCTGCCCTGGGTCTGAGGCCTCCTTCGCTGGAGGAGCAGCTCAGGAAACCAGCCTTTGTCCCCTGCGGTGCAGAGCATTCAAACAGAGACCTGGGCGGAAGAGCCCCTCTCTTAGGCTGCCAGGGCGCAGAGCGCGGCCATGCACGAGGGCCCCCCTTTTTGCTCCACCAGCCACTTTCCCTTCCCTTTCTCCACAATTTAAACTCAGCCGTCTCAGGCAAGCTAGTAGTTTGGGGATGGGTTCAAGGCCCGCCTCTTGTGCTTCTTCAAGGAGCTATCTGGCCTCCCTGAGCCTCCGTGGCCGCACGTGACAAAGGTGGGTAATAACAGTGCCTAATCCGTGCAGTTGTGAGCATGAAATCAGATGCATGGAAAGGGCTCAGCAGAGCACAGGGGGCAGCAAACTACCGCCTGTGGTCTCGCCACCTGTTTTGTAGGGCCCCCAAGGTAAGACTGGCTTTTATGTTTTTTAATTTGGGGGGAAAATTAAAAGAGTATTTGGTGATACGTGAAAGTGTCACCGATTCAAGTTTCGTGTCCATAAATTAGGTCTCATCAGAACTCAAGGTTACTTCCTGGTGGGCCTTGGTGACCTTTCCCCACTCTTCCACCGATCCCCCACCCATCTCAGGATTGTGTGGACGGCTCCAGGCTGGGCCGTGATGGGATCCTTAAGGATCCCAGTAGAAGGACTGGGCTTCTAGCAAGCAGATGCCTCCCCACAGGTGCATGCAGAGTTGAGCAGTTGTGTCAGAGAGCAGAGACGCTGTGGCCTGCAAAGCCTAAAGTAGCAGATTACTACTTCTACTAGTAGATTACTTCGCAGAAAAAGTTCCTGGACACTTAGAGATCAGGAAGGCGTATCCATGGTTGTTATTATTACTCTGGTTCTGTCCTCTTTTGGCCTAATTTTATTTTTTTTTAAAGATTTTATTTATTTATTTGACAGATCACAAGTAGGCAGAACAGCAGGCAGAGAGAGAGGTGGAAGCAGGCTCCCTGCTGAGCAGAGAGCCCGATGCGGGGCTCGATCCCAGGACCCTGATCAAGACCTGAGCCGAAGGCAGAGGCTCTAACTCACTGAGCCACCCAGGCGCCCCTCTAAGTTTAGTTTTTGGATAACTTTGCTTATGGCTTCATGGAGAAATTCTGAACCTAAAGTTCATGGAAGGGTTTCGTGGGGAGGCGGCAGGGGGTCGGGGGTGGTGGTCCCTGGAATCTCCAGAATTTCTATGCAGATTATTTTGTAGGTGTGAGTCTTTGGGGGGAGGGGGTTTGGTAACATTCATCTGATTCTCAAGGGGGTCTGTGTCCTCAAACAGGTAAGGAAGTGTAGGTCTGATGCCTTCCCTGCTCCAGACAAATCGATCTGTACCATCCCTGGGCTGTCCGGAGGAGACACTCACAATGGAGAGATCCTCCGGGGCCGTGGGGCCTCCCTCAGAGCGCATGCCCCTGCCTGGGTGGAAGAGGTGTGCAGGGCCACCGGGAGTAAGGTGGCCTGGCTTTGGAGCCAGCAGACGCGGGCCGAGTCCTGGCTCTGCCGTCCACTGCGCCAAGCCCCTCTGGTTCACAGGTGGGGTTGTCCCAAAGATGAATTCCATCTTGTGTGCTGAGTGCTAGGCACAGTGTCTGGCTATTATTATGGTGATCATCGCTGTCATGATTATTCTTATCCTTGCACATTGAAAAGCTCTTTCCTCATCTCACCCCAGGCCTATCAAAGAATTGTCCCATATTGGGCCAAATAGGTTGGAAAGCCCCTTGAGTGCTCTTGATCCGACTTTATGTTTGGTGCTGGCAGCTAAGGCATGTTCATTAGACATATTCACACCAGCAGCGTGCAAGGTAGCAGGCCCCTTATTAAGTTTTTAAAAGTTCGGTGGCCTCATTTGAATGGGGACAATGGTAAACATTCCTGAGAGTGAAATTCATGAAATCTGAAGTTTCTCAGTTGCAAAAGCCTTGGCTGTTTCAGTCCTTTCTGATCTCCCCTGAGGAGTTACTCTGGACACGAAGCTTGGATCTGCTTTTGCCCTAAAATGCTTCTCTGTGAAGCCCTTCCCTGGCCCAGGAGTCTGCCGCTAGCAGGTTGATTCCGGAGCCCAGTGACTGCCTCTGGGAGGAGGACAGCCGGCGTCCTTGCTGCCTGCCGGGCTGTCCTGGAGAAGGGCTGTCCTGGACACGGGCTGGTCCTCGGCCAGCCCAGCCCGGTGCCGCCTGCCCCTAGTTGCCAGGCAGAGTTCCATTCTGCTGGGGCCTGGTAGCTCCAGACGACAGCTGGAGACCAGAAATGAAGACTTCCAGCTACAAGCAAATGTTGCTGCTTCTTGAGGTTGAAATATTCTATCCCCAAAGTGTCCCTTTCAGCCAAGCACAAACAATCCCCCGTGGGGACCCGACCCCGCCATGGAGGAACAAAAGCTTCCCAGTTCTGAGTCCCAGAGACTGTCTGCAGTTTCAGGCACACACAGCCCAGTGGGGAGAGGAGACCATCATGTGACTTCCAAGCCGGGAGACAAGGTCACTCTTGTCCAGCCCTTTGCGTCTCTGCAGGAAGAAGAGCCTTTGATCGTCTGACAAAGGAGGAGGGAGAGGCCGCCCTGGTGCCGGCTCTCGGTGGGCGGGTTGTCCAACGTCAGCGTCTCTCAGGTTTGGAAGAACGACGGGATGAGGTCCCGGTCGCTTATGCCCAAAGCCCACTCGGATGGTCCTGCTTTAGGCAGGACAGCGGCACACTCCAGCTGCCTCCATTTTTCTGGTGCAGGCTGATCTGTCTCTAAGAAATTCACCAGCAAGGCCACCCCATTTGTTTGCCACCCGCCATCAACAATATTTTCCTTCAGGAAAGAGCTTCCAGAAACAGAAAGAACATAAACACTCAAGTGAAGCTGGCCTTTCTGGAGCCCTCGGACTGTGACAGCCGCGGCCGTGTCCCGGCTGGCTGTTGGCGGTGCAGTGCAGGCCCACCCCAGCCGGGAGAGAGGATGGCGGGAAAGGAGGGCTCAGGCTCCATGTCATCCTTCTGGAGAAGGATCTGGAATACCTGCTGTGCCGTGCCTTGTATCCTCTACCCTTCTCTGTCCTGAGTGATAGACTTTGCACCCGAATAACCAGTATGTCCCTACGGCAAAGGAGGCAGCCAGTGGAACTTGCACAGCTGTCTGTGGGCAGTTCACTTCCCAAAAGAGGAGGTGACTACTGACCCCACTTCTCAGATTAAAATGGCTGTCAAACTTCAGTGAGCACTGGCATCGTTCAGGAAGCTTCCCGGGGATTCTGACTCAGCGGGGCTGGGGTGGGGGCCCAGGAACCTGCATTTTGGACAAGCGCATTAGGGATTCTAAGGCAAGTGTTCCGGGCAGGTTTTGAGAGACGCGGCCGTTCTTTTGTTGGACCGGCCTGCGCCTCCTCTTCTCTTAGCCCTGCTGGGGCAGAGAACTTACCTGGCGAATCACCTGAGAATTTGGAATTGGGGCTCACAGAACCAGCAGTATGTGTGTGCCTGCACCAGATGGGTTGGAAGCTTGGCCTCTGGGGCTGCCCCCTCTTCTGCCCACCCCCCAGCCCCCCACCCCAGGACCTGCCCAGGCTCCTCCTCACCTGCCTGTGTCCTGAGATACTGTGTTCTGGAATGGCCTCAGACACATCCCAGGATGTTGACTGTGCCCACATTTCCATGGACTGTGCTCCTTGGGCCTGACCCTCCGTGGGTCTCACGCTGCCTCAGTGTCCCACAGGGCCCTCACTCGACTTAGTCCAGACAGAACTCAGCATGTTTTCTCTCACACCTGGAACCATGTGCAATCTTTACCTTGAAAACTGAACCTTCTCTCCTCCCCTCAGCCCCCAGGTAAGAAACTCCCCCAACCTCCATTCTGGAATAACAAAGAACAGTTGCCCTTTTCTGACAACAGACTACAGGTAACCCATCCCAGTTCTACGAGGTACATATTGCAAGTGTCCCCAGCTGACAGATGAGGAAGGAGGCACACAGGGTGGGGTCACCTGCCTGAGGCCATGTGGTAAGTGCTGTGCTGTCTCTCACTCGGGGCCTCGCCTCCCTCCACAGCCAGGCCCTCTGCATCCCTCGCTGGACCTGTGTAGCTCCCGATTCGCCTCCTCCCCCGGCTCGACCTTACCCCACTCCAACTGTTTTTCCTAACTCAAGTAGGAAATCATTCTAAACTGGGAATCTGATGTCACTCCTCTGCCAAACCCTTCAAAGGCTGCCTGTTTTACACTCCCGGGCCTCGGCGGATGGATGGTGGGAGCTGAGTCCCAGCCGGCCGGCTCCGGGTCTGTGCCCTCAGCTGCGGCCCCGGCTCCCCTCGGAGCCTGTCTCCCCAACGGCAGGACAGGGGTGACGGGAGCCCTCAGTTGATTGTTAGGGTGTGTGCCGCGCCTGGCAGGAGCCTGCAGCTCACAGGTGGGGCTGCCAG
The DNA here is from genome assembly GCF_010015895.1 of Lontra canadensis. Classification (NCBI taxonomy): domain Eukaryota; kingdom Metazoa; phylum Chordata; class Mammalia; order Carnivora; family Mustelidae; genus Lontra; species Lontra canadensis. The sequence continues at coordinate 3,504,382 of NW_022631081.1, read as the reverse complement.
CAGTGCTGCTGACGAGGAGGGGTGGGGAGGAACGGGTGCCCCGAGAGGCAGGAAGAAATCCACGTGGGATCGTGCTGACAGAAGCATTTACATACATCCCTCACCGAATCCTCAGAACCTTTTTGAGGCACAGACACGATGCCGTTTTACAGGAGGGGAAGCTGAGGCCGAGAAGTGGACTGACCCACTCAAGGTCAATTCAGACCTAGGTCTTTCCGAGCACAAAGGGCCTTCCTCTTGCCATGACCCGCCCCTGGTTCCGAGGTGTTCACTTGGAATTTCAACTCCTCCGACCTGACCTGCTTGAAGATCCACCATGGGTCAAAGCTATGAGGAGACCTGAGGAAAGCTGGGACACTAACAGGAAAAACCGCGCAAACAGTGAGGCCTGGACATTTCGCAAAGATTTCAGAAGAGTGCTCGGTCGGCCAGCACGCAACACCCCCCATCGTCGCGGGGTCCTGGGAGCACCCCTACAAAAACGACATGCTAGGGCCTGTCGCTGTTTCTACAACAGTGAGAATATTTATTTTCTCCAGACAGTAAAAATAACATTTTTCTCTCTTTTGTAAAAGTTAAGTACCATTACATTCCATTTTCTTAAATAACAAAATCCTAAAAATATATATTAAATTGTGTACAGTGCGTCACACTTCATCTTATATTTTAAAATACATGATGTTTCTATTTTATTCTCAAAGTTGCATATTAAGAGCATATTTACAAATAAAGCCTTGTCATCCAAAGTCAAGATCCCTGCGGGCAGGTGAGTCTGGATGTGGCAGGTCTTGACGCTGCGTGGACCCCAAGACGGCAGCTGTGCAGGAAGAGAAAGGGTCCCCCACTATGTGCTCCTGAAGACACATCCTTTCTGATGCAGATTTACCTCGGACCTTCCTCCTTACCCCACTTCTGCCTTGTTGAGTATATTCGACTTGGCAACACAGAAGCCTGTGAGATGGGCTCCCCTGGGGTCTGCAGGCAGAGGGGTGAGGCCCCATCATCACCCCTGAGCTGTCCCACCAGTCGGAGGCAGCTGCAGCTGGAAGGTTTGAGAAATACCCCGTGCCAGGGCTGCTAGGCTGAGAGACCCGGCCAGGAGGTAGAACAGTGAGGAAGGTAAACAAAGCCACCAGAGGAAACAATCAAAAGGTTAAAAGTTCTCAAGGTAGTAACAAAAGCAGACATCGAACATCAAACAGGAGATCCAAAACCCAAGAGGGTGGCAGTTGCCTGGGCTATGGGGTGGGGAGCTGGCCGGCCTCGGTTCAAGCCCCGGGGTGGCCTCATCAGACAAGGGAGACAGCATCTCAGAGGCTGTCCACTGCTAAGTGCTCATGAAGGTAAGTGCCCAGGACACCCAGGGCTTGGTGATGGCCACTGTGCCCGCTGGCGTGTCAGGATGGCCGGGTGGCAAGGTCAGGCCAGCTCCTGCCTTGGGCTGGCAATGGGGCGAGTGGGTGGGGCCGTATGGGCTTGGCCTGAGGGCCAGAACAGCTGTACTCGCTAGTGCTTTGATCTTTGTGGGTTTCTGGCTGATTGGAGTCTTGAGCCAGAGCCCACACTTCAGAAGTTACAGCAGCCCGGTCACCTCGCTCACACCCATAGAGAGGCCTTGACCCTGTCCTCACAAGGGAGGGAGACATGGCTACACCTTCTCTGTTCTGCAAGTGACTGGGTGCTCGGGGAAGAACACGGGGTGCCATGCACCTTCCAGAGGGGCCAAAGACACTGTGAAACGCAGCTAAGACCACGGTCCCAGCCGGCTGCAGGCATTTACCATAGAGGCAACAACATCAGCTGCTGCAGCCCTCCCTTCCCTGGTGGCACAGGCTGAGAAGGCAAGGGCCTAGATTCTGCAGAGAAGGGGTAAGGAGGGCACCCAGGCCCAGAGGCATCACTTTCCACAGCCTTGGTTCCCTCCATCACTCAGGGTGAAGGCCTTGGGCAGGATGCATTCAAAGTGGCAGGCCACAGTTGTCCCCAGAGTCCCTCCCCTTCTTCTTTCCTAATCTATGTGATCCATGATATCCTTTCAGGCTTTCCAACCTCTCCAAACCTCACTTCTCTCTAAAGTAGTTTCTTAAAAGACCAAGTGTGGGCCTCCTATGGCGCTCCCGGGAGGACACCTCACCTTCTCTGGGACAATGTATCCCTCAGATGTTTACTTAGCCACAGGGCACCCTCTGGGGGGTGTCAGTGACAGGTTCTGAGCAACTCGGAGGCCAAGGTGTCTGTGGGGGTTGGGCCTGGGACAATTTATGGCCTCTCCCCCAGGTCTGTCCTGAGGCCAGTTTGGTTTCCTGGGGCTGCTCCCTGGACAGTAAGTTGATCCTGGTGGCAGTGGGCTGTGCCAGGGCCAGCAGTAAGGAGGGCACTGCGGCGTCACCAGCACTTCCGGGTCTCAGAACGGGTTGCTCCAGCTGCAGACTCAGACGAGACCCTGCCTGTGTGAGGTGGGCTGGGGGGGGGGGTGGTGGCACAGGATGCCCCAAAGGCCAATGGCCACAGGAAGCCCTAAGTGGCTGAACAACTGCTCCTGGGCCAGGCGACCCCCTCCCGGGGCTAAATTCCATATTCCCTTTGTGCTGTGAATGGATCTATTCAGGGCACAGGCCCTTTGTGACTGCACGCACCTGACACTTGGTTCAGAGGAGATTCCGCAACAGCCGGGAATAGCGTGAAGGGGAGACAGCACATGTCAGCGTATTTCCAGTCGTGTGGGACAGGCCTCTGTATGCAGACCCGCGGCCCGTGGACAGCTGCTCCGGGGTAATCACCCTTTCCAGATCAAAGCGTGAAGACGGCACCCAGCGGCTCTGAGCCCGCAGCAGGCCTCCCACGGTGGCTCGGGCAGCGCCCCTGCCCTCCCATGGACACGCTGTCCCATTGCCCCTCTCTTGTGCCCCTCTGCCTGCCAGCTCCCAGCATCTCCCCTGGTTGCCGCATGTCACCTCTCATGGGAGACCCCTCCCCGCTGGCCCCACATGGTCCTCTGTGTTTCCGGGAGCAGCCAGGTGCACACAGGTCTCCAGCATGGCAGAACCCCAGAGAAAGCCGCAGCAGGCAGTAGCTGAGGGATCTGGGGGAGGCAGGCAAAGTGCTCTAAGGCGGAAACCTGTGGTTTCCAAGGCCCAAGTGCCCAGGTGCCTCTGGGAGAGTCGTGCTCTGACGAAGGCCCAGGACTGGCCTTCGAGGCCCCGGCGGCTCTTCTCAGCGGCTGTTGACAAATCCTATTTTGGCTGATGGGGACTTCTAAATGGGGGACAGCTCTTCCTCCCGACCAGCAGCCACTGCAGCTGCAGCTCTCCATCTTGGGAGGCCTAAACTCGGGGGTCTCCAGTTCCCGAAACCTCACTCTCTGCCCTCATGCCACTCTCTGAGACTCTCTTCCCCATCTGAAGGGCAGGGCAGTGTGGGGCTAGGGAAAAGGGCCCTCCCCCTCCCCACTGAGCTATTCCAGACCACATTGGGTCCCCATTGACAAAGGGGAGGAGGGGACCACAGAGAGCACAGGCCGCGGGATGGTTTGTCATCTTTTAAAATAAGTGATGCCTGCAGGAGAGACTGCTGACACCTGTGTCCCACTTAATGCTGCCTCATGGCTAAGCCACAACCTTTATACTCCCTGTTCTGAACGGGGAGTTGGAGAATCATGGAGAGACAGGCCCAGCTCAGGTTCCATACGACCATGAGCTGCGCAGGGGCAAGGCCGGGCAACCCCATATAATAAGGAGTCACTGAGCCTATAGAAGCTTTCAGGAAAGTCTGTTGTGTGGCTTGCTCTGCGATCAACAAACTTTGAAAAGAAGCCCATGTGTGGCAGGGTGCAGGCTTGATATGTTGGGGGGTCAATTCCCACGCTCTCCCAGGTTAGAGGAGGCCCACCCTCATCCAGCACCCAGAGAGCAAAGCCCCAGAGTCAGCACAGAGTATGGGCCCTCTTTATGCTTTCGGGTGCTAATGCCCAGGAATCTAGGACCAGGCCGACCCCCAAGAGAACCTCAGAATCCTCCCATAAAGACCAGGAGAAAGTGATCTGTGTGGACAAAATAGAAAATAAGCGAGCAAGACTCAGCATATACTATAACTACCCACCACCCTACAGTCATCTAAAAGGTACCTGAGCCCAGTGCCAGACACAACTATCTCTGCATTCTCAGCCCCTGTCCCGACACCCCCATTCTAGATGAGAGAGAGAGAGAGAAGCACAGGGAGGGCCTAGACCCTGGACTTTGGGTCTCTCTCTCCTAAGTGCAGCGATGAAGCAGGGGGAGTCCAGGCTAGGCCTGCTCTGCAGCAGGACGTCCCTTCCCAGCCCGTAGGACGGCGCTCTTGCAGAGGCTGCCAGAGGCTGAGGGAGAAGCAGGGAGAGTCGGTCTGAGGAAACCACGGGTCCCCAGTGGCCTTGAGCTCAGAGGGACCTCGTGTCCTGGGCACGGAGTGGGCAGCTTTTAGTCACTCACAAGAGGATTACGGTCATCTTGTTGACTCTGACCCTTGAGCTTCTTCTTAAAGATGGAAATCGAAGTAGAGGGTTTATAAAAAATGCTCCAGATTTCCCCCGACGTCCCTGGTTGATGACAATCCCTAAGGTCCCCTGAGGCAGGAACACGATGGGATCTGTCAAGCAAAAACAACTTAGTATTTCAAGTAGGGTACAACAAAGATCTCCCAACAACCTTCCGTCTCCCGAGATACCTGTTCCTACGACACGGGGCATTCAGTGAGGCGAAGCCTCCGGAAAGGCCTAATAGAGGCTCCTGGAGGTCTGAAGGGCTATCGTGGGAATGAAATGTGTCTGTGGGAGGGAAGTGCCGCGGCACAGATTCCAGCTTTAGTATAACAAAGAACTTTCTTGCTGGAAGAGTTATTCAAATCTTCAAGGGGCTGGCCTAGAGATGATGAGTTTTCAAATCCCCTGCCCCCTTTTTTTAAATAGAAGAACTTTCTTCAAATGACATGTACCTGGAAGTCCTCCTGATTAAAGCAAGATAGAGCCAAAGTGTCTCTGCTTGAAGCAGGTCCTGCCTTACTGCCAACATGTGTCCCAGCTCCCCCATGTCACCCCCCACCCCCTCCAGGGCTGCCTGGCAGGGAAGCTGCTGAGGGACTCCAGTGTCACAGGGGCGTCAGACATGCGCTGTGGGGCCCTGGTGGGCGGTGAGGTGCTGGGCCCCACAGACAGCCTCCTGCTCTCTTGCTGCATCTGAGAGGCTCCCCAGATGGTGTGACTTTTGACTTCAATAGACAGATATACATATGAAGCTCAGGCATGAGCTCAGGAATCATTAAAAAAGACCCTGTTTCCACTGAAAAATGCAAAGTGCAGTGTAGAAGGGCCTACAAGGGCAGCCTTCACAAAGCAAAGGAGGAGCAGGCATTTCACATATGAAAAGTTCTGTGGCAGAGGGCAAGTGAGAAGGTCAGGAAAAAGGTATATTTATAAGACAGCAACGTTCAGGAAAGGCCTTGAAATACAGAAAGCCCGTCTATCAATTATATAGCCCAGTAAAACTGGGAGGAGGGGCAAAAGGAGTGGAGAGAGGCTGGACTGGGAGCCATAGGAAAGACAGTGTCGGGGTCGCGAAAAAAATCACAGCTCTTCTCTGGAAGGTCAGGAACACCAGGAGCACAGACAACTGCTTCCGCTCCTGGGAGGCAGAACTGTTCCACCTGAGCAGCAAAGCAGGAAGGGAAGGGAATATCTGTTTTCCCGCATCAGTCAGAATTGGAGGATGAAGCTTCCTCGTTGTTCATGCATAATTGTTAAGCAATCGCTACTAAAATGTTAGGATTCTCTTCCTAAGAATGTGTCCCAGTTTCTAGAAGGCATTGGGAAATAGCCATGGTAGTGTCTCAGCAATCTGTTCTGACATGACGATCCCTTTAAGGGGACAGCACAAGTCAAAAAATGGAAACTGTTGCTTTTAATGCCCAGACTGTTTCAATCCTCCTTGAAATCCTATCCTGTGAGCCAGGAGAAAACGCAGACCTCGGTGAGATTTGTCCAGTTGCACATTTCACTGTACGGAGAATGAGGAATGCGTCCTGCCTTGTGCTGCCCAGAACTAAGGGCTTTGGCATCACGTTCTGATACTACAGTCGTACCCACACGAGCGAAGTGCAGTGAGAGAGGAGTTCTGAGCCTTCCCCTCGTGGCACCGGGCAGCTTTCATACTCACTTGAATGTGACGTGCAGAAGTATCTTTGCTACGACGGCTGTGACCGTAAGGATGAGGAGAGTTGCCAGGCCGTACACTGTCCATCCTGCAAGCACAGAAGACAGGACCTATCTGAGCTCCGTTCTCAGAAGGAGGTCTGTAGGAAGCCCCGAGTGACCACTGGAAGCTCAGAAACGCAGGTGTGGCTAAAGAGCCCCCTGCAGGTGGGGGCCGCCACCAAATGCAGCTGAGAGCTGGGTGGGCAAGGAGCCCAGGCCTTCTGACCTCCTCGCCTTGCTCTAGAGCTCCCTCCTGGAGAGGAGCAGGCAGTGTGGTCCAAAGTGCATTCAACTTGGGAGGTGAGAGGGGCGATATATACTATGTCTTTACCAGTGGAATCACTGTGCGGTCACAGATGAGTTACATAAACTCTCTGGGCCTCAGCTTCCTCATCTGTGAAATCCTACCAGGATAAAGAAACAAGCAACACAGAGCAAGCACTGGAGGGACTCTCCTTCCTGACCTAAGCGGGTCCTGCAGGGGAAAACCCTCGGCTGGATCTTCCCCGGCACAAAAGAGAAAACGGAAGTATGTAGCCCACCAAGTTAGCCAGCTTCAATCAGACATCTCATCTCTCTCCCGTATGACTTTTCTTCTAGCTCTTGTCACTGTCTGACCTGTTGTTTTGCTTCTTGTCTGTCTCCTCCCACTTACAAGCCACGGGAGGGAAGGGGTATTGTTTGTTTGGTTCATTCTACAGTCCGGTGCCTACGACAGCACCTGACACCACTGAAGTGCTCACATGTATTCTGAATGAAGGAATGAAGGAATGAAGGAATGAATGAGCTCTTGTACCTGCCGGTGAATTGAAGGAGCTGCAACTCGCTCTAGAAAGACATCCCCAGAGTGGGAAAACCCTGGCTTAGCTGATTAATCACAACTTACAAAAGGCATACGTGCTGGATCTTTGGACATGAGCACCTTCTCCTAAGGACTAAGGAATCAAGCTAGTGAGAAAATGTCCCTCAACGGCCGGGACAGTCACAGAGCCAGTATCCACAACCTGCCTGGGAAGAGAGCTCCTTCTCTAACTGCCAAGAGCACTGCCCTCGAGCCCTGTGGCTTCCACCCCCTTTGTTGGAGTCTGGGAACTGCTACCTGGGATGGTCTGGGGTGGGTGGCTGGGGCTGGTGGTGATGACGTAGAGGACTTTAGAGGACCGGGCTGCGCTGACGCTGAGGTTGGCCTGCTCCGTGATCACCTCGGCCAGCGTCTGGTTGGCAGTGGGCCTCTCCTGTGGCGCCTCTTCTTTGACGGCTGGAAGATCAAAGAAATTAAGACGGGGGAGAGCTGATGCTGACAACGGAGAAGTTCAGAGGAGGTGGCACTGGCTAGGAAGAGAAGGCATTTTTTCTGATTCGTTTCTGTGTGTAGTTCTCTCCACTGACCCCACTGGCGTCAAAGCAGAACCTGTCAGGCTCTGGCCCAGAAAGCCCCAGAAGGCAGGACCTGTCAACTTCTAACCATTTGACTGGTCTCTTCCAGGACACCTGAGCCTGCATTCTTGTTTTCCTTGTGCCTTTTCAGTTACGGTGCCCTCTGCCCAGAATGCCTCCTTCTTTCCTATCTACTGACCTAAATCCTACCTGTTCTCAAGACTGTCCCTCCCACCTGCAGGAAGGCCTCCTCCCTCTGACTTCCTGTAGCACAGGCTGACTGAGCTCTTCCCAAGGCCCTCAGCATCCGGGACAAAGACCAGGTCTCAGACGCCCCTGCTTCTCATGTGCTGGCAGAGAGCTGTGCCGGGCATGTGTTGAGCACACCAGAGGGCAGAGAGCGGGGCTCCACCTTACGAGGGGTGTTTTTTGTTGTTGTTGTTTTTAAGGTATATTGGGTTTTTTTTGTTGTTTGTTTTCTTCTTTAAAGTTTATTTTTTTAAGGTAAACTCTACACCTCACATGCAGCTCTAACTTATGGCCCCGATATGAAGGGCCTCATGCTGTTCCAACTGAGCACGCAGGTGTCCCTGAGGAGGGTCCAGAGAAAGATGGAGAACTAGTCTTTTGGGATTCGCTGGGATGTCGAGAGGCAGAAGGATCGACCAAATGACCTTTCTAAAGCCTTCTAATTCTATCAGTCTCAGCTCTTCCTTTCAGTTCTTCTTTCAACCCTGCCATGAAAACTGTCCTCAGAACAACTAACACAGCGAAACTGAGAGGTGTTGTTCTTTTCTGTTAATGTATGCAAGTCTTGAAACGGGAGGTGGGAAGATCTGCAAGCTGAGCCTGTAGCCCCTGCCTCGCAGCCCCATCAAGACCTGCCCTGGCGCCCGCGGGTCACCACAGGGTGCCGGTGGAGCCCGAGGTGCAGCCTGGAGGGCCCTCAAGGAGGCTGGGAAAGGTTACCTTGGTATAAGACAGCAAATCCCTGGGCCTGATTGATGCGATCAGAGAAGAAGTACAAAATGACAAAATCCAGAGAGACGTTAAAGGACAGAGGTGGGCGGTTCCTCCCATTGAAACGGACCAGGACGCGGTGGGTGTAGCCATCCAGCAGCTCCACCATGTCAGCAGAATCCCTGATGTCAAACAAGGTGAAGCTGAAGCGTATGTGAGAGGCTCCCGGCACCCGGATGGTCCAGTAGCAGACCCTGCCTGTGGCGTAGGTGTCGGGAAAGTCAGGGGAATATACCACGGAGGTCGTAGCCGAGTAGTTCCCTCCGCAGGCGCCAACGAGAGCTGTGGGAGACAAAAGGACACCGGCCCTTAGCTTGGGGCACAGCCACACGGCTCACTTTCCAACCTGCTACGAACAAAACTCTTCCTAACGGACATGATCCAGTTTGGTATGTTTTTCGTCTACAAAACCAGACTGTCTTATGTTTCAGGATCAAATCACAGAATGAATAGCTTAAACCCTCAACAAATGACTGTGGAGGCTTTTTTTTTTTTTTTTTTGCCCAGGAGACCTTAGAATTAGCACACAGCACAGTGGCTGTGCTGTGGGGGCAGACTCTCCTCTGAGCTGGGAGCCTGACATGGGGCTCCCTACGTGGGGGCCGGGCTGGAGTCAGAAAAGTCTGGTTTGGAACCGTCTGGGCTCTGTGACCCCAGGGGCTGCACCTCACTTCCAGAACTCTTGCCTCTCTCAGTTGGGAGGATGGAGAGGCCGCCACCTGTTCCTGTATCACACAGACGCGTGAGGACAGATGAGATGAAGCACATGTAAACACGGGGGCCTCTTTGCAGGGAGACACTTGATGAGGTGAAGTCATAAGAAAGAGAAGGGCTTTCCAGCTGCTCGGGCATCCCCAATACCTGGGGTGCAGTGCTCACGCGAGGGTCCCCCCACACACTGTGGCACAAGAAGTGACTCTCTGCCTGGGGGAAACGCTTGGTTCTGCTCACTCTGCATGAAGCACATTTGGCTGCTGTGGACTCCCCTTTTGGACTGGGGGTTTCTAGGACAGGGATACAACCCCTTCCCTGCATCTTAGTCAGAGAAGTGTGAACAAGATCCTAGAAATGAAAGTCCTTGAGGGGGAGTGCAGGACTGGGGTTTAAAAAGCAGGCTTTGGGGGTGCCTGGGTGGCTCAGTGGGCTAAGCCTCTGCCTTCAGCTCGGGTCATGGTCTCAGGGTCCTGGGATCGAGCCCCGTGTCGGGCTCTCTGCTCAGCAGGGAGCCTGCTTCCTCCTCTCTCTCTCTGCCTGTCTCTCTGCCTGCTTGTGATCTGTCTGTCAAATAAATAAATAAAATCTTAAAAAAAAATTAAAAAAAAAAAAAAAGCAGGCTTTGGGGGGACTTCCACTTCCCTTTGGCATGTAGAAAGCAGTAAGAGAATGCTGCTTCCATCCGAACAATGGGAAAAAGCTCAAAACTCTTCCTCAACCCATCAGAAGGCTGAAGTATTAAGACAACCAAGTGTATTTAACTCTAAGAAGTGAAGAAGCCCCTCAGAGGAGAGTCAGGCCATCAGGCCACACAAAGCGTTTCATCTTTCACAGAGCATGAGAGGAAGAGGTGGCCACCAAAAAAGGCAGGAAGAAGAAAGGAGCTAAGAGGTTGAGTGGGGGCCATCCTCTCAGTCTAGAATGAGTAGGGGCCCCAGACACAGCAGGAGTCTCCACCCACTTGCAAGCAGTTCTGTGCGGACCTCCACCCAGCGCCCACAAGAATGACTGGGATCTGGGGCGCCTGGGGGGGGCTCCATCGTCGGTTAAGTGTCTGCCTTCGGCTCAGGTTGTGATCCCAGGGTCCTGGGATGGAGCCCCATGTCAGGCTCCCAGCTCAGTGGAGAGTCTGCTTCTCCCTCTCCCTCTGCCTCTTCCCACTGCTTGTGCTCTCTCTCTCTCTCTCTTTCTAATGAATAAATAAAATCTTAAAAAAAAAAAAAAAGGAATGACTGGGATAGGGAAGGAGACCATAGAGACCTCCTGGGTGGCACTTGTACAGGACACGGCTGTTGGGGGACAAGTGTGAAACACCGCCTGCTTCTGGACCTTCCTCTCAAAAGAGCCAAAGGCCTCAAGTGGCTGTGGGAGGAGTAGCAAATCCTCTTGTTCGCAGGGCCATTGGAGGGTAGAAAGGGTAGAAATAAAATGTGTTTGCCTCTGTGGAGGGAGCAGGAGACTTTCTTCTTTCTGCCAGAGTAGCCAGGCAGATCCACTGCTTCTTAGGGAAAAGCAGAGGCAAAAGCCATCAGCCCATGGTTGCACTGAGCCCCCAGGTCCTGTACCAATGCAAAGCAGAGGTCTGCCGCCCGCTGGGAGGGGCGGGAAATTCTCTTTCTGGAGATACAAGGCAGCGTTTGACTGCAGGAGAAGGAGGGGATCTGTGGGAATGCTGGAAAGGCCCCACGTCTGAGGCCCAGCAATGTCCTAACACGGAGGATGAGGCAGGAGGCCCAAGGAGCCCCCTCAGCTCTCCAGGAGCACAGCACCAAGTAACAACAATAGTCGTCTACCACTGAGGGAGAGGAAAGAGTGCAGAGAAGGATCCCCTCTTTGGCGAAGGCACATAGGAGCTACTCAAAGCTGAAGGTGGAATAGAAAAAAAAAAAAAAGAAAAAACCACGGGCATCCCAGGCTCCACACTAAGCCCAAGGTAACAGGAGCCTATTGCTGGAAGAATTTGAAGGCTGGTGTGCACCGAGGGTAAAGACAGAAACAATAACACCCAAACCCAGCTCATCTGATATAATGGCTCAGTCCCCACACTAAATGGGCCTGCCCATTTCCAGGTGTAAATCTTATTTACTCAGTCTGTACTGTTCTTCTATACACAATGTATGGCATTCAACAAAATATTAAAACACACACAGAACAAGCAAGCAAGGAAGCAGCAAAAAAAGAAAAGAAAAAAAGCAGCAAAAAAAAAGGGACTCATCGTCAAGTGATAAGACAATCTGTAGGATCAGACGGAATAATGACGCAGATGTTAGAGCTAGTAGACAGGTACCCCATGGTTACTACAGTAACGACATAATGGAAAAGATGGACAACATGCCTGAACAGATTAGAAATTCCAGCAGAGAGATGGAGACTAAAAAGAGTCAAATATAAATGCTAGAAATAAAACTATCAGAGATGAAGAATTTCTCTGATGGGCTTATAAATGGACTACACACAGCTGAGGAAAGAATCAATAAATTTGAAAATAGGTCAATAGAAATCATGCAAAATGAAACAAATAGAAAAAAAAGAAGCAGGTAAAAAAAAAAAAAAGGAAAAAAGTTAAGAACAGAGCATCCAGTAGCTGTGGGATGACATCAAGTGATCTAACCACTGGAGTTCTAGAAAGAGAAGAAAAAGAGAAGGGGGCAGAAGAAATATTTGAAGAGATAATGAATGGCTAAGAATGCTCTCAAGTTAACGAAAGGTGGTCTAAGAATCTCAGCAAATAGTAAGCAAAAAAGTTTAAAAACAAAAAGCCTGGGTGGCTCAGTGGGTTAAGACTCTGCCTTTGGTTCAGGTCATGATCCTAGGGTTCTGGGATCGAGCCCCACATCAGGTTCTCTGCTCAGCAGGGAGCCTGCTTCCCTTCCTCTCTCTGCCTGCCTCTCTGCCTACTTGTGATCTCTCTCCCTCTCTCTCTCGGTCAAATAAATAAAATCTAAAAAATTAAAAAATAAAAACAAAAATTAAAAAGCAAACAAAAAACACACCCAGACACATCAGAATCAAATGTTGAAAACCAAAAACAAACATGAAATCCTGAAAGCAGGCAGAAGGGAAAGATGATATACAGGGAACAAAGAGCAGACATCTCTAGACACTGTACAAGCTGTAAGTCAAAGGAGCGCTTTGAGATACTGAAATCTAAAACAAAAAAACAACTTTCGGCATAGGATTCAATATCCAGCAAAAATGTTTTTCTACAATGAAGGTGAAATAAGGCTTTCTCATACAAATGCTGAGAGAAGATGGTGGCAAATAAGAACCTGAAAAGGTGTTCAGCATCACTGGTAATTATGGCCATGCAAATTAAGACCAGAATGAGTTACCACCATGCACCTGCTAGAACGGCTAATGCTAAAAGAAACCAGATTATACAAAGGGCAGGAGAGGATGCGGGGCAACCAGAAGCCTCACGTATTGTCTGTCGGAATGGAAAATCGGGGAGTCACTTTGGAAAACAGCTGGCAGTGTCCTGTGATAACAAATATGCACTTAGTACATGACCCTGAAATCCCAGGAGAAATGAAAGCACGTGCTCACACACACGCCCATGCGCACAGGCTAAGGGCAGGGTCGGAGCACCTTGACCACAGACAGATCAATGCTTATCAACGGACAAATGGATGAACAGATTGTGACATGTCTGTACAAAGACGTGCTTCTTAGCACTAAAAAGGAACTGCGGAAACAATCATGGGTGAATCTCAAAAGCATTACTTGAAGCGAAAGGAACCAGAACCAAATGGTTAAGTACTCTATGATTCCATTTATATGACCTTCTTCAAAAGACAAAACTATACAGATGGAAGACAGATCAGTGGTTGCTCAGGGCTGGAGGCAGAGAGAGGACTGACCACAGAGGGGACAAGAGATCTTTCTGAGGAGATGAAAACGTTCTATATCTTGAGCGTGTATGCATTCGTCAAATCTTGTCGAAGTGTTCAACTAGAAGGGTGATTTTTACCTTATCTAAATTAGACCTTGAAAAACCTACATTTTAATTTTTTAAAAAGATTATTTATTTATTTATTTATTTGACAGAGAGATAGAGAGCCCAAGCAAGCAGGGCGGCAGGCAAAGGGAGAGAGAGAAGCAGGCTCTCCTCAGAGCAGGGAGCCCGATGTAGGGCTCAATCCCAGGACCCTGGAATCATGACCCAAGCCGAAGGCAGCTGCCCAATCAACTGAGCCACCCAGGCGCCCCAAACCTACATTTTTTAAAAAGAAAAGCTGTAGAGAAAGATTCCCTACAAAATCAACCTGACTTTCCCACACCCTAAGTGTGAATTTGAACAAGATAACTTCTGTACACCTCGGTTCCTCATCCATAAAATGAAAATGGTAAGTTTCTTCCTTAGGGGTTTTACAAGAACTAAAAGGAGCTGATCTATGTAAGGTGTGTAGGATAGGATCTGGCACATAGTGTAAGCTCAGTAAGTATTAGCTATACTATTATTATTATTTGTAAAGAATCAAGTGTTCAGGTTAAACTGGTATTTCACCAGCGAAGGCTGACCTTCAACTTAGAGCTTTCGATTTCCCGATGTGTGCCATGCAGACAGGAGATTCAGTTCGGCAATTCTGAAAGCAAACTCATGACATCTATGATAGATTATTAAAATTCAGTGATAATTCAATAGGAAACCTGAAATTTAGGAATATATGCAAGATCTTATTTTTGAAGGGGAGAGTAGCTTGCCACATACAACCTGGGCAGCCGGGGGCCCTAAATAGCCCTGGGCGAAACCTCCGGTGGCAGAAAGCCAGTGTCCTCCTGCCTTCTTTGATTTAGCACCTCCATCCCGTCTCAATATTAGCTCAGTCAGTTTCTTCAGGAACAGACTTCAGGCATCAGCGGGAACAGCTAACCTCCCCCAGATGCAGCTGAGTGCTTTGCTTCCAGACGTGAACGATACTGGCATGTCTCAGCAAACAAACCTGAACCAAATGGGTCCCAGCCTTGAATCATATTTCACTGGACTGGCACTCAGAAAAGCAGAAGAGATTACCGTATTTCATCAGTTCTAAGGGGAACATTTTAATCTTTCAGACTGGACTGTGTCTGTCCATCGGTACATGTCACTGTTTAGTTGGAAGTATTTTTCTCCTCAGTGGTACGCACAGTGATGTTGCATCACGTGACTGATGGCATCTGGGAGTCTATGAGGTACAATTATTAAGGCAATCCTAGCAGTCAGGTCCTATTGGACCCTAGGCCCTCCGTGTGTATATATATATATATTTTTTTTTACCATTAATCTCTTCTCTTCCCTAAAATATAAGTTCCATGGGGGAAGAATTTCCATCTGTGGGACCTTGGGCAAGCTACTGAACTTTAATGAGCCTCTGTTGTCTCCTCAGGCAAATAAGGAACAGTACCTGCTTCACGGTATTATAATGAAGGGAGGGAACGTACACAAAGTAAATAGCACAATGCCCTAAAAACATGTACGGGCTCAGAGGAAGGTTGCAGAGGAAGGACCAATCCCACATCTCATTTCTCCTTTCCGTGCCTAGAAGCTGAAAGGGGCCCAAGAGGCCCGCTGGGCAGTCTCTGTAATCTACTATTGATTACATAGTAGATTACTATTGATTACTCTCTGATCATTTATTTGGTTCTGTTAATTCAATAATTGAATTCTGGGGGCAGCACATGCTCTGAAGCTTCTGTCAGTGCCACACTGACACACAGCACACGGTCCACTTCACATCCTCCTGGAGCTCATGAGAGCTTGCTGGAAAACCAGCCACACGGCCTATGACAAATAACTTAATGTGGCAATAATGACTGAGCAGACGGCTGTCTCCTCAGTCTCTCTGCTGAGGGGCAAAGGCAGCCTGAGAGCCACTGGAGCTGAGGAGCCTGGAGCGCCCTTCTGCAAGGAGCAGAGACCGGGAGGAACTCAGTGACATCCTGACTGGGACCTGGGGTCCAGCCACACTGGCAGCAGAGTCTGATATTCTGGGAAACCGTCACCTGGTCCTTTTCTCACCATCTAACTTCTCCAGTCTCCTCAGAGAGACATCTTTGTCCTCCCCAATTATGGGATAGTCTGTAGTCACCATGTGCAAAGTGCTCCGCTTTGTCCAATGGGTCATAAAGACTTCCAGGAGGCAGAACTTGGGCTACTTAGACGATCTTCCCCTCTGGCCGGGAAACCGCACGGATGATCTCTGCAGGCCTGCAGTTTGTACCTTCCTTTGCAGGGCTGGGGGGGGGGGTGGTCACTGGAGCGGGCTACTGTCAGGGGCCTCTGCCGGTCAGCAGGACCAGGGCCTCTAGAGGCTGGAGCTTCTCCGAACGCCAACCTCCTCATTCCTCCTAAAGGAAGGGGAGCCAGAGAAGGCAGCTTCTGGATGGTTGTAGAAGGGGCCAGTTTCATGATAATCAGAGCCACTGGGCCCACCCTGTTCACATGCTTTTAGAGCATGAAATGGGACCGGTTATCATGATCTATTATTCTTAATGAAAGGGATTCTGGCTACTGAAAACAGAGAAATAAAAATTGTGGCAAACCTGGGTTTGAGTTCTCAATTTGGCTCTTATTCACCTGGACGAATTATTTTCTCTTTTGATCCACACACAGGTTTCTTATCAACAGGGCTGTTCTGAGTATCAAATAACATAAAATAAATAAAAGCACCCAGCTTCCAGGCTAGCACACAGCAAGCACTCAACGGACAGCAGTTATATTCATTATAATTAATTCATCGTACTGTACCTTTGTGTGAGGCCCAGTGCTATCTTCTAGATATATTTCCAGTACCAAAGATGATGCTTGGTACGGGACTGACTTTAAAGCAAATTATTTCCATGTGATACCTCTGGTATAGGCGCTGCACTAAAAAAAAACTAATTTTATCTGCCACACAGCAGACACTCCATAAAAATGTGCTAAATGAGTGCTTACCATATAAAAGTATTCTATTTTTTAACCATATAAAATCCACCATTTTAACAATTTTAAAAACGTATAGCTCAGTGGTATGTGTTATAGGCTCCATAAGGTATAACCATGGACATCTGGTTCTGGCCTATGTTTATCACCCCAACAAGAAAACCCGTACCCACTAAGCAATCACTTCCCATCCCTTCCTTCTCCTCAGCCCTTGACGATCATTAATCTGTTTTCTGTCTGTATGGATTTGCCTATTCTGGACATTTCCTATATATAGACTCATAAAATACGTGGCCTGAGTGTCTGGTTTCTGTCACTTAGCGTCATGTTTTCAAGGTTCAACCTTGTTGTAGCGTGCATCATTATTTCGTTCCTTTTTGTGGCTGAATAATATTCCATTGTACAGATATAACACATTTTGCCGATCCTTTCTTCCATCGATGGACTTTTGGGTTGGTGCCACCTTGGGGGCTATTACGAACAGTGTTGCTGTGAAGGTTCCTGTACAAGTTTCTGTGGGAACATATGTTTTCAACCCTCTTGGGTCTGTATCTAGGGGGTGGAATTGCTGGGTCATAAGGTAATTCTGCTTCACGTTTGAGAAACTGCCAGACTGTTTTCCAGAGTAGCTGTACCATTTAACATTTCCACTAGCAAATGTGTGAGGGATCCAATTTCTACACATGCCCACCAACAACTATTCTCCAGTAAAAAAATTAACACTATGTTCTGTTTAAAGTAGAAAAACAGGTAGCGAACCCACACACCCTGCTTTTCTTTTCTTTACTGTCTAATTCCATGAGCCCTGGCAAGATATCTATCCTCTTCATGTCCTAGAACTCTCTTCTGTACAATGACAGTGAGGATAATAATGCCTTCCTCAGATGACTGCCAACAGGGCCTGATTTGTATAGATTGATAATTTATATAAAGACTTAATACACTTAATACACACTCAGTGTTTTATTCCTTTCTTTTTTTCACTTAGGAGTAGACCAGGCAAATTGTAAGCTCCGCAAATATACTCTCCTCTGGGCTAGGGTGTCAAGGCAGAGGATCTTATAATAATAGACTTTTGAAGCGAAAACTTAAATAGAAGTGCAGGGCGTATTATCTGCCAACCTTTCTTAAACATCAGGCAAGTCTTAGTCTTTAGCTTTAACAGAGGTACTCAACTGAGCATTTGTCTTGACATAACAGAATGTACAGGGAGCCACTGGCAGTCTCCAGCAGGCACACTCACCTAAAAAGACCAACAGTTGACCACATGAGTTCTACTTGCCAATCCTTCCCCTGTCCTCTGCCCAAACACACACTTCTGATGACGTCTAAGCCATAACCTGAGAAAGTCTTAGGCTTTACAGCCACCGTATGTAGTAGCTAAAGTGTGTCCTCCAAAGGAGACATGTTCCATGCCTGGTAGTTGTGAATGTGACCTTATTTAGAAATAGTGTCTTTATAGATGTGAACAAGTTAAATGAGGCCACACTAGATGAGAGTGGGCCCTAAATCTGACTAGAGTCCTTACAAGAAGATACAGAGAGACACAGAGGCACTGATGGACAGAGGGACAATGGGCCATGTGAAGGAGGAGGCAGAGATTGCAGTGATGCAACTCCAAGCCAAGGAATGCCAAGGACTGACAGCAATGGCCAGAGGCTCGAACGAAGCAAAGCCTTCTTCCCTGGGGCCTTCAGAAGGAGCATGGATGGATGCTTCAGTGGAGCACTGACAATACTTCGATTTTGAACTTCTAGCCTCCCAAACTACGACAGAATACATTTCTGTTGCTTTAATGCTCCTGGCTTGTGATCATTTGTTATGAGAGCCCTAGGAAACTAACAGAGCATATGATATTTCTGCATGAAACTGGGCCACTCGGTCAGGTTGAGATGTCAAGAGTATATCTACTGTATCCCAATGACTAACAAAGACCTATGGACTCTGTAGTGTATCTTAGTAACCTCAAGTCTTTCCTTTTGTCTGTCTCACTTGTGACAATCTACTTTCTACCCTTTCTACCAAAATCTCGTGCTATACTGGTACTATGGCTCTCCCAAAGTCTTACCATCACTGAGTGGGATGCAGGGGGTGGTGGTTATGAGGAGGGATCAGGTAGGCCAGGGATAAGAACACGGTGCAGGAGAGGTCAAGGCCCCAGCTCCATACCCCATCTGCAGTGCACCCTGCCCCTAGCCAGCATCTCGCAGATATGGTGGGTCAGAGAGGAGGCTGGAAGCGTATGCTCTCTCCTCAGCTGCAAAACTGCCGCAACACCAAATGCCAAGGAAAACATTAAAGGGCTTAGAAGTCAATTAAAACAAGAGGACCTTAAGGCTAATACTGAAGAGCTATACCAGTGTCTGTTAAGTTGCAAAGGTCGTCTTTTCTAGCCTTCCTAAGTTTCCTGTGACAGGCCTCATCTCTTCAGAGCACATGGCATAACTAAATGTCTGTCCTTCCTTCTGGAGGACAGGGGCCGAGTCTGCTAGGTCAGTGTTGCATCCCCAGGGTCTGGTCAGGGCATGGCCTGCAGGAGGTGCTTGATAAGTATTGCTACAAGAATGAATGAATGGAAGAGAGGAAGGCTGGTCCGGTTGTTTCTCTGGCACAAGCGTTCCTGGGTCTTGGACAGCAACAGGCACAGGGCACACTCACTGTCAAAGAGGATGATCCTGCCGTCGCCACCACAGGGCTGGGTGTGATCCCCGAAGCAGACGCTGTTGCACTCGGTGCTGGCTGCCTCCCCGTACTTCCAGTAATCAGGATTATTTCCACAGAAGCAAGCATAGCCCGACTCCATCCCGGCAAACTGTCATAGCAGAGAAACAGCACTGGGTAAGTGTCAGTCTGGGGTGTCAGCTGCCCTGAAGGAGCTTGGCAGGGTCAGCCCCCAGCTGGGTCCCTCTTCCTGGGGTCTCTGCCTTGCTCCCCTCCCTGGACGCTCGTTACACACTATCAGTAACCATGTTTCCCCTTCGGGCGAGCATACCGTTTACTGCCTGCACCTCTACTGTGTTTAAGTGAGTTTGAAGGCAGGCACTGGGGGGAAACCCACTAACTTGAAACATTAATAACAGCGGCTCCGCATTTTATTGAACGTTTACTGTGTTCCAGGAGGTAGGTGCTTTATGGCTAGTCCCCACCACAAACTCATTACAGGCCCCGTTAAAATTTTTCATTTTATTTATTACCATATGGTAGAACTATTTATATGGTATATAGTTCTATGCACTTCAACCCATGTTGACAACCACCCCTACGATCAGCATGCAGCTCAGGCACACGGCCCCAATAACCTTCCTATCCTGAACCTGCTTTATAGTTCCCCCTCCATAAATAAACTTTTGCAACTACCTATTGCTTTGCTGTTACTATGGTTTTGTTTTTTCAAAAATATCACATGCTAAGACTGAATGTTTATGTTCCCTCAAAAGCCGTATGTTGAAATCTTAACTCCCAGTGTGAGGGCATGTGGACGTGGAGCCTCTGGTGAATTAGGGCACTAGAACAGAGCCCTCGTGAGTGGGATTAGTGCTCTTATAGAGGAGAACCCAGAGAGCTCCCTGGGCCCTTCTCTCACGTGAGGACACAGCAAGATGGCCATCTATGAACTAGGAGACATGTTCTCATTAAACACCCAATCTGCCAACAACCTTGATCTTATACTTCTAGCCCCCAGAACTGTGAGAAATAAACGTTTATTGACCCGATCTATGGTAATTTTGTTACTGCAGGCAGAATGGACGAAGGCATCATATAAATGGAATGATATAGCATGTAAGCTTTTGAGACTGGCTTTCCACTTAGCGCAATGTCTTCGAGATTTATCCAAAGTGGTCCATGGATCAATAGTTCACTCCTTTTTATGGCTGAGTAGTAAGTCCATTGCACAGATATACCACTGTTTGTTAATCCATTGGGTTGTTTCTAGTTATTTATGATTATGGATAGGGTTGTTATAAACATCTGTGTATAGTTTTGTGTGCGCATTAAGCTTTCATTTCTCCAGAGTAAATAACTGGGAATGGGGATGCTGGGTTATAAGGTAAGTTTATGGTTATACGAAACCACCAAACTGTTTTCCGGTGACTGTACCATTTTACATTTAAAACAACGTATGAGTCCCAGTTGTTCCATATCCTTGTCAACACACATTATTGTCAGTATATTTTATTTTAGCCATTCTAAGAGGTATGTAGTGGTATCTCATGATGGGTTTCATTTGCATTACCCTAGTGGTTAATGATACCGAATGTCTTCTCATGTGCTTATTTGTCATTTGTATAACCTCTTTGGTGAAGTATCAAGTCATTTGCCCATTTTTAAAATTTTGAGGTATTTTTTAAAAGAGTTTGTTTATTAGAGAGAGAGTGAGAGAGAGCGTGAGAGGGGAGAAACAGACTCCCTGCAGAGCTGGAAGCCCGACGCGGACTTGTTCAGGGACTCTGGGATCATGACTTGAGCCGAAGGCAGTCATTAACCAACTGAGCCACCCAGGCGCCCCATTTTTCAAATTAAAAAAAAAATTTTTTTTTTTAACTATTGAGTTTTTAGTTTTTGTATGCAATCTGCATGTATGTCCTTTGCTGCATATGCGATTGCAAATATCCTCTTCTAGGCTATGGCCTGTCTTTTCATTCTTTAAAAAAATGTCTTTCACAGAGCAAAAGTTTCAAACTTTGGTGAAGCTCATTTACTAACTATTTCTTTTACGGATCATGCTTTTGATATTACTTACACCTAAGTACTTTCTATGTAAACCCAGGTAAACCTCGGTCACAAAGATTTTCTCCCCTCTTTTCCCCTAAAAGTTTTATAGTTTTACATTCTAGTTAGACCCAAGATCTATTTTGAGTTGTGCATGTAGTCTTTCGTGTTTGATTTCTTCCAATTAACATAATGTTTTGGCCATTCATCCATGTTGTTGTGTTTATCAGTATGTTTTACTGTATCTTCTTTCTGTTGCTGAGTTGTATTCAAAAGTTTGGATGTGGGGCACCTGGGTGGCTTCAGCCTAGGTCATGATCCTGGGGTCCTGGGATGGAGCCCCACATCAGGCTCCCTGCTCAGCGGGAGTCTGCTTCTCCCTCTCCAGCAACCCCTGCTTGTGCTCGCACTCTCTCTCTCTGTCAAATAAATAAACAAAATCTTAAAAAAAAAAAAAAAAAGCGTGGCTATAGCACAATGTATTTATTTTTTCATCAGTTAATGGACACTGAGTTATTTACAGTTTGGGGCTATTTTGAATAATGCTGCTATGAACACATACGCATACGTTTTTGTGTGAACATACATTTTCAACTCTCTTAGGTATATACGCAAGAGTGGAATTGCTGGTTTAAAAGGTTATGTTTAACTTTTTGAGAAACTGCCAAACTGTTTTCCATGGCAGCTGTCTTAGCTGCTCCGTAGCACTATTTTACATTTCCACCAGCAAAGTATGAGGATTCCAATTTCTCCACATCTTCACCGATGCTTGTTTTATCTTAAAAAAAATTTTTTTTTTACCTATAGCCATGGGTTATTTATCGTTGCGATATCTCATTATGGTTTTGATCTGCGTTTCCCTCAAGACTAATAATATGAGCATATTTCCATGTGCTCATTGGCCTTTTGTGTGTCTTCTACAGAGAAATGTCTATTCAACCCATTTGCCTATTTTTTAATTCAGTTGTCCTTTTATTGTCAAGTTGTAAGAGATCTTTATAGATTCTGGACATTAAATTCTTACTCAGATATAGGATTCATAAATATTTTCTCCTATTCTGTGAGTTATTTTTTCATTTTCTTCATAGTGTCCATGACACACAAAAGTTGAAAATTTATTTACTGGGTTGACGGGTAGTAAGTTTTGGCCCACGTACCACTGTTTGCTAACCCTGATATATGCAATTATTCTTATGCCAATACCACTCTCTTGATTACTATAGCTTTATAGAAAGTCTTGAGATCAGGCAGGATGAGTCCTCCAGAGTTGATCTTTTTCAGAATTATTTTGGTTATTCTAGGTTCTCTGCTTTTCCATGTAACATTTAAGGATCAGCTTAACAATTAAAAAAAAAAACTATCACTTTTGATTGGGATTGCACTGAATCCATACATCAACCTGGGAAAAGCTGACATTTCAACAATATTAAGTCTTCCAATCCATGGACAATGTCTGCATTTTTTTAAAAAGATTTATTTAGGGCGCCTGGGTGGCTCAGTGGGTTAAGCCGCTGCCTTCGGCTCAGGTCATGATCTCAGGGTCCTGGGATCGAGTCCCGCATCGGGCTCTCTGCTCAGCAGGGAGCCTGCTTCCCTCTCTCTCTCTGCCTGCCTCTCTGTCTACTTGTGATCTCTGTCTGTCAAATAAATAAATAAAATCTTTAAAAAAAAAAAAAAAGATTTATTTATTTGAGAGCAAGAGAGAGAGAGAGAGAGTGGTGGGGAGGGACAGAGAGAGAGAGAGAGAAAATCTCCAGCAGTCTCTCTGCTGAGTGAGGAGCCAAACGACCCTGAGATCATGACCTGAACCAAAATCAAGAGTTGGACACTTAACTGACTGAGCCACCCAGACACCACACAATGTCTGTATTTCTACTTATTTAGATCTTAGTTTTCTCTTGCAATGTTATACACTATTTGGGATATAGGTCTTTAATATTCCTTTGTTAATTCTGAGATTATTTATGCTGCTGTAAATGGAATATAAAAATTTTATTTTCCAATTGTTCACTGCTAGTAGGTAGAAATGCAACTGATTTTGTATATGACCTTATAACATGAAACCCTGATAAATTTACTTATAATTTTTATGTAGAACTGTCTACATACCTGACCATGTTGTCCATAAATTAAGAAAAAAAATTTCCTCCTTTCCAACCTACATGGCTTTCTTTTTCTTGCTTTATTTCATTAGTGAGGATCTCAAGTACAGTGCTGAACAGAAGAGGTGAGATTGGGCATCATTTGTGCCTAATTTTAAGCAGAAAGAACTGAACTTTCCACTATTGAATATGACATTAGCTTTAGATTTTTTGATAGCTGCTCTTTCTTTTTAAAGATTTATTTTATTTATTTTAGAGGGGGAGAGGGACAGAAGGAGACAGATGGACTCCCATGCAGGTGCGTATATGAGCAGTGGGGAGGGGTAGAGGGGAAGTGAGAAGAAGGCTCCCTTTTGAGCTCCATCTCAGGACCCTGGGACCATGACCTGAGCCAAAGGGGGACGCTTAACCATCTGAGCCACCCAGGTGCCCCTACTGCTACCATTTTTTGTTTTAAAGCTCCAATTATGTTAGAGTTGGACAGTGGAGACCCTTCCAGTTGGTTCCTGTGTCCTTTTGACAGCCCTCACCATTCCTTATTGTACAACACGCTTCAGGCTCTTCTTGCACTTTTTTAGGATGGAGCCCTAATTCTTATTTAATGAAGAATAATATCTAGGGGTACCTGGGGGGCTCAGTCAGTTAGACGTCTGCCTTCAGCTCAGGTCATGATCCCAGGGTCCTGGGATGGAGTCCAGCGTCAGGTTCCCTCCTCGCTGAGCAGGGAGCCTGCTTCTCCCTCTCCCTTTGCCCCTCCCCTTGCTTGTGCTCTCTCTCTCACTGTCTCTCTCTGTCAAATAAACAAATACAATCTTAAAGAAAAAGTAAAAAAAGAACAACACCTAGAAACCAAGATCTGAGCACTAAGTGTGCTCTGTGGAACCACTGTGTCACTGTTCTCAGATCCTCTCAGTGGACAGAGATAAGAAATATATATGTATATACAAACACACACACGGACCTACAAACATGTTTATACTTATTTCCGTATCTGTCTCTCTATATATCAAAACCATATACTATACTAATAACTTCATTCCCTGCCTGATACTATAGGCTTCACTTCTCCAACAGTGAGAAATCTGGCTCCCATTATCCTCAGTATATTTACTTATATGCTCTGCAAGCAACCAATCAGTCCATCGGGTTGGGCCACCGGCCTCACAAAGCCCCTGACCTTGCAGGCTACTCTCCTTGCTTGGGCCTGATTAATGGCTTTTTCACTAAATTATTAAGGAAGGACAAAAGAAAGGAAGGAAAAAGGAAGGAGGGAAGGAAGGAAGGATAGAGCAAACAATAGGATTATTGAACCTTAAAAATCAAGGAGTAAATTGCAAATAGAGGAAAGGACAGAAAGAAAAGAAAGTATTTTGTCCAGGCTAGGGCCCCTAATGTAGTAAGGAAATAACCACTGCCTTGGCCTACTCCCAGATCCCCTGGGAAGCCAGAGATGTCCCTGCTCATTAACGTTCAAGGGCACAAGGAAATACATAATTCTGTCAGAGGTCAAATAGGGATACAGATATTGGGGGATTTTCCTCTTTTCTCTCCCCATCTTTAGACAAGAACGCTGCTTCACACTCCTGAATGCCAAGCCCTGCTCTTCTTCCAGTTCCTCCTTGGCAGAAAAACAGTTCCATGGTTTGACAGGTTTAAAAAAAGTATATGTATTTTTAAGTTATCTCGGCAGATTGCATTTACATCTTCATGCTTTTCTATAGATATAGATAGAGCCATAGAATCATTACCTTGAACCTCTGACTCCGACAAAAACTGATGCAGGTTTGTATGGTAAGTTTGTTAGATGTTTTACTGGCGCCCGTTAGAGGAGGTGGGTTTCCATGATCCTTGTAGCAGCCAAGATTTCCAGGCACTGGAGGAAAAAGAAAAACAAAAGAATTTCACAACATCTGGCTGTGAAACACCAAGAAGAAACAGTGATTTGTGCCAGGTACTTTCATCTCAGCTAATATTTCCACTCTTAAGGTACACATCAATAACAAGCAACAAGCTTTAAAAATGGAAGTCCTCTGGCAAATGCCATATTTCTGTTTTCTTCTGAAGAGTATGTGTGGCCCAAGGTCCACCTTTAACTAATCTGTTCAGTATTGACAGAATTGAGCATTAAAGAGAACTAGGAATCATTTCCTCAAAATAGAGAAGCTGCAAATATGTAAATTATGTTTCAGAGTTGCTGGAGGGCAGGAAAAGCCCTAGGAAGCCTTTCATCCCATGCCTGTGCCCCCCCCCCGCCCCCAATAGTTGTTATTGTTTTTAAGATTTATTTATTTATTTTAGAGAAAGAGAAGGGGAGAGAGTGTGTGAGTGGCGGGAGGGGCAAAGGGAGAGGGAGACGTAGATGTAATAAGATAGTAAGTGGGTGTCATTTTAAGTAACCAAGTTCTAGGGTCATTTGTGGTATAGCAATGGAGAATTACTACATCTACATAATACATACTATATACATGTTGAATGAAGGAATGAGCTGATTGTAGGCAATGGACAAATCAACCTCTCTGGACCTTAGTTTTCCATCTCTGTTATTAATTTATGAATCACTTCACTATCAGATGAAGCCCTTTCCCCTACTTTATCTGCTTGGCTCCTCACAGTTTATGTAACTGAAGATATTATTAATAAGACATGAATGAGGCTTTTTTCTAGAAGCACTTCTAGGTCAGCTAAGAATTATACATTATTCAATTCCAAGTGAGCCATACAGACCCCCAGAAAGCATTTCTCCTTTGTGTTTAAGACTAGAAAACAGGGGCGCCTGGGTGGCTCAGTGGGTTGGGGCCTCTGCCTTCGGCTTGGGTCACGATCCCGGTGTCCTGGGATCGAGCCCCACATCGGGCTCTCTGCTCCGCGGGAAGCCTGCTTCCTCCTCTCTCTCTCTGCCTGCCTCTCTGCCTACTTGTGATCTCTGTCTGTCAAATGAATAAATAAAATCTTAAAAAAAAAAAAAAAGACTAGAAAACAGAGGGGCACCAGGTGGCTCAGTTGGGTTAAGCGTCTGCCTTCAGCTTGGGTCGTGATCCCAGGGTTCTGGGATTCAGCCCGACTTTAGGCTCCCTGCTCAGTGTCTGCTTCTCTCTCTCCATCTGCCTCTCCCCCAGCTTGTGGTCTCTCTCTCTCATTTGCCCACTCTCTCTCTCAAATAAATGAATAAAATCTTAAAAAAACAAAACAAAACAAAAAAAACCCCTGGGAAACAGGGGTGCCTGGCTGGCTCAGTCAGTTGAATGTGTGACTCTTGATCTCAGGGTTGGGAGTTCGAGCCCCACACTGGGTGTAGTGATTACTTAAAAATAAAATTTTAAAAAAGAAGACTAGAAAACAGCATGGTCCAATTTAACAAACTTTACATCCACATTAGACTGTTGGCAGGTAAAAATATATGTGTGTCTCTGTGTGTAATTGCTGCCACCATCTAACATCTAACCAGTTCCTGTTAAATCAGCAGGAAGTACCACTGCTAACCCAAAGAGTCACCCTTCCCCCTCCAGCCAAGTGGTTACCCTTCTCCCTTGCGTCACACATGGTTCAAATATAACAAATGTGGCTCACCACACAAATGTTAAAATGCATCTTTTGGAAACAAACCAGATCTCTATAGTGGCGAATGTAAACAGAAAAACTCTAGGCAGTAGGAGGCTGGTGTTCAGTGGGAGCCTGGCTTGGGAATGGCTGGGTTTTAGAGTTTAAACAAATGCAGTGAGTTAAGCATCTCTAGTCAGGGACACATCCCACAAGCCGAGTTTGTTAAAGGGACCTTACGCACGGAAACCCGAACCATGCATTCAATGGTTCTTAATGAGAACTACTTGATCATCATCACCCTGGTCATTTACTCTGATTTTTGTCTCATTTATCCTATTATGATCAGAAGTAAGCATGTTATTGTGGATTAGTTTACAGAGAGCCCAAGGCACATAATCATAAATGTTAAGATTAGATATCAACAAGGTTGTACTAATGCAGCTGGAACTTATAAGCGTTATTCACGATCTGGTGAGCAAATCCAGGCAGCTCATGTTCCAGTGGGGTAGTGGGGTAGATCTCTGGAAGTCAGCCCCTCCGACGCTGCAGCCCCATCCATCTGATATCAATGGCCTGAGGTATCATGCCTGTCTGGCCTGAGTCAGTTGCTTGCCAGACACCGAGTCTACCTCCCAAGATACTGCAGATGTTTGTCCGTGTCTCTGTCTCCACACTGCCATGTCCCTTCCCACTGAGACTACTGCCCTGGCCTGCTAGTCCATCTCCCTATTTCCAGGTGCACGTACACTAATCTAGTTAGTACACTGCAACCAGAATAATCTTTACTGTTCCAGGCAGAAGGAAGTGCAAAGGCCTAAGGCTGAAATGAGGTTGGCCTTTGCAGGAACAAAAAGAAGTGAGGATAACCAACGACAGAGAGAGGGGAAAGTAGTAGGAGCTGGAGGGGTAGGCAGGGATCCTGCTTGCAACCTTCCAATTCCCTCAGGATGAAGTCCCAACTCTCTCACATGGTACACAGGCCCTGCCTGATCTGCGCTGCGCGCTCCACTTCCCCTCCCCCTCCAGCATGACCTCTCTCTCTATAGCTCAGCTCATGTTCTAGATGAAAGCCAAATTAAGTGATAGTGTATTTGCGAGTTTCCCCATGACACATTGCTCTCCTGACTTCTGCGCATACTCTTTCCTTTGCTTGGAATACTCTCTCTGCTTAACATTGTCGCTTAAGCACTATTTCCCCTGGGGAAGCACCCTGCCCCCCAAATAAGGTCATATGTCCCTGTTGTGGGCCTGTAGCAGCCTCAATTCTAAACACCTGCTCATGTGTCTCTCTCCCCAACGAACCATGTATGACTTAAGGGTAAGACTGTATCTTCCACACACTGTTGAATTCCCAGGGCCTGGTACAGTCCCCAGTCACAGAGCCGGTGCCTTAAAACTGAATCCCAGATGCCCGGGCCTGTTCTGCACCACCTGCTGGAATCCCGGAGTGAGTGGGTGAAGGTAATTCTTCAGCAGCAGCGAAGGAACAGAGCAGAGGGCAAGTAAAAGGCAGAGCTGACCTGCGTGACAACACCCACTTAAAGCTAGTGAGCGCAGGGTCTGACTCCTGCCTGCATACTGTCCTCTCTGACTCTTCGAATCACCACTCAGGATAACTGAGTTTTCCAGAAAGGTTAACTTGAAAACTTAAAGTTTTATCCTCATCATTTAGGACAGAGCCTTTCTAAAACATATTAGCTATTTCTTTTTTTTTTAAACTTAACTCAGTTTAACCTACTTTATTTTTTAATTTTTTAAAAAGATTTTATTTATTTATTTATTTATTTGTTTGAGAGAGAGGGAGGGAGAAACAGACTCCCCGCTGAGCAGGCAGCCCAACATGGGACTCGATCCCAGGACCCGGGATCATGACCTGAGCTGAAGGCCAACACTTAACTGACTGAGCCACCCAGACACCCCTCAGTTTAACCTACTTTACGTTTCTCTTGGTGGCTTGAGGTTGTCAAATGTCCTTCACCCAGGCTGGTGTGCTTTTTTTGCGTGCTCGTGTCTGGCTTCAATAATCAAGTCTGTGCCCTTGGTTACCGCCGAGGCTGCTGACCGCTCAGAACATTGAACTGGAAGGAGTCTCAGGGAACCTCTACTTTGTGCTCCTGTGTGTGTGTACCCTCGTCTTTATTTGCTGCTGCTTGGGCTTACAACAATACCGCCACGCTTATTAGAGTTGTGTGAAAAACAGAAACAGTTTCTAAAGGGGGAGATCTACGCTCCCCACTTTCCGGCAATCATGCCACAGCTCAAGATTTGTTTTGCACGCTCCCATCCCAGGACACGGCGCTCCGCGGACGGGAGCTGGCACTACTGCCATCGGCTCAGGAGCAGCGAGCGTCCTACAGCAGCCCTGCACGTGCGCTCCGGCATCCGACAGACCTCAGCGTGAGTTCTGGCCCCAGCTTCATCAACAGGGGAACGAGGAGCAACAGGGCCCCAAAGCGTTCTTTGGAGAATTGAAATGAGATAATGTAAATAAAGTAAAGACCACGAGGCCTGGAAGGATAACATGTGCCGAATAAACAGTGTTCATTCTCATTACAGTTGTTCCTTGAACAACATGGGTTTGAAACGCACGTGTCTATTTATGCGTGGATTTTTTACAGGATAGGACTGTGCATGTATTTCCTCTTCCTTATGATTTTCGTAATAACACTGTCTTTTTTCCAGCTTACTTTATTGTAAGAATACAGTATATAATACACGTAATGTACAAAGTCTGAGTTAACTGACCGCTCATGTGATCAGTAAGGCTTCTGGTCGACACCAGCCTCTTAGTAGTTAAGTTCTTGGAGAGCCAACAGTTATGTGCAGATGTCTGACTGGGCAGGGGGTCAGTGCCCCTAACCCCTGCGTTGTTGAAGGGCCAAGTGTATATATAAATAAGGCTTTCATCGTTCACCACACAAACAGAAACCACTTGCTCAGTAACAGAAAACTAAAATAGCATTGAGTTAAAAGGCAAAATCAAAAGCAGCCACCTCAACAAACTGGGTTTCATTCCAGATATGAAAACATCGATCTCTTACAGCTGGTGAGCACACAGTACACTTTCCCATAAGCATCTCACGTGGAAATCAAAGCCCTCTGAGGGAGGCGGTATGGACAGGGTTATTCTATGTGATAGAGAAGAAATCAATGACTGGTGACGTTGTGGGCCTTCCACGGGGGCAGAGAAGATGGAACCAGAGGGCACGAGCAAGCTCTGGGGTGGTAGAGACTCACTCTGTGGTTTTGTTCCTTTTGCTCACGGGGCCGGTCTGGTGAACTGAATGGAAGTCAGATTAAAGACTGACTTCTCAAACACATCAGCCCCTCCACACTTGGTGTGCCACGAGGCCAGCCCCTGAGACAGTGGCCAGCCTCTGAGGGGTGCCACTGCCCTCTGACTCGCACTGGAAAGTGTGGCTCGAAGTCTCGCCGGAGAAGACACGTCATGCAGTCTTCAAAAGCGTTACTGGCCAACTGAGTGCATTTCCAGACCGTGTCCCACCCTTCGCTCTTCCCAGAAGCGGGGAGGAAGAGTCAATCTGAAAAAGGATATTTGTTCTCAAATTCCTTTTTACTTTCAAGACCACTTTAAAGTCCTGTGGCTTGGTCATGCATTTTTCCTCTTACCAAAGAGGCCTCATCACTTTCAATTCTTTAAAAATCCTCTTAAAATACAAGCAGACCCTTGTTTATCATAGTTGGTGCTTTAAGACACGTGACAGTTAATCAGCAACATTCTCTTCAGATGTTCAGAGGTCTTGCCAGAGATAAAAGTTTCAGAGGTGGCTGAGGGGAGATGGTCCTCTATTCAGATTAATCTGGGAACTACTGTTCTTTTGCATCATAAGGAACAGCTGGGAAGCATCCAGGCAGCTGACTAACCACGTTTACCTTTGGACAAAACTGTGGTTCACTGTGAAGGTGCGGTGTACACCTTCATGGGAGCCCCCATGGCCAACAACCCTTTTCTAAGGGCCACCATCTTCTCAGAGCATCAACTGCTGGTTGGGAACAGGCCAAAGGACTCCATCCTCTGACTGACTTCTGTGAGGCCCATGAGATTCTCTCTCCCAGGAAGCTGGAACTGGGACTTCAGTTAATGAATTGTGAGTGCTGGACTTACAGGGGTCTTGTTAAGTGGGGGTTAAGGCAACCAGCCATATTTGGGCCACCTGAATTGAGAAGTGAGCTGATTCTTCTGCTCCACAAAGAAGAAGAAGAATGGATGCCATCCTGAGACAGAGGCAGAGGTGGGAGACCATGTGGCCCAAGAGAGAGATGGCAAGAGTAGGTACTTTCTTCCCAGGTTCTTGGGACACAGGAATGGGATGTTCTGCAATATAGTCCTAATGCCCTTAAAATTATTTTCATTCAAGTTAATTTGAGTGAATTCCATTCCTGGCAATCAGACAACTCCTGACAAAGATAGAAAGCATGCCCATTATGGCAAAAGCTCAATTTGAATACAAATCTTCAGATGGCAATTTATTTAAGAAGTCCTGACTGTTACTATGTTTTCTGTTCCAGTGCTCTGACCAGATCTGGGATATCTGTTTAAGAAACCAGAAGCAAAGTTCTTATCTTGCATTTTGGAAAACTTCCCTGGCTCTGCAGGACTCCTTTTACTTTGTCTTATAAGTAAAATCTGCTTCTTCAGACATGAAGAAATGAGATGCAGTGACTCTGCTTGTGTTAAGTCACTTAACCTTGTGTGGAGACCATCTTCTGCCCCTGGAACCTCAAGCTGGTGTCTCAGTAGCTGATTTCTTCCCTCCATGGGAGCAAGAACAGAGCTCACCTGAGATGATGCCGC
The DNA here is from genome assembly GCF_010015895.1 of Lontra canadensis. Classification (NCBI taxonomy): domain Eukaryota; kingdom Metazoa; phylum Chordata; class Mammalia; order Carnivora; family Mustelidae; genus Lontra; species Lontra canadensis. The sequence continues at coordinate 3,472,976 of NW_022631081.1, read as the reverse complement.
TGGTGTCCTACCAGAGGACCAATCATTTCAAATATGTCTTTCAGAGAATCAATGGGTTAAGTGTAGACTCATCTATTCTCTCAGCTACAAGCTGGGACCACAAGCACATTGCCCTCCGTCCTAGCCACCTACAACTTCCATTCCGGATTGGCAGCTGCCATCTTGGTCCAAGTCCTATCCCAACATGGCCCCACCATACTTCTTTAACTTTATTTCTAAACATCAGCTTTCCTTTGTCAGTCGCACTGATTCTACGAGCAGCACTACTCATGTCTGAATCCCCTATGAGCTCATCCATATAAATAAGTGAACACAGACTTTTCTTCCCCTGTGAAATTTTACCTTTAGGGGAAGGTAGTAAGAGTTCCTAAGGATCCTGACCCCCATACGGCCCTGACGTATCACAGTGGTAGTTTTCTTTTGGTGGGAGCTCCTTCTCCGAAACTTAATTTTTGGTGATTTAATGTGTTAGTCTTCAAAGGAGGCTCTAATAATCTTGCCCCTCCCCATACATGTGGGCCGCCACCTACTTTAAGAGTTGGCATCAATTTCCTTTGCCCTTGAATCTGGGCTGTCCTTGTGACTTGCTTTGATCAACAGAATGTGGTGGACTTCTGAGTTCATGCCTTCAGAGGACTGGCAGCTTCTGCTTCCTCTCTCTTGGAAGCCAGCCAGACACTATGTGAGTGGTCTGAGTACACTATTAGAAAGAGCAGTTACCCAAGTAGAGGCCTGAAGCCGTGTTGGATGTCCTAGCCCCAGCAGAGCCCCCAGGGGAATGCAGCCACCTGACTGAGCCCTGATGAGAGCGGCAGCAGAACCACCGAGCTGAACCTCAGCCAACCCACAGGAGTAGGAGAAATGGTAAGCCGTTGTTGCCTTAGGCCACAAGGGTTTGGGGTGGCTTGTTATACAGCAACAGAGAATTGAAACACCTTACTCGACAAAAGGTCAGTCCAAGTTCAGGAGGAATGATACAGCTGGGTCTCTGGGAAGAAGAGCTCAGTTTATTGACTTGAACTTTTGTTTTTCGGGGACGCCACAAATATCCCAAGCAAGGAACCACAGAGTCGTCTTTGATTCTTCTCGCTGTTTCATCCCTTATATATTCTACTTGTCATCAAGTTCTGTCTTCTTCCTAAACGTATCTTGGATTTAACCCTTCCTGTCTTACCTCACTGCTGCCATCACAGCTCAGACCCTGATCCGCTGGATTTAGAAATCTGCACCCATCCTCTCCTCTTGGACTTCCTTCCTTGGACCCATTCTGCAAGTGGGCCCTGGGCTCATCTTCCTAACCTAGGACTTTCAGTATGTCAGTCCCCATCTGGCCAACTCTGGCTTTCGAGGTTTCGAGGCCTCATCTGGTCCCTCGTTGTCCACTCCTCTACTTGGGCAATGTGGTCCCCAGCCCAGGCGCACAACCCCAGGCCCTTCCTCCAAGTCCCTGTCGGGCTGTTACCTGACCTGGTATGCTCTGATCCATCCAGCCCCATCTGCCTCTCTCTGTAATGACTCCAACCTCCACAACCGCACCGAGAGCCCTCTCATCTGCAAAAACTCACAGCTCTCCACCTCCTAATTCAATCGTATTTATAAACCTGGTGGGCTAGTCTCCAATTTCCTCCCATGTTTATAACTCTGATTCCTAATTATGTTTTAAGATTGGCAGTAGGGACTCTCTGTCATGTGTATGGATATTCCTCCTGGCAAGCGCTACTGTAAAGGTGTTCAGTAAACTCAACCATGTTGACCTGAATGATTTTCCATTTTTAAGTTAGTAGTATGACTTGCCCAACCGTGCTTCAGAACACTTTGGAAATACAGTACATATCTGTCATTGAGGAAAATGGCCATTTGGTTCAGAAAGTTCTTTTTTTCCCTCATGGAAAATTAAATAATACCTACTGCCAAAAACCAAAAACAATCAAGTATCTGCCAGATCTGAGACCATAAAACTGCGCTGTGAGAATGAACGCAGGGCCTCTTGTGTTCTCTGACTGCAGCGCCACACCAGGCCCCAGGGGAGTGGCCCCTGCAACAGCTGAGGCATGCCACCGAGCCCCGTGGCTAGTCAGATAAAGAAGGAATGGGCAGAAATAACACACAGGTTAGGAATAACCTATTTAGGAATTGTATGGCGGGAACATGCCAATAGCAGTCCATTCCCTGGGGAAAGCACAGGCCACTGTAGCACCTGCTAGAACTTCCATGACCACCAAGTGCTGGGCCCTGGACTTACGGTTGTGTGTACTTTATGCACTGGATCTTCAAAAGAACCCTAGAAGGCACAAATGAGGAGACCAAGGCTCAGAGCAGAGTCATTTTGCCGAAAGCCACTAAACGATTAAGATTCAAACCTAAGGCCACGTGACTCTGACATCTACATTCTTTCCACTAATTTGTGTTGTCTTTCTTACTGGAAGAGACATGATAACACATTATCAGGAATATTTATTGAGCACCGTTATGGCCTGCCCTGTGCTAGGTGTTGGGGGAGACTGGCACAATGCATGGCTTGGGGGGACGGGAAGTCCCCCTAGATTCCATCAGCACCCTCCCCAAATCAACATACCACCCATGTAAAAAGAGAGCATGTGCTTGGCAAATACAGCTTCCAGAGTAATCCCCCTTTCCACCTTAAGCCTCTCCTTCACAGAAATTCCAGAGCTACCCCTGCTCCTGTCTTTGACTGCCTGGGAAAACAAAACTGCTCACATGAAGCAAGAATGAACAGTAAGTACGAAGCAGAATTCTGACATATGCTAATTTAATGTTAATCTAAAAGGGCTCGATGCAACAAAAACGTTAAGTAACTGAAACAGCCAGAGGGAGGAGGTGCAAAAAAACGAGTCTGCATCATTTATATTATTACTGTTCATTTCAATATTGCTTTGGCTGTCAGCTAAAGTTTCGGGCTTCCTTTTAGCTGTGAAGTGCGAATGATCCTCCCAGATGTGTCTTTTTTTTTTTTTTTTTTTTAAGATTTTATTTATTTATGACAGAGAGAGTGCGAGAGGGAATGCAGCATGGGGGAGCTGGAGAGGAAGAAGCAGGCTCCCTGCTGAGCAAGGAGCCCGATATGGGGCTCAATCCCAGGACACTGAGCTGAAGGAGGACAGACACTTAACAGCTGAGCCACCCAGGTGCCCCAGATGTGCCCTTTTTGAGGTGAAGTCCAAACCATGCAGTGAAGATTCAGTGTTGGGAGAACCGCCCTCCCCCACCCCAGGCCTGGACAAGGCTGCTGATATAGTGTTTCATGCCAAGGGTCCAAGTCCGGGGAGCCCCTGCCCAGCTGTTCTCATCCCCCTCGGAGATGGCCCGGTATTCTACAGAGTGATTCTGCTGTGCGGCGAATGCTTCCTGGATACCATCGCAGCCTGCTGTCCTCCTGGGGCTTGGGATTTCCTAAACTCAAAGACAAGAAAATGACTTCGAGCTAAGAGCTTGAACTGCAGACCCTCTGTCGCCACTGACTTAATCCTTTGGTTTCCACAATGTCAAAAAGGCACTCTTAGTAATTCGGCATACTTTCAGAATTTCAAACTCTAATTCCCAAACAATTCACCAAGAAAATTCTCAAGAATGACCTCAATAGTAGTCTGGATCCATCCCAGGGCCCCTGTTTTCAAGGAAATAAAGGAAATGGAGCTGTTCTTGAGAACTGGAGGGAAAGGGCACTGGTCTTGCCACAAGGAGCCCTAGATTCAAATCCGATTTGGCTCAGGGTATAATCCTCATCAGGTCACCACACTACTCTAGGCTCATTGTCTCATCTAAACAATGGGGGGTGGGGAGTGGACACACCACCCGCTTCACAACGCTGCTGGAAAGGTTAAGTGAGGTAATGTGAATGAATAGAAGTGTTTTATACACAGTTGGTACTCAATAATAGTTGAAATAAAAGCTGAAACATACTAAACATCAGTGATGACATTAAAATGCAAAAAGTGCTAACAGAGACAAAATGTTTTCTGTAATTCAGAGACTGCCTTGACCACCCCTGCCAAAGTGCCCTTGGCTTTTTACTCAAGCTCTGAACATAGCTTTAAAAACTCTTATTAGGGGTCACGCTTGGAAGCATATTTGTAAGGAACAACAAATCTGTTTTAACAAGGCCAGGGTGTCATTTAATTAAAAGGAACTTGAGCCAGTGAAGTCACCAAAGGCCCCATTTTGCAGAGATGCCATGGCTGGCATCCCCTTAGGATTCCTCTGTGCAAATGATGCAATCTCTGGAGAACTTCTCACGGATTAAGAGGGGGACACTTCACCCCAAAACCCTAACACAGAAGCTTGAGGAGCTATGGAGAAACATCTTCTGACACTCCACACTCTTCAGCCTCATCACCATCTTCCGAGGTCAAGTCCAGGCTCCATACCCACAAGACCGTCGTCCATTATCTGGACCCACCTCATTCTTCTCAAACCTCAACTCTTGCCCTGCCTTCTTTTTTTTTTTTTTTTTTAAGTTAAAATTCCTTAATTTTTTATTTCTGTACCACTACCACAATTTACAGGGCAATATACCTGACGTAATGAAAAAAAAAAAAAAAGACAGACGAAGCTACAACAGATAAAAGACCGCAGGAATATACATCCGATTGACACTACATTGCATTAACCAGTAGCTGCACTGTGTTGTAAACTATGGCTACGGCAGTCCTGAGCAAGAAGGCTTTCCTCTTTAAGCTGCAGTAACTTTTCTGACTACGGATCCTTGTTCCTTCTGTGGCAGATTTTTACCGTTCCTCTAATGCATTTCGGACGACTGTCTCAAAGTAACCTGCAACCTTCCTGACAACTCCTCGCTCTCTTTCCTGCTAAGAACTGCAGCCCTTTTCTTCTGAAAATTTTTTAGAACCTTCTGCTACCATATCCACCACTTCCACCACCAGATCCACAACCACCACCATAGGGACTGCCCGAGTTTCTTCCACCAAAACTGCCCCCCCTTCATGGGTCCATAATTGGATTGCTGTTGTCCACTATAATTTCCACAATCATTATAGTTCCCACCACCATAGTTAGCTCCAAAATTTCCTCCTTCATTGTAACCACCATATCCTCTACCACCACCTCCATATCCACCTCCTTGGTTTTCATATCCTGGTCCGCCACCCCCATAGCCTCCTCTACTCCTATAACCAGGACCACCACCATAGTTGCCACCATCACCTCCAAATCCATTATATCCACCATCACCTCCTCCATAACTCCCTCTGCTGCCACCACCTCCACCACCACCACAACCTCCTCTTCCACCAAAGTTTCCACCACCTCCAAAGTTTCCTCCACGACCTCTTTGTGAGCCAGCAGACTGCATTTCTTCTTTAGAAAGGGCTTTTTTCACTTTGCAACTATGCACATTAATAGTGTGGTATTTCTGAACAACAATTTTAATAACTGTATCATGATCATCAAAAGTTACAAAAGCAAATCTCTTTTTTCCACTCCGTCTGTCTTCCATAACTTCTATGGTTTCAATCTTGCCATACTTTTCAAAGTAGTCTCTCAAATTATATTCTTCTGTATCTCCTTTAATATCACCAACAAAAATTTTCTTCACTGTTAGATGGGCACCAGGCTTTACAGAATCCTTTCTAGAAACAGCTCTCTTTGGTTCCACTACATGCCCATCAAACTTGTGTGGTCAAGCACATATTGCTGTATCCACCTCTTCGACACAAGAGTAAGTCACAAAACCAAAACCCCTGGAATGTTTTGTTTGGGGGTCTCTCATCTCCACACAGTCTGTAAGTGCACCCCACTTTTCAAAATGTTCTCTTAAACTATCATCTGTAGTTCCAAAGCTCAAACCACCAATAAACAGTTTTCTCAACTGCTCTGGTTCCTTTGGATCATGGCCCTCGTCCCCTGGTGGCAGTGGCTGGAGTTGGGCTGGGTGTGACTGGGCAGCGGTTTTACCTCCATTTTATGACAGGACTCGCCTCTTCCAACTCGACTTCAATATGGGACCGAGAGGAAGAGTTGCCTTTCCTTCTTATATCTCTATCTCAGCAACATTGATTTTGCCTGGGAATTCACTAGTGTGTGAGTGCATGCACACTATTCCTTCTACCCTGCTGCCCTCCCTACTCCACCCAACCCTAACATCTAGAACCTGGCTGCTTCAAGTGTGATCCTACAATTCCGCATCCCAGGGTGTGGTTATAACTCCAGAGTCTCTAGCTTGCCCTAGACCTACTGAATCAGAATCTGCATTTTAATAAAATCCTCATGACTACTATATTTTCATGAGGAAACTTAAAGTTGGAGAAGCCCTGTTGCCAAGATCCCACCTCTTCCAGAAGCCCTCCTTGATAACCAGTGGCCCCTGCCTCCCACCATGCCAGGGAAGATGCCCCTCCTTCAGTGCTCCCAACCTTTTCTCCTCTCATTTATTACAGAGTATCTTGTATATGCTTATCTGTCTGTCTTTTGCTCTAGACTAGGGGGTCCCCACAGACCACACCATCCTTGTGTCCCCTGTGCTGTACAAGGTATGGCATATAACTGGAGCTTAAAAAATGACACTTGTCACAGCTAGTAATAAACTCCTTGTGATTCTCAGCTTTAATAATCAACTTTAAATAACTTATATAACTAGCTTTAACTTTAATAATAATAACTTTAAATAACTAGTTTATAAAGTTTAATAACTAAAAATTTAATCACTAAATTTATTTTTATTTATTTTTTTAGAGAGGGAGGGGGTGGGGGAGAGGGAAAGAGAGAATCCCAAGCGGGCTCCAGGCCCAGCTCAAAGCTCAATCTCATAACCCTGAGATCATGACCTGAGCTGAAATCAAGATTTGGACACTTAAGTAACTGAACTACCCAGGTGTCCCTTATCACTAACTTTAATAACTAACTCAGATACCTGTGAGCTATATGCAAATTATCTCAATTCAGGTTAATTAGGTTAATCATGTTATACATCTGAACCCAGATACTTTGAATGTATTTATATATTTATTTTGAAACATTTAAAATATACAATTTTAAGATATCACAGAATTAACTTTTTATAATAGAAACTTTCAAACATATAAAAAAGCAGGAAGGAATAATGAGCCCATTGTCATGCAGCATCAAAAAATATCTACTTTTGGGGCACCTGGGTGGCTCAGTGGGTTAAAGCCGCTGCCTTCGGCTCAGGTCATGATCCCAGGGTCCTGGGATCGAGCCCCGCATCGGGCTCTCTGCTCGGCAAGGAGCCTGCTTCCCTTCCTCTCTCTCTCTGCCTGCCTCTCTGCCTACTTGTGATCTCTGTCTGTCAAATAAATAAATAAAATCTTAAAAAAAAAAAAAAAATCTACTTTTTTTTTTAAACCATTCTAGTTTCATCTATTTCACTCATCTGACCCATTCACTCTTTGGGAGATGAGGTCATTTTAAAATAAATTCCAGACATATTATCAATTTCAACCACAAATATTTCAGTATGTATCTATAATTTCAAATGACTTAAATAATTATTTGTATATATCCTCCATGCCATTTTTGTACCTAATAAAATTAACAGTGGTTTCTTAATATAATCTAATAGTCTGTGTTCCAATTTCCCTATTTCAAAGATGAATTTGGGGGCGCCTGGGTAGTTCAGTGGGTTAAAGCCTCTACCTTCGGCTCAGGTCGTGATCCCAGGGTCCTGGGATCGAGCCCTGCATCAGGCTCTCTGCTCAGCGGGGAGCCTGCTTCCTCCTCTCTCTCTGCCTGCCTCTCTGCCTACTTGTGATCTCTGTCAAATAAATAAATAAAATCTTAAAAAAAAAAAAGATGAATTTGTATAGTTGAGTTTGTAGAAATCAGGTGAATGTTTTATAGCAAACAAAGAATGGCTCTCAGCAATGATAAAGTATATTTCTCATGCCCGTGGTTTCAGGCCCATGTCGGCTATGTGGAGGAAATTATATTTGCCTTTAAATGCCATTTGCAGGTTCCCCTCCACCTCACAACTAGATTACTTAAACTTTTACAAAACTATCCCAAATTTTTAAAAGGAGTCTAGGTAAAACAGAACAAATCAAAAGCCATGCTGAGGCCCATCACATCCTTTGCAAGCAATGAAATAAATGGGAATTAGAATGGAGAGGATGATTACTTAACAAGAAAGAGATATGCAAAGAACAGATACTAAGCCAAATGGTTTCCGCCTGGTTTAGCCAAACCAACAGGACTGAGTTGTAGAGGATGGGATCTAGAGGGATGGGAACCTTGAGGACTTTTTGAGGAAATTTGCTTTTAATGATCTGTATTTCTTCTGTCCACAATAGGAACTTGGGGTTTCTGAGAAACATACTGGTCCATGTGGTTTGAAGAGCATATCCAATTACCTCAGAGTTGTTCTCTTTTTAACAGTTATGTTCTGGGTCGGGGGTGGGGTGAGTCTGGTGGCGGGTATTAAGGAGGGCACGTATTGCATGGAGCACTGGGTGTAGTGCATAAACAATGAATTTTGGAACACTGAAAAAAATAAAAATAAAATCTTTTAAAAAATTAATTAAAAAAAAATAATGGTTATGTTCTGATCCATGCTCCACAGGTCAAGAGCACAGTTCAAGTTTCTCTTTTTCCCTGTGTGAATCAGACTTCATCGCTGCCTCCCTGCTTGTCTTAGCTCTGTCCGAAACATGCCGCCAGGCAGAGATTCCGGTCGCCACACAATGGCCTGCCATTCAACCACATTCTGTTTTGTCCCTAAACATCCACTCCCCCGCCTCCTGCTGGCTCTGTTATATTCAGATATGAACTTTCCAGGAATCTGATCATGTCACAGGCCTTTTCCTGTATGACAAGTTCAATGCTAATCATGAATAGTGGGCTTCGCACAGAGGGTTAGTATTATTCATGAAAATTATGACTCCACATCCAGAAATAGGGCAAAAATGGCCTAAAATAGGCTGGTTGTATCTCCGTCGAGTCCACTAGGCAACTACCAAGGCCTCTTCCTTCAACCAGCACAGGAGTTTTTCTCAACTACATTAATCAGACACTCAAGGAGCACAATGTTCTCCCAGACTCTCAAAGTCTGAGGCTCAGCTAGATGGGGAGCCCCGGTGCCCACAGGGTGAACGGAAGGGTTTTCTAAAGAACCAAAGCCAGATACTGTTCCCTCCCCAGCACCCCCCTAAATCAGGTACTCCTCAGCTCTCATTCCCATCCTCTGTATACTTCCCTGCCCGGACCATTTCAAGGCCAACTTTAGACGTTTTGAGAAGGCTACTAAAGGGCCATAAAAAAAGGAAATGATATTTAATTTTCCTTTTTTGGAAGAGAGAGGCACATCCTGCAAATATTAGGAATGAGAGGGGTGGGTACTACATGGGTTGTATCATTTTTCAGTAATTCTCTCTTCTGGAACTTAGTTTCAGTGACCACATGAGTCCGCTCCCATTGGCCCAAATTATATTTTATAAGTGCAAGTTGAGGATTATCTTTCCAAATAAAAGCAGCCAGATTGAAATCCCCTCCTTGCCATTCCTGAGAGAATGACACAGGCTAGTACTAAAAGACTATCTTTGTGTAGAACAAATGGACCGAGGAAAATCTGCTTTCCTCTCCCCCTGCCCCTTTCTTCTTTACATAACTAGAGCCAAATGAGATGTTTTTCATTTTAAAAATTTGATTAAGCAGACTGAGCAAAAGCCCATTCTGCTGGTCTTTACTGCCTTCTCAATTTTGGGACTGAATCAAGGCATACTCAGGTTGGAAGGAGAGTGAAGCCAGGGCCTCACTGCCAGGCAATGGTCTCGTTTGGAAATTTGTAACTTTTGGAAGGTGAGAGGTGGGGCCTGCAGCACCCCTTCCCCATGAGGCAGCAGAATTCAGACTGCTGTGGTGGGCATGAGTGAGAGGTCCCAGGTCCCCCACAAACCTCCATATCACGCTATATACACAGCCTCCGGGGCTGAGGTGTGAGGAAGGTGACAGGATAAGGAGTAAGGGGAAATAGTATGGTAAAAAACAACCCAGGTAGAATTATTATGAATGAGCTGTCCTTTTCCTCAGCTCTAGTAACTGAGAAAACCTGCTCCCTTGGCATATTTAAAAAGATATTACAGGGCACCTAGGTCGCTGTCGGTTAAGTGTCTGATTCTTGATTTTGGCTCAGGTCATGATCTCAGGGTGGTTAGATGGAGCCCTGCATCGGGTGGGAGCCTGCTTAAGTTTCTCTCCTGCTGCCCCTCCCACCCCTCTCTCTCAAAAAAAAGAAAGAAAAGATCGGACAAACACTACATGAGTACCGTCTTCCAGGGCCATTCTCGTTTGGGCTTCTGTACTTTAAAACTACAATATATTCTACCTTGTTTTCAAGTGTCTTCCTAAGAGTCTGTAGCACACTGCATGTTCCCTGAGGGTCAGGGTATCCTTCTGCCTCTGTGTCTTGCATATAATAAACACTGAATGAATATAGAAATGAATGGAGGAAACAGCTACAAAACAGGCCTTGGAGTAAAAGGCTGAAGAAACTGGGTTTTTTAGTAGTAGAGAGGGATAAGGTATGAGTTACCACAAAAAACAACAGAACATCTTTACGCTGATATGAGGTAAAGGACAATCACATTGGCTTGGAAGGGGATCTGTGAGGAGTTTCCTGAATACCATTTTTCAGGAGAGACAGCGCATCAAGTGCAAATAATAAGTAATGTCATAGTTTAGTTTCACTGTCTATAAACGGACTCATCATTCGTTCTAGACAATTCTTTCCCAAAACCGTGAGGGAGTTTAGTTTCCCAGGCCTGCTACTGAGCTCTTGCCATCTCTCTATCCACGAATGAATCAGCACAAGGAAATTAAGTACAAGTAGATACCCTGGGTGGGCTTATCCATCAAGGGAATGGGGGTCCTGAGGCAACCAGGCCCTCTATTTCTGAAAAGTCTCAACAAGAGAAAGGGAAAATCCCCAGCCCAGGATGGCTTCTCCTTTCACCTGCTTCATGAAATCCACCTGCCTGAACAACCTGCTCTCTGGCAGTGGCCTTCCACTCTGTACCCTCAGTGCTAGTGTCCTGAAACCTTCAGTGGGCGCGTTAGAGCCTTACTCTGACAAGCGGGAATCTCGCAGTACTTCCAGTAGACTCCGTCCTCATGCTCTGCCACATAGCACCAGGGGCTCACATCTCCATCTGGATTTCTGTCAGGGAAAGGACACACAGGTAACATTTCTGTCATGTTAAGTCAACTCGCTTTTCAGGTTTACCAAAAAGGAATGCGTCAGCGTCTGTGTTATTTCTAATAATTGGTATGTATTGGTATTGGTATGTGCTGCCTCTTACAAAGAGAAAAATGCGGTGAGGGGGTGTGCCTGGCTGGCTCAGACTGAAGGGCATGTGGCTCTGGATCTCGGGGTCATGAGTTCAAGCCCCACACTGGGTGTAGAGATTACCTTAAAAAAAAAAAAAAAGAGTAAGAGAAGAATGGTAACGCTACAAGAACAAACTCAAGGGTGCCTGGGTAGCTCAGTCGGTTAAGCGGCTGCCTTCAGCTCAGGTCATGATCCAAAGATCCTGGGATCGAGTCCCACATCGGGCTCCCTGTTCAGCAGAGAGCCTGCTTCTCCCTCTCCCTCTGCCTGCCTCTCTGCCTACTTATGCTCTCTATCTCTCTGTCAAATAAATAAATAAAATCTTTAAAAAAAAAAGTCTTTAAAAAAAAAAAGAACAAACTCATGCACTCTGACATACAATTCAGAATTTGGGGGTGGGGGCTGTGTGTGGTGAGCAAAGGTTATATAATCTTACAAAGATTCATGATAGTGTAACCAGGGCAACCGACCAGAGAACAAATCATGCCAAGCAGAACTGGCACCTTAAGTGTGCACACAGTGACGCCCATGGCGGAGTGCACAGGTGCTCTCAATACTGTGGATAAGAATGTGAGTGAGCCCAGGGGCGCCTGGATGGCTCAGTTAGTTAAGCCGACTTTGGCTCAGGTAGTGATCCCCTGACCTCAGGGTCCTGGGATCTAGCCTCGCATTGGGAGACTTGATGGGCTCTGTGCCAAGCCTCTGTGAGGTGGGGAAGCCTCCTTCTCCTCTTCCTCTACCCCTCCCCCACTTGTGTTCTCTCTCTGTCATATAAATAAAAAAAACTTTACATTAAAAAAAAAAAAAAAGGATGCGTGATGCCTGGGTGGCTCAGTAGGTTAAGTGTCTGCCTTTGGCTCAGGTCATGATCCCAGAGTCCTCGGATCAAGTCCCACATGGGGCTCCTTGCTCAGCAGGGAGCCTGCTTTTCCCTCTGCCTGCCCCTCCCCCTGCATGTACCTCTCTCTCTCTCTGACAAATAAATAAAATCTTAAAAAAAAAAAAGGAACGCGAATGGACACCCATGATCAGGATGGCAATTTGGCAATTAAAGCCAAAGGCCCAAAACATATGCAAAGCCTCTTTACCAGGCAATTTCTCCTTTAGTACTTTAAATCTCCACTTACAAAGATGTTCATTGTAGCATTTTTATAATACAAACAAGTTAGAAACAACACTTAAGGATTGATTAAATAAATGTTATATCCATATAAGGGAATGCTGAGCAGCTAGTAAAAATGCGGTGTAGAAACACATTTATTAATATAAAAAGACAGCCACATGTCTTGTTGGTTTTGTTTTTTTTTTTAAAGATTTTATTTATTTATTTGACAGACAGAGAGCACAAGTAGGCAGAGAGGCAGGCTGAGAGAGGGGGGAAGCAGGCTTCCTGCCCAGCAGAGAGCCCGATGCAGGGCTCAATCCCAGGACCCTGGGATCATGACCTGAGCCGAAGGCAGAGGCTTTAACCCACTGAGCCACCCAGGTGCCCCTTGTTAGGTTTTTTAAAAGGTAGTTCGAAAACACGGTGGGTGACAGAGTCCCATCATTTGAAAAGAGGTATTCAGGAAAGGATACACCATCAAACCCCTAAAAGTATCTCTGGAGAATGGGACTATCAGTAATTAAAATTTTTTTTTTCTTTTCTGATTCTCTTTATTTTTCTATTTCTTCTACAATGAACACGGATTGTGTAATTTTTAAACAATAAAATAAAATTCACGTGCTATAGAGTCCACTGACAAGCTTTCACTAACATCAGGCTAGTTGGCACATGTTTGACAGAAGTGGGTCCTATTCCTCCCTCAAATACTAACTTCTCAGAAAAATCTGAGGAAAGCTAAGCCTAAGAGTTTCAGTCAGAACATGCAATCCTGTGATCCTGGTACCAACTTCTGATGCAGCACTAATATTTTTTAAAGGCTTATTTCACATTTCTAAAATGCCCTTGAAGGTCTTTTCAACTCAAGGGCACCATGACAATAATGGGCCATCCTGCTGTAACAGACCCCAAATGGCAAGGGTTACCACACACGCGCACACACACACAAAAAAGCCTTGCCTCCAAGCTCCCTTTCTTTCCACTCAGAACACTGGAAACCCGACACTCCGGTTAGGCCGGAAATGGGCATAAAGACCCTGCAGCGGTAGCTCTGGAGCCACCCCTATCAGGCCCAGAGGGATAAGCCTATTGTGGGGCCCAGAAGATAAGCCGCCCCAAGCACAAAGGGTCCTTTCATTTTCTGTGCCCGAAGGCAGGTGCCAGCGCCAACTCTGCTCTTCCCTGTCCGTCTGCCTCTGCCTCTAATCCAGATCCGTCCAGCCCAGAGAAGTGCATTCCCATCACTCGCCATCTCAGACATCTCCACTGCGATGGGTCTGGCACCCGAGCACAAGACAAACATGGTGTCGGATGTCAGCTGAGAAATCAAAGCAGGAGAACTTGTACAAAGCCCTTCTTTAAACAGAATTTCACTGTCATCTTCCTCCCTCTATTCACTGTCCAGCTTTGATGTAGTATTTGGTGAAGACGTTAGAAAACAACTGTTTATTATCAATGTCAAAACCATTCTGAAAAGCATCCGTATAGCTTAATAAAGAATAAGCAAATCCATCTTGGATTTCGCTGCTGAGCTAAAACAAAAGGCCTAGACCTGCTGATGTGATGATAATCAACATTTCGGCCTCCCTTTTTTCTGAAGTAAAAACTGGTAGTTCAGGTCTGGTACATTCCATCAAGTCAAAGGAGAGGCTGCCTCTGGCCAGGGCTGAGGAGGAGAGCAGTCATGTTGTGTCAAACCCCAAACCCCCACTGCTCTCCCAGTGGAGAACCATGTGCACTTGTGGGAGTCTATGTAGGGCTGGGTGCTAATCCATGTATGAGAAAAGACTTTCTTTTTCATATAAATTAAACCTCTTTGGAAATTTAAAATTTACCTTAAAGTCAGACTTAAACCTAGGAGCTCTTCTGAGAAGCCATGCTTGAAAGAAAGCAACAGAATAATAGCATAAACTAGTAGCCCTCTATCAAGAGGTGCTTTGGAACAAGACTATAAGTAACTCTTGTAAAAACAAAACAAAAAAAAATCTACACACTGGTTTCTCTTCCTAAATATTCTTCCCAACCCAACTCTTTCTATGAGTAGCAAAAGGGACGGAAATAAACCAGAAATGGAGTGGGGTTAATTTCTTTAATCATGCAAAAATGATCTTAATGAACAATGTAAACCTCTGAAAACAAAATGTAAAAGAATGACTTCCTGAGCATGTGTAACTTTAACAATAAAATGCAACAGATAGCAAAATGTGAAGTAACACAGATTGTTACCTCTGGGAACTGGGGCTTGCTGAGGATTTTAGGGGAAAAGATGTCAAAAGATGACCTTATTTAAGCAATATTTATCTGTAGTTTTTGAGATTTTGGAAAAGCTTTTAAGATTTTTATAATAACAACTAAAAATAATGCAATGGTGACTGCAGGGTAATGGCCAGTTGGAACAAATTAGAGCAGAGGTGAAGGAAAGAGCTGCAGGCACAGGGATAAACTGGACGACAGGCCTGGGACTTCAAGATGCCCACAAGGGTCCTGGAATGTTAGGAAAGTTACATAGGGAGAGCAGAAAGTAAACCGTGTGGTCCATGCAAGGCAGGTATGAATACGTTGGCTCAGCAGGGTCGACAGTGCCACAGCTGAGATTCCAACATTTGGTAGAACCAGGGACACAGCGTGAGACTCAAAGAGTAGCTCAGTGAACATTTCTGCCTTTGCACCTGTCCTTAATACTAATTAATTCAACACAGTGCTGAACCATGAGTCACATTATCAGGATCTTGATAGCTTAAATGTAGCTATCACCAAAAGTGCTTAGAATCTTTCTTTGCTCTTGTCCCTATAGACCAGCATCTTAACTTGCTTTGGATCACTGATAACTTTGCAACTCTGATCAAAGTTATGGATCATTTCTGTGGAAAATCTCTAGCTGAAGCGTCTTGGATCTTGGGTGAAGAGCCCCTGTCAGAGTTAGACAGGAGGTAAACACCAAAGAAACACCGTATTCTCCGGAGAGGAAGGAAACAGCACAAATCTGATGGTTGCAGCTGCCTCTAGGGCAATGCTCTCCTGGACTGGCGTGAGGCGGGATAATGTAGGACAGCTTCCTTTACTCAGAAGCAGAGGAAGGCTCAGGCCACAGGCAGTGCTCTGTTTGACCACCACATTCCCAGGAGCTTAAAAAGCTTTGCCATCTGTGTATTGTCCACTGGCGGCGGGGCCAACTAAGAAAGCCCTTCCCAAGAGATGTGTAAGTGATCAGACAGGAAAGCAGAGCTCTGAAAACCTGCATCAAAGCAACCAGAGTTGAAAAAAGAGTGGTAGAATGTGTGTGTGTGTGTGTGTGTGTGTGTATGTGCGTGCATGCACGCCACACACACAAGCAAGGTGTGGGAGGAAGATTTTTAAAATAGTAACAAGAAAGGCCTTCTGAGTTGGTCAAAAGGAGACAAAGAAGCTTTCCATAGTCGTGGGCAAGGTTGGAAGGGACTGGAAAAGAAGGCCAAAGATTTTTTTTTTTTTTTAAGCACTGTGTGGCCCCATCTTACCTGCAGTAGTTATGCTCGCCGAGACCCCCCTCCCCATTGGGGTATTTCAGAGTGTTGTATGGATGCTGGAAAGTCTCGTTCCAAAACAGGCATGGCTTCCCACCTTGTATTGCCGTCCAGTTCTGCGTTCCCCTATAATCTGCACCATTGGCCGTGAAACATTCTAGGAGAAAGAAAAGACAGAGCAAACTAATTTTCTGGCAACATCCATAGTCTCCTCCCTCTCTGGTTGATGTTTTATTTGTTTTGTTTGGACCCAGCTGGAAATGGATAGTGTCTTGCTAGATCCTGGACACCGCGAAGTTAACATTGCTCAGGCTGAGTAAATCTGAAACGCAGTCCCCTTCGAAAGCAAGGCTAGTCTTGGCACTAGCTTGCCTACAGACCCTTTACAGATACTTTTCCCCTAGAGTATAATATATATTTTACTCGGGTATAAACAGGGAGCTGAAATGTACTGAAGCCCATGAAGTGAACCGGGAAACCCCCAAATCTGGGAACAGTGGGTAACAGCCATCGCAAGGAATTGTGGGTGCTCGGAGGGGGTCACTGGTCTCGCCAGTGTCTCTGTGTGGTAACTAGAACCAGGTCACCAGCTGTACGTGAGTTCTCCCCTACAGTCTGAAAGGCTGCACTGACACTTGGATTTAATAAGCCCATCGGATACAGCAACGCTTTGGAATCCCAATCACACAAGTCTGGGAATGACTCACATTCCCTGGTAATGAAGAACAGTCCTCCCCATGCTGTTTGAGATAGAGATGCAATGGAACAGACAGTCAACAGGAGGGAGCGGGGGCCAAGTTGGCATTTTGTCTCACCTCTTTCCAAAATTCCTCCCTACAAGACACACAGAACGTCGTCTCAGGTCCATTTAATAAAATGACAAAATCCTTGCAGGTGCAGCAATGTGCTTCTAAAATCTGCTTCTCAGACTTTGGGGGGATGGGAACCGAGGCTGATAGGATATCCCCCCACATATTGCATGCATTAAATTCACAGAGGTTCATGAGAAAGGCACAGTACAAAGAGCAATTTTTAAAAATTAGCTTAGTTGAAACTGACAGATAGAAGTACTTCAAACACTTCTTTAAGATGTATCCCTCGGAACCTGATGATCTGGGGGAGTTACGCTAACATTCTCGGCTTGCTTGCTCCCCTGTCCCTGGCACGCACTGACCTCTAACTTCCGGTATGAAGGACTCTCAGTGCTCTCTCCTGTTGCAAGGCATGTGCCTGTTCCAGCCTATGCATGCGAACAACATGAGTGCATCTACATTCTAGGAGCTACGTCTTCTAATATTTAAAATCTACCCACAGACCATCTCGCTTCCTATACCCCTTCCTCCCACTATCTGGGCTTTTCGTTGCCTGGAAGAGCATGGTTTTATGGACAGCCAAAATAACCTGGAATTCCAGGCTGCACAGAACATCACAGCGACTCATCATGTTTGGTGTGACATCCATATGCCAAGCCAGTACGACTCATCAGATACTGAAACAACCACTCTGCCCAGAGTGTGCATAAATACAAAACGTTAAAGGTCATTCAAAGAGGCAGCTCAGTGTAACATAAAATACACTGAATGGAGAGGTTAAGCTCTGGTTTCTTGTCCTGGACCTGCTGCGGGCCAGCTATGTGACCTTGGACGAGTCACCGTCACCCACGGCACCACTAACACATAGTATTTTACCGTATGCCGAGCTCTGCTCTAAATGCTTCACAAATATCAACTCCCCACCAACCTGAAGTGGAGGTCTCAGTATCCCATTTTACAAATGTGGCCACTGGGTCACTCAACCATCTTTCAGTGCCCCTAGAGGACCTCTTCAGATCATCCTTGCTTTCTCTGTCACTTCCCTAACCACACTTCCCCCTCATCAGCAAGTCCTGTTGACTTTCTTAAAATATATACCCCGAAACTGCCCTCTCCTCTCCATCTTGGGTGCCCCCACTTTAGTCCCATTCACATTTAGAGGACAGTTCAGCCTCGTTCAGGATTCACAGCCTCACTTCTGTCCTCTTGCAACTCATTTTCTGCATGGTGCTCAAAGTTCCCAGGAAAATATGAGCGCTGGGTACAAAACCCAAACCCTTCACCAATGCCTGCTAAGCCCCAGGCCTTTCCTCTCACTGCACCCTGAGCTCTTCTCCTAGTCACTCGCCCCGTGCTCCTGCCACACTGGCCTGCTTCTAATTCCGTAAACACACCATGCTATTTCCTGCCCAAAATGTTCTTCCTCTAATACCTCCCAGTGCAGACTAAATGTTCACTCCTCAGAAAACCTATCCCTACCATCTCCACTCCTAGTTTTCTGCCTTTAGTCCAGTTTGCTTCATAGCATTTATTATCACTAGAAATATATATGATCTGCTAGACAGGGAGAGAAAGAGAGAGAGAGAGACTCTGTGTGTGTGTGTGTGTGTGTGTGTGTGTGTGTGTGTATGTGTACCAAACCCTATCCTGACTCAAGGGTTAGAATGGGACCTGGAAACTGTATTTCTAAAAATCTGCCTCAGTGCTTCTGTTAAGTAATTTGTTTTGGGAAGCACTAGACTAGATGATTCTAAGAGCATCAAGTCAACCTTTTGCCGATTGCTAGAATTTTAATTGCTGCGTGCTGATACATCTTTTCCTCCTACCACAAGTGGTTGGGGAGTGGCCCAGGAGCCAGAAATGCCAGCCAACCAATGGAAGCCTTAGCCATAAACAGCAATTTGCAGGACAGTGGGGTCAGTGTTCCCAGAGGCTCAGATGACTTGATTTGTAACACAAAAGAATGTGGTGGCCATCCACACCTGTCAGTCCTCCTGAATGGGGATGAGGAGGCATCTGAGAGAGCGAATGGCAAAATGTAGGCTTCTTTGCTTCAGTCTGTTTCTCCTAGACCCAAATCTTATTCTCATTGCATTAGGGAAAGTGAGGCAGCGTACCACATTTTATGATTTTTTAAATGGATTTGCCCAGTGCATCTCAATTATGGACAATAACAAGAAAAACAAACTTGAACATTCTGGATTAAAGTGACATAAGCATTTTGATTTCATCAGAAGACCACGGCGGGTAATGAGGACCCCTTCTCCCTTATTGTCTACTGCTAAAAAACTGACATAAGCTTTGGCTAGATAAACAAGAAATGGCTTAAACCAATAAGAAATAAAATATCACATGGCCAGCTGTATATTTAGGCATTCAGTGAAAGGGAATGAGCAAAGGTGATAGATCTCATGTCTAGCATATTCTTAATTAACCCATTCAACAAATATTTATTCAGTACATACTATGTGTCTGGCACTGTTCACAGCACTGGGGCTACACTGGTGAACACTCAGCAGTCACGAAGCTTACATAGTAACAGGGGGGCCACACTCATAACAAACCATTCAAATTCACGTCAGGTAGTGAGGAGTGCTGAAAGGAAAAACGGAGTAAGGGGATGGAGACTGAATGGTGGGGGTTCTATTTTGGGGGGCTGGGCCCAAAAAAGGCCTGGAGGGGAGGGGGCATTTGAGCAGAGATATGGTCAAAGGGAGGAAACAAAACCGTCTTAAACGCGTGGGGAGAGCAGTATTGGCAATGGGCATAGTGAAGAGGAGACCCCTGTGGGCCCCAGTGTGCTTGGCAGGTCTGGGGAACTAAAAGGCAGCTCCTCTAAGCGGGAGTGGGTGAGGAGCGAAGAGGAGGGGGAGGAGAGAGGCAAGGCCAAGGACACACAGGGTCTAGAGCATTATATAAATCAGATTTTGGCTTTTGTTCTGAGTGTGAGGGGAAGCCAGTGGAGGGTTCTGGGCAGAGAAATGACATGATCTGACTTATCTTTCAAACCCACTGTTTAAAAAAATAAAAGCCAAAAAAAAACCAAAAACAAAAACAACTGTCTAGCTGCTGGGTGGAGAAAGATATCTGGAGAGGCTGGAACTCATCGGGGACATCTGTCAGGTGGTTACAGCAGAAAGATGAGCTAGAAAAGATGCCCTGGACCAGGCTGGCAGCCGAAAGGTGGTGAGAAGTAGCCACATTCTGGATATGCTTTGAAGGCAGAGCCAAAAGTATTTGCTGAGAGAAAGAGGAGTCGAGGCCCACCCCAAGGACATGGGCCTGAGGGGAGACTCCATTTACTACAATGGGGAGGCCCCAAGAGGGGCAGAGTACAGTTGGGTGGAACCAGGCTTTGGCTGTGGATCGGTTAAGTCTGAGACACCTTTCAGAACAGTGGGTGGAGATACACAGGAAGCAGATGGCTTGATGAGCCTGGAGCTGAGGAAAAGGGCCGAGCGAGGCTGGCTGATGCTAGAAGTGTGGCAGTAACGGCGCAGATGCGTGGAGAGAACAGGGTTACCGCAGGTGGAGAGAGAAGACATCTGGACCTGAGTCCGGGGGCCCTGCAACATTTCAGGCAAGGAAAGAGGAGGGCCTGGCATTGATGAGTGAGAAAGTGTGCCCTGGGAGGTGGGAGCAAAGCTAAGAAAGTGTGTGCATCTTGGAAGTCAAGGGAGAAGGTGTCCTGAGCAGGAAGGGATAATAAACTGTGAACACCGAGGAAACTTCATTTCCTCATTTTCTCTGGCCGGATCCCAATTACCTCATAGAAGTCATCTGTCTGACCCTATCTCTCCATCGGAAAACTCCAAATGTTTTGTTGTGGGGACTTAATGAAAACAGCCCTTGCGTTAAACATAAGCCTGACAGAAATTTAGTAACACAGCAGAAAATTTCCTCAATGAAGCTGGCATCAAAGCACCGAGAGCATTAATTCCACCCTTCCAAGTTGGTAATTCCTTATCTTTTCCCCCGTCACCAAAATCCTCCAAAGTATGGCATATAACATTTATTTTCAAAATTGGAGATGCTAATTTTATTGAAATTCCTTTGCCGATAAGTGGAATCACATTAGGGTAAATCAAATCCTTGGTTGAGAATCTTGAGGAAATGGTTTTGTGCCAACCAACTATTTTCTGTAGGAAACCGGTACCCCATGCAGGCCTGGCAGTAATTTCCGTGGTAGTAAGATATGCAGGTAAAGACTCTGCCTTTGGGTGAAAGCTCGGTACTCCTTCATTGCTAAGAAAAGCTAGCTGGAGCTTTCTCTCATAAAGCTGTGATTGTTCGTTATGCTTAGAATTTCGAAGGGTTGGGTATAAAGAAAAGCCCCGATGCTATATTCTAAACTTCGATATTTATGCCTTCAAATCCAGAAGATCTCACATATTCACACGCTATATGTAAAAGTATTTGAAGATCTCAGTAATTTAGAGGCATGAGCTATAGAGGACCTAGAAATACTTCCAAAAAATATTTCCCACATTACAATTCTCAAACTCAGTCTACCTCATGGAGAATCACTTGAAAAATAGGGACCTGATCCCCAGACAAATACCACATACAGAACAGTTACAATTTTAGAAGTGCTCATGAAACCCCTTAAACCCTTCTCTGCAGCCCCAAGATCCATTTAGCCTAAGGGCCCCCTAAATGAGTGATATCTACAGAATACACACAGACACACACACACACACACACACACAGAGATAGAAATGTATAGGATTGAATATTTAATCTCAAGGGTTATGAAATAGTTTAAATTGAATACTGTTCTGCCTGAAAAGCTTCTAGCAGCAATGTGGTAGAGCATGGAAAATACAGTTAGGAGCTGGACTCAGGCTTGGCCTGTGGTTTACAAGCAACAGGCATTCAGCTAACCTCTTTGAGCCTGTGTCTTAACTTGTAAAATGGGGGTTAGGTTAACTACAGCTCAGGGCAACTGGAAGAATTGGAGGATGTGCAAGTAAAATGCCCTAGCACACAGTAGATCCCCAATAAACTATTATATAATTATAAATTTTTTTAAATAATCAAATTTATTATAAATTTGAGATTATCATGATCATATATTTCATTCTGGTCCATAAAAACAGTTGTATATGAAAGGCAATATAACATGAGTAGATAGGCATATCATCCTGTTTTAATCATATATATTTTTTATGATTTTATTTATTTATTGGTCAGAGAAATAGAATGGCAGGCAGAGGCAGACTCTATGCTGAGCAGGGAGTGTGACATAGGACTCTATCCCACAATCCTGGGATCATGACCTGAGCAGAAGGCAGATGCTTAACTGACTGAGCCACCCAGCCATCCTTATAATTCTGTTTAAAGTTATCAGTCTGGGGTGCCTGGGTGGCTCAGTGGGTTAAAGACTCTGCCTTCAGCTCAGGTCATGATCTCAGGGTCCTGGGATCAAGTCCCGCATTGGGCTCTCTGCACAGCAGGGAGCCTGCTTCCCTTCCTCTCTCTCTGCCTACTTGTGAACTCTGTCAAATAAATAAGTAAAATCCTTAAAAACAAAAACAAACAAAAACAATAAAGTTATCAGGCTACCAGGAGCGCCTGGGCGGCTCAGTGGGTTAAAGCTTCTGCCTTTGGCTCAGGTCATGATCCCAGGGTCCTGGGATTGAGCCCCGCAACGGGCTCTCTGTTCCACGGGGAGCCTGCTTCTTCCTCTCTCTCTCTCTGCCTGCCTCTCTGCCTACTTGTGATGTCTGTCAAATAGATAAATAAAATCTTTAAAAAAAATAAAGTTATCAGGCTACCATCAGGATAGAAAATATATATGGTGTGAGTCCTGTGCTGAATCCAAGCATTCAATGAATAAAAGTTAAGAAAAAAAGGTATAATGGAGCAAATAGATTTTTTCTAAATCATAATTTCAACTGTAAGTGTGTTTAAAGTTTATATGTTCTAATGAATCATATCTGTACTTGGGGTGCCTAGATAGCCCCAAGTCAGTTGGGTGTCCAATCCTGGTTTTGGCTCAAGTCATAATCTCAGGGTCATGAGATCGAGCCCCCAGTTGGGCTCCATGCTCAGTGTGGAGTCTGCTGGAGATTCTCTCTCCTTCTACCCCTCCCCCTGTTCACACGAGCAAGCACTCTCTCTCAAAATAAACAAACATGCACAGCATTTTTAAAGATCGTGTTTAAAACTGTTAATGAGACGTTCTCTTAATATAATTAAAACTTAACATATATGAGACAGCGGTAGGAAAGCAGCAGTTCATTGAAAAGACATTCTATTCCTTGACAAGATTTAATAAAGTTGAAGAGTATGTTCTCAATGAGGCTCTATAACTACGTCATTCCTAATTACACTACTTGTCTGAAACCATACTATTGAGAAACAGAAAAATTTTCTCATACTGAGTCGAGAATATTCCTAGTTTTCTGGTGGAATTACTAGTTGGATCTCTATCCACAATGTCTGTGAGAGTCACTGTTTTTAATCTATCAAAGTCAAGTGTCTCATGTAGGACCACTCAGTATCTCTAGTGATTCTACAATGGATGAATTCACCTGGTTTTGATCCAGTTTGGAATCAACATGCATCAACAGACTCTAAATTCAATTATGGCATCTTAAAATAAGACAGCAGAAACCATTTTCCAATGGGAATATCTTCTGTTCCTTTAAAGAGGTCTCTAAAATTTGGTAAATGGGTAGAATTATAGAAATACAAGGCTTAGGTGGAAAAAGTTCCTTTTAACATTTAAAGGATGACTCAATAGTGTTGTCAAATGTCTGCTCAACATATCTACTACTCTGCTGGGTTCCTGATACAGACTGGTGTCCAGTGGGAACTTGCAGGTACATCTTCAAAGCTCATGCTCCTGGGAAAAACTGCCTTTTGGACACAGACACTCAAACGCACTACAGGAATGCTCATTTCAGTTATGTGGAACCCTGAAGTAAAGAGTAAAGAGACACATGACCATGGGAAGGCAGTGGTTCCCAATGTTCTCCTAGCCCAACACAGCTGTAAGAGCAGTGATTCCCATGATCATTTAGACTGAAGTTATCGGATCTAGACTAGAGAGTGGATAATTTGGGGAAGGGGGTCCTCAGTATACACAGTAAGTACAGGAAATCACTGGAATAAAGAGGAAAGGATACCAGATAACCAGCTGACACTGTGTGGCTTGAGAAAATCACCTGGACACTTGGGGCCCCGCTTCTTCACCTGTGAAACAATGAATGGGGTTTGAGACAGATGGTCTCAATGTCCCTTCACTCTAAACTCAAATTTCAAGATTCCATCATAATGGAACTGAAGTTCAAAAGTCTATGTGACTGGAGAGCACTGATGGCTCAAAATCTCTTCCAAGCTTAAAATTCTCTAATTCTGGGGCACCTGGCTGGCTCAGATGGTGGAGCATGTGACTTTTGATTTTGCCGTTGTGAGTTCAAGCCCCATGATGAGTGTAGAGATCATTAAAAAATAAAATCTTATAAAAATAAAATAAAATAATATAAAATTCTCTAATTCTACATGTCTCTCTAATGGAAGTGACAGTTCTATGGTTAAAACAAAACAAAACAAAAGCCGCACCTCCGATGTGGACCCTGAACCCATCAAAGAGGTACTTAAGCCCTCTTTTTCTTTAGAAGAAACCACATCTTCAACAAATAAATTACAAAGAAAAAAGAAAAACAGAGGGCTCCTATAGGTTAATAGAAACTCTTGTCACATCCTCTAAATGTACCTTGCTTACATCCTGAATTAAACTGTGAAAGAACCCATGAGTCAACTCGGAGAATCTGAACACTGATTACTGATTGGATATTTGATAACATTAGGGAATTATCGTTAGTTTTGCTAAGTGTGTTGACGGTAATGGTACTGTGACTATGCATTTGAGAAGAGTTCTGAACATTTAGAGAGAGATACTGAAATACTTATAGATGAGATGATTTATCTGAGATCTCTTACAAAATAATCTAGTTGGGGAGATGAAGCAGCCACAAATGAAATAATATTGGCCTTGGTTGATAATCATGGAAGCTGGGAAATGGATACACGGGACTTTCTTACGTTCTTCTATTTTTGCATGTATTCTAAATTTCCCATAATAAAAATATGTTAAAGGATACCCTGAAAACATGTTGCTTTATAATTAATTTACCTTAGTTTCTTTTCAAAAACTATAAACAAACTCAATCAGTTGCAAATTCCGTCATCTAAATTCAAGATAGATATTCACATATCATGTTCTTGGGCTATGTATTAACAGTTGAAATGACCGTAGAACAAGCTGTACTTTTGCCCAAAGTAGAATTACCATAAAAAGAATCACTCTAAGTTTTTTTTTTTTTAAATTCTCAGTTTTTTAATTAAAAAATTCTTTTAGGTCTTTCTTTTTATTCAAGGAAACAGCATCCTTAAAAACAGTAATGAAAGAAAAGGATACGTCTCTCAAAGTTATTTTAACTAAAGAATTTATACTTTTAGAAGGGAGCTTGAGGTCTTCTGTTTGAATCTCCATTTTTTAAATTTGTCTCTATTGATAGATAAAATATTTAATTACTTAAAACACTATCCCAAGAAAACGGAACCTACTGTAAGCATAAGACCAGAGGTTTCAGTTCAGAAGATCCGTGAAAACAGTTCAGAGAGGATTCTTTATTATTTGTTATATAACAACAACCCAGAATGCAGTGCTGCTTGGGTCCCGACCACTCTTTTCCCATCTGGGTCTCATCCTGAATATGCTCCACTCCTTTCCAGGCAGGACCCACTGGAAAACACGCCATGGTTGC
This sequence comes from Lontra canadensis, assembly GCF_010015895.1. Classification (NCBI taxonomy): domain Eukaryota; kingdom Metazoa; phylum Chordata; class Mammalia; order Carnivora; family Mustelidae; genus Lontra; species Lontra canadensis. The sequence continues at coordinate 3,447,468 of NW_022631081.1, read as the reverse complement.
CTCTGTGGAGGACATGTGTTTCTGCCAGAACAGTCGCCACGAATACACAGTAGTGCTTGAAGAATTTAAATCAAATATGCAGTAGTGCTTTAGGATATTAAAAAAACATACAATCGTCAAATTGAAGACCAAGAGATAGCTTCCGAGAAAGAACCTGGCTCTACAACATATGCAGAGAGATGAGGCCAATCTTCAGTGAAAGAATAGACACACTCAGACAGAGGTCACCAGCTCAGAAGAACTCTAGTTTTGTGAATTAACTATGGATTTTACTGCCAGTGCCATCAGAACATATTCCATCACACTTTGGTGATGGTATCTGTCTTGATATAATATTTGTTTTTTTTTTTAAGAGTTTATTTATTTATTTGATAGGGAGAGAGAGATCACAAGTAGGCAGAGAGGCAGGAAGAGAGAGAGAGAGAGAGAGAGAGAGGAGGAAGCAGGTTCCCCGCTGAGCAGAGAGCTCGATGCGGGGCTTGATCCCAGGACCCTGGGACCATGACCTGAGCCGAAGGCAGAGGCTTTAACCTACTGAGCCACCCAGGCGCCCCTAGCCCATGAGTTTCTTGAGCATCTCACTCATCTTCGTATCTGCACCAAGCACAGGCCACTCAGAACATGACTGGCAAATGTTAGCCAGACGAGGGAAGTAGGTATATGGGGGAACTGAGGTGAAAATGTACTACAGGCATATTCAGAGTGCCCTGGTTTCCACACCAATTGATGCCTCTAAGCTAGCAATCATGACTTACCTAGGAATGACCTATGAGAATATGAGAAGTTCCAGAAATTGGTAAATCACGTACTTGAAAATCAAATGCTTGCTGTTTAAAACAGAGCAATTGCTATTAAAAGGAAATTTATGGTGAAGCCATTTGTAATAGGGAATAATCAACCTCCTTTATAATGAAAATACACGTTTTTTATTCTGAGTTTGCTTTAAGCAGGAGACACCTGGCGCAAATCTGTACTTTGCCTCACCATCCCTTGACCAACCCTATTTCATACTGTCTGAAGCTCTCAGTATAAAAGGAGATACAACAAACTTCTATATAATCCAGCTTCTGGACAAGTTTCAGCAGCATTGCCTGTGCCCTATTGTTAATTTCAGATAGCAAGAAAGTTCCCATACAATGGAGCCTTGGAGGGCAGCCAACACTCCATGGAAGCCGGGCTGTGGGCTATTTAGCTTCCCTTGGTTGATATGGGATGGCCAAATAATACAAGAACTCTTGAGATGGGAGCTGACTAGTAGGTCAACAGCATATCCCTAGAGCACATCTTTAAAGTAGAACCTAAAGCAACAAAGTTGTAGTCTTTTATGAATTGGCACAAGGACGAGTCCTAGTCAGGGATGCTGGGCATACAGTAGGCATGTGATAGGCACTTGGTACTTGGTCCCAAGATAAAAAACATGATTCAAGTGACAAGTTTCAGAAGTTCTGGCCAGAGAGACAGTTTGGGGCAGAAGGAAAGACTCAGTGTCGTACTAACTTATAAACAAAAACAAGCAGAAGCTGTCATGTCTAGTCAGCCAGGGCAATAAGGGTAGATGGTGACCAACAGATTGATTTCATAGTCAAAGGTATAAACTTTCCCAGATCTAGAGCAGGGCTGCCAGATTTAGCAAATGAAAATATAGGATGTCAGTTAAATTTGAATGTCAGATAAATGACAAACACTTTTTTAAGGTAAGTATTCCTAAATACTACATAAGACAGACTCACACACACAAAAATTACTCATTATCTGACATTTGAATTTAACCGACTATTTGGTATTTAATCTGGCAATCATACTCCAGGGAGAGCAGAAACACGTTGAATCTCAAATGTCCTTAAGCCACTTAGGTTTCCAAATCACCATCCACAGAAATGCTTACTTCAGAACTCAGATATGGATAATGAAGACTCTACTTTCTTAAGAGTGAAACAAGATGTTGATCAGAGATGCCTTTTCCGAGGTCACAGTGAAAGGAAGGACAAAAGAATATACAGTTAGGAATGGGGTTGCTCAACCCTAGCACTATTAACATTTGCAGTCAAACAGGTCCTTGGTGGGGGGACTGTCCTGCATACTGAAAGATGTTCAGCAGCATTCCTGGCCTCTACCTGCTAGATGGCAGGAGCATATCCTACCCCATCCCACCCCACTCTGATTTGTGACAATCAAAAGTGTTTCCAGATAATAAAAGGCACCTGGGTGGTTCAGTTGGTTAAGTGTCCCACTCATGATTTTGCTTCAGACTCTGTACTCAGTGGGGAGTCTGCTTGGGATTCTCTCCCTCCCCCGACTCATGATTTCTCTCATGTGCACTCTCTCTCTCAAGTAAAATAAATCTTTAGGGGAGCTTGGGTGGCTTGGTTGGTTAAGCATCTGCCTCTTGATTTCAGCTCAGGTCAAGTTCTCAGGGCTGTGAGACTGAGCTCCGAGTCGGGCTCCATGCTGGGTGTGGAGCCTGCTCATGTTTCTGTCTCCCTCTGGCCCTCCCCTGCACTCTCTCTCTTTAAAAAAAAAAAAAAGTTTCCAGATATTGCCAAATGTCCCCTGGGGGCAAAATCTCCTCCAGTTGAAACCATTAAAGAGACGAAATGATCAAGTAAACAGAAAGTGTTGTATCTATTAACCAGTGGTCACATAACAAAAGATTCCTCTCAAGGGAGAAAGTCTCAACTCACCCTGGGCCCCCTTAAGCCCATAATAAGGACAAGAGGCCTAGTCATTTCAGCTAAGACAATCAAAAACCCTTCATCTGCCGCAAGTGCTAGAGAAGAATCTTTGGTGAGCCAAGCCGATGGAGCTCTGCATGGCTACGCACACATCACAGCAAGCAGGGCGTCGTATCCAGCCTTTGAAGACGTTGCTTTTAAGTTAACCTCCCTTCCAACTGAACTTTTTCCAAATCTCTTCCTGCCATTTGGAAGTTGAGTGATTCTCAGCTGAAAAGGCCTGTATATACGAGGTGCAGATGGTGGCAGTTACGGCCCTCACCAGATGCTGCAGTCTCTAATTTGATTGAAAGGATATAATTAGACAACAGAAACACTTTAATGAAAGAGCAAAACATGGAGGGAGGGAAGGATTGAAGGCCCTTAACTGATGCCAAAACACCCACCAGTAATAGAGGCTTTGAGTCTGGGGCAAGGGAAGGGGAAAGCCCCTTAAAAGGACAGTCCCCATCCTGTTTATTTCCCCATAGACATAGGAATAGGGATTTTATTATTGTAGATTTCCACTGTATTTTATGTGGGAACAATCTGATTAAAACCAGAAGAGTCTTCGGAAGAACATCAAAGAAAAACAAATATGGCTTCTGTGGTCATTATTAAAAATATTTTCACCAGCCCAATAATCTTCTTTGAAGATGAATTTTTATAGATTGAACAGCAGCAAGCAATTTACATACTGTGATGGCACTGGTTAATGACCGCTACCATTGTGGAAGAGGACCACTTGGTCGCCATGTTTTCACGCAACTTTAGGCCACCAAGGAACATGGACAGCCATTTAACGTATCTGTTGGGAAGGCACAAAGAAATCAGTAGAAGGAGTCCTACATGCTGATGCTGCAACCATTCTGAATCATCTTTAAAAGTTGCTTATGCTGTTTTTACTTTTTCCTAGCTTCCAAACTTTGAGTGTTGAGTATACTGTTCTGGTTCTAACCAAGAATCTAACCAAACTGAAAGAAATCCAGCCCTCAAAGTCTAAAGTTGCTAATGTGGTGTGACACTCGGGTTTGGAAGCGGCTGCAGCCTCCTCAGCCCACTAGAAGCAGGGCCCGCCCTTGTGGTAAATTGAACAATAAAAGTTTAATGCTTTGGCGACTTGCCAAGGATTAAATCAGTGGCAAGAGAAAAAGCCAGGCCTAGCAGAGGGGCAGCCCCTAGAGCGTCCTGTTAAAATGGGGAGGAATAAAGGCAACCTTGCATGTTAGGTGACCTAAAATCTTCTGTCTGCCAGGTGCTTCATAACACCTCACTTCATTTCTCTTCAAACTGTTGCAAGTCTGGGGTGCCTGGCTGGCTCAGTAGGTAGAGCATGCAACTCTTGATCTTGGGGGTGTAAGTTCAAGCCCCACACTGGGTGTAGAGATTTCTTAAAAATAAAATCATAAAAAATAAAATTAAAAAAGAAAGAAAAAACAACTGTTGCAAGTCCAAGCAAGGGAGGTGTTTCCCTAGAAGGACAACCAAAAGAGGGTGGGGTGGGCAGAGGTCAGGGAGCAGGGTATTTCCTTACAGGAGAAGGCAAATTTCTGTAGAGTGGTTATTTTGGGGAAGTATGGGCACCCTTTTGACGTATCCACAATGGCCTCTTTCCTTTCTCTGTTCAGTCTGAACCCAGAATAATGTCTCAGAGGTGAGGTCTGGGGAAGAAGCCACTGCCATCTTGAGAGGAAGACACGGAAGACAACAGAGAGAGGGGGAAAAACAGAGTGAACTAGGGCTGCTCCTATGGGTCTAATACTTTTGGGTTCCAGCCAGACTCTCCAGGTCAAACTGAATATGGAAGGAATGTCAGTCATTGTTCTGCCCCACTGAGGGGCTGCACAGTGAGACAGTAAGAAGCCAACCTGCCAAATGGCATCAGGGGGCTTGAGACCTCATCTTAAAAACGCCACAGGTAGTTTTCCAAAGGACACATTCGTATCTTCCTCTATTGTCCTTCTTCAGGAGGCAAAAACTCAGGCAAAGTCTACAGATCCAAACTTCCGGCCTCTCTCAAGTGTTTTGCATTAACTGTTCCACAGTACAAACACAATCAACTTGGTATGTTTGAATGTTTCATTTTGTTTTTTTTCAAAAATGTTTTAATTAAAACAAAATAATCAGCCATGCTTAGCACATTGTTGTTTTTTAAAGGCCACTTTAAAAATGACGACAGTACCATGGAAATAAAATTGAACTGTTGAGTAAAGTGATAGAAATTTGTTTTCTTCTTCCTTTTTTTCCCCCCTGGCTGATGTTCTGTGTCTCAGGCTGGTGCCACCTGCTGCCTGGGCTTTCCTCTGAGAAACAGATCTCTCAACCGTTTGCTCCAAGCAACATCTGCATGGTTGAACAAACCATGGGCCAGTTCCAAGGCAGACACTACTTCAGTGTATGTAGTACACACTGAACCATACTGAATTTTTTTAAGGCATTTTTAAAGGTATTATTAAAGAGCCAAATATATGTGCACATGAACTTCCCCTCATGTGTCTTTAAAAAAAAATTATGGTAAAATACACATAAAATTCACCATTTTAACCATTTTCCCTATATGTCTCTTAAAAACAGTTAATAGTAAAATGTGAAGGGTTCATTTAGTCACCAAAACCAAGTCTCCTTCTCACCTTTCCAGACCACTGAGCCCTGGAAAGAAATCAATACACAGGAATTTAAGCACGACTTGGCAAAGTACACTTCGGGCCCAATCTGGCCCACTCCCTGATTTTGTATAGTCCCTGAGCTAGCATTGGTTTTTAAAATTTTAAATGACTGAAAACAATCAAAAGAATAATATTTTGTGACCTAGGAAAATTTTATGAAATTTTAAAATTTCAGTGTCTATAAAGTTGTATTAGAACGTAGCCACGCCCATTCATTTATATTTGTCTCTGGTTGCTTTTCCCCTACAAAGTCAGAGTGGAATAACTACAACAGAGACAGTACAGAGCCTACAAAGCCGAAATTATTTACTGTCTGGCCCTTTACAAAAAATGTCTGCCAACACCTGACCTAGAGCCTCACTCCAGGACCCCAAATCCTAAACTAAAGATGTTATAGTGCCCATCACCAAAAATCCCTAATCTGCATATTGTGAAGGTATTTAAAGCAATACATTTTATCTTCATCATTTATTGCTGCTGCTTTGACTATGCTAAATAGTGATATTATCAATAATATCTATATTAAGTATGCCAACTTGCTATTTATTAGGAGGGAGCCTAAATGGAACTTTTTTTTTTAATTTTTTTTAAGATTTTATTTATTTATTTGACAGAGTAGACACAAGTAGTCAGAGAGGAAGGTGAGGGGGTGAGGGGGAAGCAGGCTCCCTGCTGAGCAGAGAGCCCAATGTGGAGCTCAATCCCAGGACCCTGGGATCATGACCTGAGCTGAAGACAGAGGCCTAACCCACTGAGCCACCCAAGCGTCACTGGAACTTCTTTTTTGCTTTCAGATTTATAAAAGGTCTCATTGCATATCTCAAACATTTAAACAGATTTGTCTAGAGACCAAAACAAATTTTCATAAAAATATCAGAGGTCTCTGGTTATCAGGTCAGTTTTGACAGTTTTGTGTTTCTTAAAATACTCACAGCATAAAAATAATGGGTCGACATTAAAGTACAAAAGCATGTCCGTCCATTTTACTCCTATCAGCCCCTGTGTTGCATTCAGGTATACCGTTAATGGTATCTCTAAGAGGATCAGTGCTCTATACCGTATGAAGCTCTCACTGTTCACCGAAATCATGAGTTTCATGGCAAGACATACTACTGGCTAAGAGGATGAACACTAGATGAGGGTTTAGAGGAGAATGAATATCAAAAAAGGTGTTCACAGCAAATCTAACTTGAATCGAGAAGCTCTGTAGATGCACACCTGACAGCCCCCTAATGTAGAGAAACACCCAAGCAGGGAAGTTGCCTCAGGAGCAAAACTCAAATAGCACAATTCTACCCAACCTTCCCTGCCCTTTCTACCTCTAGGCTCTCCCCTCCAGATCAGTAAATTCCAGATGGGAGCCCATCAGCCCTATGGCCCTGGCTGCCTTCCTCCTTGAAAAGAGAGTCTAGATTCCACCATCAACCTCTGTCTTCCTCCTTATCAGCTAAGGAAGGGAGAGAATCTCAAAGGAAGAATGGAGAGGAGAAGGGAGATCATTTGGGGTCACTTATACACTGTAATTAGAACTAGCATTGATGGGGAATGAGCTAACTGTTTTTATAAAGTCAGCATTCAAAAATGCAAACCACCAGTAATTTAAATATTACAAAATTGTGCAGAATACAAGTATTGAAATAAATTTTTCCATCCACAAAATTTTAGAGAAAATTACAGTATCAAAAAATATAAAACGGCAAGTTTGGCATATCCTCAAGGATTTAAAAAACTAGTAGACAGTCTTGGGACAGGATGTGATGCTTCAGACCATGTGGTATCTCCCTAAAACTACTTCTGGAACTAAAAAGGAAAAGCCAAGGAAAGCCCTGGTGTACCTGGATGGTAGGAAAAATTGCTGGTGAGGCTTACTGAGGCAGGAACTTGGGCCACTTACCACAAATCACCTCACAATGGTTATTTATTTGTCCCTAACTCAGACTCCTAAATAAAAGTGTACCAAGGTTTGAGGTTCAAACTGCCTAAGAGCTGCTGTATTTGACCCCTCCTAGCAAAGCAAAGGTGCCTGAGGAGAGGATGCCACCTTCTAACAAACATAAGCAGAGCTGGCGCACTTGACTATTACTCTGCCCTTTCCAGAAGGGGAACCAGTTTATTTCCACCCATACCTCTCTCTCCCCATAGAGGACATTAAATCCTGACCACACAGATGGCAAAGTGGAGCTGAGGGGTTACTAGGTTACAGTTATGTTGACATATCCTGGCTCTCAGAAAGTTTCTCCTTCATTCCTCACATACAGCAAATAGCACAAGTGATCAAACTTCTGTAGCAGTTTTTGCAGAAGTCCCCTTGAAAGCTGCCGATCTCTCAGAAACCACTTCCTGAGTCTAAGGTTTACAGGACTTGGAGACCCCCTTCTACTGATCTAAAGCCAAGCTTTGCCTTTTATAGGGCTTAATCAGACTGGAAGCTCATAGCATTCTCAGGGCAAATGAGGTGTCTAGCACTTGGTGAACTGTGAAGCACTATAAAAAGTATTATTAAAATATGTTTATTGAATGCCTTCTATATGTGGGCGTTACCTGCAGTATATCATTTTATCTTTACCAACACCAGGCCAAGGGAGTTCTCATTATCCTTCCTTTACAGATGAGGAAACTGAGTCTTAGCTGAGTCATGGCCCAAAAATCACATAGTAAGTGACAACACCCAGTCCTATCATTTTCACTCATCCAAGCTGGTAAGTAAATACAGCAACAAAGTTTTCTTTCGGCAACAAAATCCTGTCTTTCCAACATCACAGTCTGCGATTTTGGGTGGAGAACCCTCAGCCGGTTTTCCTACTCCGGCAAACCGGTAATGAACCCTTCCCGTCCCTTTCACGAACGCCCAATTCTCAACACCCAAACAACCTGCAGAGAAATGTAACTGGGCCAGACAACGCCCTCGTGCCTGCTCTTCAACTTGGAAAAAAGTTCTGCTGCAAAGAAGGGTGTGTATGGAAGCTAAGCAAAGTCCCAGCTTCCATCCTAGTCCCGGGCTCCACCTCGGGAAGACCTGCCCTTGGCCTTGACCTGGGGAGTGGGTGACCCTGTTTAAAGGGTGGGATTACCTTAGAAATAGGGCTCTGCATTCCGCCTTCGAGATAAGCACCCTAAGATCTGTAGGGGAGGTTTTAAGCCATCACCCCTTCCTTCCTCTCTCCAAGCTAGGCCTGCACCTGAGTTTTGGGAGGCTCAAAACGGCCCCGGAGGTAAAGACGAGGAGTCCCGGCTGGCTACAGCGGGTCGTCCCGCGACCCGGACCTACCGCGTGCAGGGCGGGCTAGTCAGCTCCACTCATCACGAGGCAGAAATTGCAAGCAGGCGCAGCGGGGAACCCCGCAGAGAGGCTGGGCGCCCGCAGCGCTCGCCTCCGCACCCGCTCCTGAGCCCCGGGGCGCGGGGGCGTCGCCGCGGGGCTTGCGGAGGGGATCCTGGCCCGGGAGAGTCGCTGAGGGGCTTGGGGAGGGGGTGTAGCGTCTCGAGACGAGGTGCGTCGCTGAGAGACAAGACAGGATCCCGGGAGGTGCTGGGGCAGAGGGGGCATCCCGGCCCAGGGAGAGTCGCTGAGGAACTTGAGCAGGGGGTCCTGAGTCCTGAGGCGGAGGAGACGTCCTAGCCCAGGAGGCATCGGGGAGAAGCTTGGCTAAGTGATCCCTGGAGTAGTTCCTGAGGCAAAGAGGGCGCCCGGGGGGCGTCACTGGGGGCTGGGAGTGGGGGTGGGGGGAAGCCCCGGGTTCTGAGGAGGGGGACTCCCCGGCCGGGGGGTGTCGCTGAGGGGCTGGGAGAAGGAGTCCCGGGAAATAGGAGCTAGGGGGTTGAGCCCCCCCACCAGGCGGGCCCGCCCGCGCTGCCCCTCGGGCGAGCTCGGCGCAGGGCGGACGCGGGGGCTCGCTCACTCACCGGGTCCCGGGCCGAGGCCGGGGCTGGGCGCGGGCCGGACTGCCAGGGTGAGCGCGGCGGCGGAGAGCAGGGCGAGGCGGGCGGCGGGCGGCGCCATGGGCCGTCAGTGCGGGGCCCCGGGGCGCGGCCCGGGGGAGAGGGGGCAGCGCGGGGAGCCGGGGGCGGCCATGGGAGCGGGACGCGGGGTTCGGGCGTGGCCCCGCCCCGGCCGCCCGGCCGCCCCGCCCCGGCCCGCCCTCCTCAGCGCTGCCACCGCCCCGGCAGTGCGGGGCCCGCCCGGCTCCGCCCGCTAGCCCCGAGGGGCGGAGCCGACTGCGCACGCCCTCCCTTCCCGGTGCGCGCGCCGCGCCTGCCACTCACGCTCCAGACTCCGCCCACATCCCCTTCCTCACCTGGGCCCGCCCCCACGGGGCTAGTTATTTGTCCGAGCGATGGGGCGGGGCCAGCAGGTGATGGGTGGGGTCCGGGGCTCCGCCTCCGAGTTCCCCCGCAGAGCTTTGGCTACGTTGGAGCCCGCGGGGCGCCCCAATGACTCTTGCTCCACCTTCACTCAGGTCATGACCCACAAGGCGGGCTCAGCCACAGCGGTAATAATCAAAACAGCAGTTTGCAAACCGCTTTTCCCTGCTTTGATCAACGTAGCAGTTTAAAAAAAGGGCGCTCTGGAATCAGAATGTCTGGATTCAGTCACCTGTAAGACCTCGAGCAGGTCTAAGAAAAATTAGCTCTCTTACCTCAGTTTCTTCATCTGTTAAATGGGAGCGTTGATAGCATACTCCCAAAACTGTTGTACTAAATGAGGCAATGCATGAAAACTTCTACACAGTAGGAGCTTAGCAAATGTTGAGTTCCTTCCACCATCCCAGTTCTGGCACCCACAAAGGCAGCATACTGAACTCTGGTTCCGAATCCTGTCGCACATCCTTTGTCAACTGGGGCAAGTTTCCTGCTCTCTCTGAGCCTCAGTCATCTGAGGAATTAATACAAGGCCGTCACGATTAGATGAGATAGGCGAAAGTAAAGCGCCCAACACAGAGCCCGAGGTGGCCCGGGGAATGATGCTTTCTTGCAGACTGGGATACCGAGGCTCAGAGTGCGCGCGACTGAAACTCTCGGGCCCCCGCGTGGCAGGTCTTTTGTCCCCGCTCCCAAGGTCTTCCCTGGCTGCACTCTGGGTCTGTCCCGGGCCTCCCTCCTCCCCCGCACTCCCCCAGGCAGAGGAGATTTTCCTTCTGCTCCCGCCTAAAGCGCCGCGGTGACGCCCCTCGGGGCAGGTCTGGGCGGCGCGCCGGCCGCTTTCAAGTCCCTGGTCCCGGGCTTGCAAGTACCGGCCTGTGCCCGGCGTGGCGGCGGGAGCTTCTAACCTCGTGTGCAGACTCGCCGCGCCCAGAGCGGGGCTGGGGCGGTCCCCTCTCCCCACTGGCAGGCTCCGGGGCCCGCCTTCAGTAAGCCGGCCCTTGCGCCCCTTTGCCCACTCCCAAGGTCTGCCTCAGCACAACCTGCTCCCCAGCTGTTTCCAGGGCCGGGCCCCAAAGGTGCAGATACCTCCCACGAGGCCTCCCAATCTTGGTCCCTCTCCACCCACACGACCCAGAGCCGCGGCAAGAAGAGTCTTGTTCTCTCATTGTTTTCAGCCTTTCCCGAGTTCAGGGATCCTCTGGGAGCCTTATTGGTTCAAGAGGACACCCCTCACCCAGTGCCCACCCCCCCAATCCTCCACATCTCACCCGGTGTCTCCAACTTATCTTCTCCTCTCCACCATCCAGGACTCTTCCCATCTCCAAAACCAGCTTCTTCCAGTAGGACCCATGAACTCCTCACCTGTAACATGGGTCCTTGAAGATGGAGGCAGCAGGAGCACCTTGAAGGAGAATGAAATGAGAACAGCAGGTGAAACCATCAGCCCAAAGCAGACACTCAATAAAGGCGAAACTTCCTCCATTCAACAAATATTCAGTGAAGAATATACCCAGAGCACAACAAGACAAGCTGGTCCTTTCCTCCTAGAAATAATGTGAATTTCAGAGAGCAAAAAGTTCTACAGAGACAAGAAATGGTGTTCGCAGAGAATGGTCTGTGCACTGTTTTAAAATAGAGTGCAGGGAAACATTTTTGCAAAGCAGGACACAGCTCTCTACAATTTACAAGGTCCTTTGGCATCTCATCCTGGTTTCTGAGGAGGAGATAGGAAGGCGCAGACAATAGGTTCAAAACAGGGTTTATGTGGCCAAGTCTGGAGATTTGGGCCTCATGATAGTAGCCTCAGCCTGTTGGGCTCCGCTGCAGGAAATCACTCCTGTTGCGTGGATGCCAGCCCCTCCCTTGGGTTGGTTCTCTCCACCTTGTGTACAACCAGAATGGGCTATGTAGTTCGCAGGGCCCGGTGAGAAGCGAAGCTGTGGGGCCCCTTGGTCAAAATGATTAAGAATTTCAAGGGGGCTATGAGAGAGCATTAAACCAAGTGCAGGGCCCTACTAAGTTTGGGGACACTACACAGGTGACGCACCCCATGAAGTTGGCTTGTACAACAGAACTCAGAGTGTGCAAGCCCCCGCCCCCACTGGCTGCTATGAGAAACATCCCTCTAGAGCCTTCCCTAGGCCTCCCTCCCCTCTCTTCTAGCTTAAAGCCTAGCACAGGTGATGGAAACAGTGCACAGAGGCTAAAAATACAGCCCAGCAGGTCTAGGTCAGGGCACTTAACAGCTCAAGGTCTTTTGCTCAGTTACATGGTCCCGGCCACTGGCAAGAAGAAGCCCAAGATACTCATTTCAATGCTTCACATGCCTCAGTCGCTTAGCGGATTTATTTCATGGAAAGAGTGAGGACATTGACTGCAGTCCCTGGGCCTCCAGGAAAATGTTGGTGTCTGTCTGTTTGCCTGCTTGTGCTCTGCAGTCGAGCCCTTCAGTTCCTCTGAGGACAGCAGGAATTGCCAAGAAGCTGGGAGAGCTCAGCGGATGGAGTTGAGGGGCTCCTGGTATCTTTGAGACTCCATTTGGAATAATTTGTGCTCAGAAGGCACCATGTTGTGGAGAGAGTCCTAGATAAGGAGCCCGACTCTAGTAACAACGAGAGCAAACATTTACAAGGACTTTCCTAAATTCTAGGCAGGGTAGGGTGCTTGTCATCACACTTCACACGATGTTTCCAGTGGTGCTGTGAGAGAGGCACCCTCACTACCCACCTCAGACAGAGAGGTTGAATGGCTTGCCCAAACGTGACCCAGTGGTGGAGCTGGGCTTTGAACCCAGGCAGCTGGACTCCAGGACTAGATTCCTACCTTAGGTGGAATTCTGCCTACCTAGGTGGAATTACACCTTAGGTGGAAAACACCTACCTTAGGTAGGTGAATTGCCTGCCTGTCCTTCTGGGGTTCTGGCAACAAATACTTACCAAGTGGTCCAGGGGCACAATTAGGGTGAGGCAAGTGAGACATTCATGTCAGGCACACGACTTTAGGCCCAAAAAACTTGGTAATCAAGATAAAGAAATAAATATTATTTATTTATTAAAAATATTTATTTATTTATTTATTTATTTGACAGACAGAGATCACAAGTAGGCAGAGAGGCAGGCAGAGAGAGAGGAGGAAGCAGGCTTCCCGCTGAGCAGAGAGCCCGATGCGGGGCTCGATCCCAGGACCCTGGAATCATGACCTGAGCCGAAGGCAGAGGCTTAACCCACTGAACCACCCAGTCACCCCAAGAAATAAATATTCTTTAAATAAGATGTAAAAATATATTAAACATATTTCATAAACATTATTTCAATGCAATAGCTTTTTTTTTTCTTTTTTGACAGGGAGCAGGGGAAAGAGAGAGAGAACACAAGCGGGGCCGGGGGAGCAAAGGGAGAGGGGGAAGCAGGCTTCCCGCTTAGCAGGGAGCTGGATTCGGGGCTCAATCCCTGCACCCTAGGATCATGACCGGAGTGGAAGGCACAGGTTTAAACGACAGAGCCATCCAGATGTCCCTCACTGTAATAGCTTTAAGAAGATAAAGGCATGTCCCCCAAAATTCACACTGCAGGAAGTATCAAAATTTTAAATGAAAAGAGGCTCTCCAAAAAAAAAAAAAGAGGATCTCCAGCCTTTGGCTCAGCTCAACACTGTACTGTTACCAATCCTGTTCAGATTTCTGAGTCCAAAAGCTAGTGACGGGAAACTCAGGAGAAGTAGTGGTTTGGCTTGTTCTGATGGGGATAAGGGGAACGAAGCAACCTGGCTTTGAACGTAATGTATTAGAGGTGTCTGTGGGGCATCCAGGTGGCCCCATCAGAGAACTGAGTCTGGGGTGGGGAAGGGGTGCCGGTGTGGGCAGGGCACCCTTATTTTGCATACTTGGCCTATGATAGGTCCGCGTCCAGCACATGTGGTTTAAATCACTGGTCCTCTGAGTTTGCATCATTGTTCAGGAATCTTCTCAAATTCTCTCATCCAAAGTTTTTCTCTTCTTTCCTAAACCTTCTACATCACGAACCTTAGATATGTTCCTATCTGGGCATGGCAGTTTGCTGCTTGGGTGTTAAAATGAAAACATCTTCCGTGGAAATTAAAAACAACTATATGCCACTAGATTTGGGGGCAGGGCATGAAGGGGGAAGAATGATTATGAATTGGCTCAATTTCCTTTTTATCAACGGACCTTCCAGAAAGAGGATGGGAGCAAAGAGGAATCAAAGAGAAGAAAGGTAGTAGTCAAGGAAAGAAAGAAAGAAGAAAGATTATAGGAGCTAAAAATATGGTGAGGAGAGCTTGGCCAAGCATCAAAGAAGGGCAGATGTGGTGGTTTAGATATGTCAGGAAGTAGGGCTCCAAAGGATCGGTGGAAAATAAAGGCTATTTAGACTGAGCTCAGCAGAATAAAAAGGCTCATTGGAGAATCCCACAGAGGAATAGGCCTTTCCACTACACAGAAGCTCTACAGCGTCAACCCCAGGTGCTCTGGACCAGGTGTTCACAGCAACGGTGGGAACTCCTGCCATAGTTTCAGGACCCTGGACCAAGTAGAGTCTTTCCATCTTGACTTTATAATTCTGATCAATCTCTGTCCAAGACCAGTCACTTTCCTTAGTCTACCCTCCTTGCCATCTCAGAAAGCGTGAGATATTCCAGGCAACTCCCATGACTACGGGGAAATTTGGCTCCTGTAAATAGAGTTCTGTGAGATCGAGGAACCTGACAAATGTTTAGGGGAGGTAGATCCTGGGAAAAGAAATGTCATGCTCTCCAAGTCAGACCAGAATCATTCCCTGCTTCAAGAGTCTCCTTGCTTGGCCTCATGAAAGACCCGAGACAAAGCTCATACCAAATGTTGAATTACGTCACTCAGACTGTGGGAAATAAGGGTTCGAGAAAGGGTCAGATGATTGAATGGGCCACAATAATAATCATATTAATAAGAACATTATTTATTGAGTGCTTCCTATGTGCCAGGAGCCATACCAAGTGCCTCCCATGCTCTGTCCTATTTTGTCCTCCCAGATCCTGGGGAAGGCACTGTTACTATCCCCATTTCACAGATGAGGAGAGTGAGGTTCAGATACGTGAATTCACTTGCCCTTCGAAAGATGGATCTGGGATGTCACCTCGGGCTGATCAACTTGTGCACCCAGAGAAGGTCTCACGTCAAGGGTAGGACTAGAACTGGACCCATGGATGGTATGGGGATGGGCTGACCCAATAACAGGCAAAGCATCAGATAGCTAGACCTTGGTTGAGACTGGCTTTGGGATCTGGGGCTTGGTTCTCGAGCAGCTTGTGCCTCAGTTTCTTCATCTGTAAAGTAGGGCTGGCAACAGTGCCCAAACTCATGACTGTTGGTGGCATTTCATGAGATGATGCTTGGGAAGTGCCTCGGACAGTGCCTGGCCTATGGCAAACATCCGATAAATACAAATTTTACCAATGTAGGAGGAATAATAGCACAAGCCATGTTATCCTTGGGTTAGTTCCAAGGAGCATGAGGGTTACCTACTGGGCGTGAGTTACCCTGCAGGGAGAGGAGGCAGATTTTGATTGAAGTTAGAGGGTGAACTGTAGCCAGAAGAGGGAGAGGCAGCACGTTCCTCCGAGTCTGAGCGGGGTCACCTGGCCAGGCACTGAGTAAAGGCCTAGAAAAGTAAATACAACAGATGAGTATCTGGAAAGAGGAGGTGTGGGAAGGCCAACCTTGAGATGGGGAAGGAGAGAAGAGAAACCAAAGAGCTACTCCCAGAATTCCTTTCTTGCCCGACAGTTCCCTTCTGTCCCTGCTCCTGCAGAGCCAAGGCAGACAGTGGCCCAAGAGCCTGGTGCCACCTCTCCGGGATTCACCAGCTTTGAAAGGATGCTCGCCTGCCCCGTCTCCAGACATTAACAAAGTCTTCCCAGAGACAAACCCTTTTCCAACACCCTGCTCTAAAATCGACCCACCTCTCAGGAGGTGAGGCCCGGGCTCCCCACTGAATGGGCCCCATTGTCCTCCCGAGCGTCTGTGGGTCCAGATGCCTTTGGCCTGGAGGTGGTTCCACCGTGGCCTGCCGTGCGGTCGGCCTGCAGACTTTGATTCACTCCTGGGACAACACTCAGAAAAAAATCAAACAGGCAACACATACGATTCCAGGAGCTCCTGCCAGACTCATACTCTGTTTTTCCATCCCTTCCCTCTCCTCCCCCTCAGGAGGGAGCCTCCTTTGGCATTTTGTGTCTAAAAACTCAAAGCCACCAACAGGACCAAAGCCCCTGATAAGGAGCGAGGCATTGCCCAAGAGTTACCAGCAAGAAGTGTCTTTGCTCCTATTTCAAGCCCTTGACACTGCTAACAGCTCTAATTACTGAATTTGCCATGGGATGTAAAATAAAACCGCATTCCAGAAACCATGTAGTTCTCCCGGGGAGAGACATGGAGGGAGAGGTGCCCAGGGCGGCAGGAACGTGTTCTTTCATTTCTGGTCCCTAACCTTGGCAGCTCTTCTGAGAATGTAACAGTACCTTCTTTGTGTGCATGGAGAAGGCCACTTTTGCACATGTAAGGATCTATCTCACTACCTGTATCCACAAATACAGTCTTGGTCTTTGACTCCCCTTGAGTGCAAAGCAATGCTTCTTAAGAACATTAGGACCTTCCTAATTCACCCAAGCCCTTCTGGGGGGGAATGAGCGCTTCACCAGCTCCTGAGGCTGCAAGCACCACAAAATAGAACTTCTTCCGGCCTAATTTAACTATAAAATCTGATGATGTAACACCCACCCACCCCCACATCACAAACCAAAGTGACATCACAAATACTAGAGACCATAGTTCAAAACTGCCTCCCTGTGAGCCAAAAATCTAAACAAACTACAATTTGCTCATACATGACTGAGGCAGAGAAAGACAGGTGACTAGAAATATTAAAAAAAAAAAAAAAAAAAGCAAAACAACAGCAACAACCAAAAAAAGCAAAAGAGAAAAAGGGAAAAGAAAATACATATTTCTTCCCCCTACTAAGCTAGCTAAAATAAAATTTAAGGCAACCGAAATATGGTAAGGTAATTTTATTTTTTTTATAGATGACATTTCTTAGAAGGCCAGGTCTCTTTAAGGGTGTGATTCTAATTCTGTCCAAATTGTTCTCTTGTTCTCTGCTGCTCCCAGGAAACAGAGGTCCGTATTACTTACGTTGGACTTTTGCCTTTAAGGATCCCAGTATTTCCCCGTGGAGCAGCCTTTCTTGGCTCATGGTGGTCTGGCTAGGAAGTGTGTTCAGGGCTTGGCAGAACTTTTACGTGGTGTCATTTCTGTCTTGCAGCCTGGTCGAGGGGTGACTGCAGCTCCTATAGGAATCTCAAGTGATCGCATCCCCATTCCTTTCCTGTTACCGTTCCCTAAGCCTTGTAGCAGACAGGAATTGTCATGGATTCCTTATAAATGCTCCCCAAACCTCTGCTTCCAGCTCAAGCATTGCCATGTTCTTTGAGAGCCTGAATATCATCGTGGCTTGGTTTCCCTACTTGGTACAAAAGGCTCTGGTGAGCAGGAGATCCGATGGATAGATTTCTGAGAGCTGTGTAGAAGGAACCATGTGTAAAATGCAGTTCATATTAGGCCTGCTAGTCTGTGCTTGAGAACTGGTCCTTTTTCTTATTCCTTTCTCTCCCCTTACGATTCTAGCATCCCATCTATGTGAGACGAGACTCCGGGATCCCTGCCTATGGGCTCCGTCAGTCTATCCTACTGAACACCAGGCTTCAGGACTGCTATGTGGACTCACCGACCCTCACCAACATCTGGACGGCCAGAATGTGTGCAAAGCAGAACATCAATACCCCAGCAGCCAGGACCACCACCTCTTGGGAAGTTGTAAAGACTCCCCTGGTGGCCAGTTCCTTCTCCCTGATTAAGTTGGTGCTCAGGCGACAATTGAAGGATAAATGTTGCCCAGGACCAAGCAGGTTTGGAGAAGCAAAGCCTTCAAGGAGATTAAAGTCCAAGGACAATTCAGCAGTAAGAGCCACGCCGCGGGGCAGAATAAGACACTCCATCGGTTCCAAGGGCAGGCGGCCAGTAGGGCAGCGTCCTGGCTCCCCAAGGCTCAGGAAACCAGCAGGAGGCATCAACAAGGTACCTGTTGGGATGGCTGGGGGTGGACAGAAACTGATGGCCTGGGAACAGGGAAATGCAAGGGAGGGAGTGCTTAATGCTTATGTGATTTATCCTGGGGGAAGGAAGTCCTAAAGTTAAAGACAGGATTGTGGAGGTGGAACTGGGGGCAGCTGCACGAGACAGTGGAGAGAGTACCAGATCTGGGCTTCTGCCTTTTACACTCTGCCTAGCTCTACAGGAGGATGGCGTAGCTTTCGTAAACACTTGACATGAAGGGAAAATAAGGGAGGGAAAGGCCTGGAGATGGGTAGTGCCCTTAGGTACGCACACCCAAACACTGGAGGTGAGCAATAGATCTTGCCATGAACTGCCACCTGGGGAACCTGATGTCCAGAGAGGCCCATCACTCCACAGGGCCGGCAGAGCTCAGAGGGCACCTCAGATCGAGGCCATCCCGCCTCAAATCCCAGCTCTAACCATAATTGAGGACAACTGTGGGTTTAGCCTCTTTGGTCTCTGTCACCTACAAAATGTGGAAAACATCCCCCCCCCATAGGGTTTCATGAGGATTGAGCTAATATAATAATGCACAAAGTTTTTGAACTGAGCCTGGCACAGAGTAAATGCCTAATATCCTGCGTGGCATTCAGCAAAGGACACTGTGGTTAGGAACCTTCTCACCGTGCCAGCTTCGGACAACCAATTTCAGTTTCCTTGCCTTTAGAATGGTCTCCTGTTGACCTTATGGGGTTTATGGGCAATGCATGCAGTGGCGTACATGAAGGAATTCGGGAAACCAGAACACGCTAGACAAATGTTGGTGGTGGCTGGAACCAAGACTCAGGGACACAAAATCCCAGATAATTATTCTGAGCTCCCTTCTCAAGTTTTAGCTTTGACTTCTCTGCTTTCTTCCTGGCTAGAGTAAAGAAAGTTCAAAGGAGAAAAAAGTAACCGCCCGCCAAGATCTTGAGAGCAGATATGCTGAACATGTGGCTGTCACCCAAGCACGGCCCGGGGACACTGGGACAGCCGCCTGGAAGGGCCAGGCATTGCTTCCCGAAACCAGAGAGAGAGAGCAGTTGTCGGAGGACAAGCTAACCATCCATGGCCTCCCCGCAGAGGGTTACAGGGCTCTGTACCACTCGGTGGTTGAGCCGATGCTGTGGAATCCTTCTGGGACCCCCAAGAGGTACAGCTTGGAGCTGGGCAAGGCCATCAAACAAAAGCTCTGGGAGGCTCTGTACAGCCAGGCTGCCACTCCTTCAGGGGCTCAGGGCCCGCTGCCTGGCAGGAAGCAGCTTGGGGTCCACGAGGAGCCTGTGCCCAAGAAGTGGCCCAAATTCAAGAGAGAGAAATAGGTACAGGAGCTCACAGGCTTAGGATATTGCTATTCTCTGCTAGATGTCTGAAAAATAAACACCACTTTGCACCTTCCACATAATCTCAGAGTGCTTTACAAATTAGTAACTCCCGCCCTGGGAGGTAAGACAAATGGGTATGAGATTCACTTCATACTGATGGCCCTTCTCCACTCTCATAACTAGGTCACGTCGAGGGCTCAGTGCTTGGGGGTCTCTTGGCCTTCCCAGGTAGGAAAAGGCCAGGATGACGAAATCAACAGCCCACGTTCCTTATTTTTTGAAAGTGGACTATTGTTTCCCTCACTGCTTCCACATAGGGCTTAGCAAAACAACCACCACCACCCCAAGGACATTATCCCACACGCTCTCTATCAGAGGCTCTCTCGTGAAACCATCCTGGGTCCCAACAACATGAACTCTATGTTACCAAGAGAAGAGATCCTACAGACGCATACATGAACAAGGAGGAAGTTAAAGGCACTCTCTCCTAGGTGGGATATATAGACCTTTACCAAACAGAGCAATGACAACATGTAACACATACTTGATAAAATTGTATTTTTTTTTACAGTCATTTGTACAATTTGTTACAAAACCATAGAAGACTACAACTTGTTTGAAATCATTTTTGGTCGGCAAATATGCAAAATCTGTGTGCAATTATCATGTATTTACAGGGCCTCATGTTAGTCATTTTCAATGATTATTCCAACAATGTCACACTCTCAACATAAGACATGGCTTAAGATAAATATATTAGTAAATAAATATTCTGAGAACATATTTCCATAAATGAAATGTGCTGCTATACATATACAGAATATACATAAGTTGTTTTCTAGCCTTTAAAACATTAAAAAAAAATGGTAATGTTGGAGAAGGAGCCCTTAGACCATTTTATTACAAAATCTTTACAGCAAAGTCTTTACAAAATATCTTTTAAGTGCTATGGGAGCAATTAAAAAAAAAAACCATTTCAAAATAGTGTCTTGTTAGACCAACACAATAGAGTTTATATAAAGAATAGAAAAAGGCAGGTCTGTTTAAAAAATAATACTCCGATTAGTAATTATTTTTTAGACCTCATTTTTTATTAAAAGCATTAGTCCTGCATGAGCTTTGAGTAGAAACTAGCAGCACATAAGGGAGGGTCTGAGTGGTGGGACAGCAGATCGGGCTTTATAAAAATGGCTTGGGTTCAAGAGAGGTGGGAGATTGAGAGAGAGCCAGCGTAAAGAGGTACCTTGTTGATCAGAACTCCCAAACCCCCATTTCTTTAACTGGTTCCAGTACTCTTTAGTTTACATGGCTGTCCTATACCCAGGGCTGGGCCATGGGACCAGGCCTCACAGTCACACTCTGGCTTGGGGTGGGGGTGGAGGGCGATAATTCTCCATGGAAAATGTGATGCTCCAAGACTATATGACCCCAACACACCCCTGAGAGGCCATTACTGGAGTCTTGCAACTTCAAAGAAGACATTTCTTTCAATTCGAATAGTGAGGTAGGAATATAGCTGGTCACTATACTCCGGTGACCTCCCCATCTGGTGGGCCAATACAAACTTGAAACAATGGCTGATATTTAAAGTGTTAACATTTTCATTTTTCTGCTTCTCCTGCCCTGTAAACTACAGAAAAATGTGTTTCTTTTTGCCATCTGTAATTATTGCTCTTTCCAACGAAAATTGGACACATTTATTTTAATAGGCCCCGTGGAACCCACATTACCTACTCCTCTATTTATTGCTTAAGGCTGTTGAGGAGTAGTTTCCCAGACCAGGCTAAAGAAAGACACTTTGGGGGTATGGTTTCAGACAAAGGAGAGAATATGCACTCAAAGGCATTAAAAACAAAACAAAACAAAACAAAACAAAAAAACACAAAACCACGAACACCAAAAATCTCAACAATGAGAAGCTGCTTTTTTTTTTTTTTTTTTTTTTTTTTTTGCAGTTCCTGTTAGAAGCCATCCCCCCGCCCCTTCCCTAAAACCACGGAATGCGAGTCGAGCCGTTGTCCTCAGCAGCTGCTACTCCTGGCCCGAGAAATCAAGGCGGGCCGGATCACATGTCAACAGCTTAGGCCCTTCTCACACCCTCGCCAACAGGTGTGCTGGGCATAGACCCGAGGGTGGGGGGCGGGAAGCAGCCCCCAGGGGACTGTACCTCAGAGGCTGGAGGACAAAGCTCATCGTACTGAGCTCCTAAATGGCAACTGGTTCGATCGTTTGAGGCTGGAATTTCTGTCAAAGCCTGGCTAGAAGGAGGTAAATTTCATCACGGGCTGGATTAAAAAAGAAAACAAAAAAAAGGCAAAAAAGATTGGGATACAGTGAGATTCTCAGTCAAAAGTATTCTTGTCTGGACCCTGGCCTGATTGGAGAAGGGGTCATCACTGTCGTCCATGGCAACCCTGGGCGGTCTCTTACTTCCCCACTATACTTGGAGGGTGGGGTTGGGGGGGCCGCGAGGCCGCGAGGTTTCTGTTCTGCAAATGAGCATATCAGATGATGATAACTGAATAAAAATGAATGAAAGTGGCCGGAGGAGTTAGTGAACACAGGGGCTAATGCGATTGGTTTCTTCTAAAAAAGACTTGGAAGAACAAGAAGTACATTGGACAAAAAAGATGATAGTCCCTGATCTGAAATAGCTTTAAATAGATTCTCCCTTTTACAATGGAAACACTTTTTTTTTTTTTTTTAATGGTTTGGGTTTTAAAACTCTCCCTCTCTCTTGAAAACAAGCACAGCAAACGGCTGGAAAAATATACAAAAACCTACCCTTTGGGGCTAAACTATCTGATAGTCTCTTTCTCTGTCTCCTAGAGAATCAATACATAATAGTGCATTAGGTAGAAAGGATAGTAGACATTTGCAGGCGAGATGGGCCATTTCGGCCATGAGGCAGAGGTCTGAATAACCCCGAAGCAGTGCTTCCAGAGGGAAATGGGATGGGAAATGTATCATTCAAACAGAGCTTGGTGCCGACCCTGCGAGGTCCCTAGGAAGGCAGCCCAAGGACACTGGCTGCGCTCACACAGACGCCTGGGCGCAGGCATGCTCTAGCGCCCTCTGTCCCTCTTCTGGATTACTGAGAGCACTTTCCACCCCCTAGACACTAAGGTCGCAAAACTACATTCCTTCCGGGTGTCTGTCCCCACACACCCCTTCAAACCATTTCTGCAGCCAGGGGCAGGAAGCCCGAGTTCAGGATTGTGAACTCTTGTCCTCTGACCTAAGACAATGACCCGAAGGGACAGACCGAAGAACACTGGGCTGAACTGTCCCTGTCACCCTGGGGCTGGCGTAGTGATGGCTTGTCCCAGCTCCTCAGAGCTGCAGACCTTCCGCCCTATCCCTAGCTGTTCCCGTCAGCTGCCTACAGGTGTGGGCTGGAGAGGCATGGCTTCTGAGAAGACCCGAAACTGTACGTTGGGATTTGCCACAAGAAAGAAAGAGGCAGCATTGCATTGTTCCTCAGAGTTTGTACCCATATCAACTAGCTTTACTTCAAGTTTCTGGTTCATTTTCTAAGGCAGGTGTAGCCCTGAGCTTTTCAAAGGCCTGAGCTCCCTCCAGGGAGACAACAGTATCTACACATGATATGGTTCAATTAATGCAGCAGTGATTTCTTTTTTTTTTTTTTTTTCCAGCAAAAGTTGGCGGTTAGGGTTCTTTAAAATATATATTTAAATAACTTTTTACATTTACATATAATATCTTAAAAAACAAAGCAGAGAACTCAATCCCACACACCTTGGGACCCCAAGCACACACTTTACAAAACAGAATATACCATGTTATCAAAAGAGGCAAAAGACTCAGAGAATTTTGTCTGTTGGTTTGTTAATGGGAGGTGGGGGGCAGTTTGCCACAGGTGGCTCACATTTTGGGTTGAGAAGGAGGGCTCTCTTTATTACCACTTTTGTGTGTTTGTCAAAGCTAAAAAAAAAAAAAAAAAGATTTTTTTCTGAAGGAAGTCAGAGCTTGGAGTCTCCATATAGTCCCCATTTCCATGTAAGAGTTCCTTCTGAGCTCAGGATCCTGTGCCACTGTCTGCTGGGCGAGATCTCTGTCCTAGAGAGAGAGACACACACATACAAATAAATCATCAAGGGGACAGAACTGGCACTGGAAGCCCTGGGTGGCACTGGAAGCCCTGGGCACAACAAACAGGGGTCCAGGTGGGGGACTTGGGTGCCCATCCCTGGTGTCACAGGCTCTTAGGGAATGACAGCTCAGAACACCAGACAGACCGTGTATATGGCAAAGGCAGGAAGGCACGGGTGCCTCCCAGACAGCCAGTCTCCCTCATCTGGATGGGCAGAGACTTCTGGAAGCCTTTAGGTAGCATGAACTTACAACATACTGAAGATGTGCCATCAGGCACCACTGCAGGCACTGGGAAGAGGAGAAGACCCCTTCCCAGAGCCCACAAACCTCAGAACAAAGTAACCTCAGACTGCAACAGCCTGGGAAGTGAACAGGGCCTGTGACAGTGACCCTGGAGGGTGGAGGGCACGATTTCAGCCAAGATCTGGAGAAGCAGCTGAGAAGTCTGGAAGCTGGGATGAATTTGGCTTGTTGGGGAAGCAGGTCAGAGGCCACAGAAGGTTCAAGGGTCAAGGAGGTGAGTGAAGCAGGTGGTGGTCTGAGGGACAGATCATACAGAATGTGGTAAGGAGTTCACCTTTTTAAAATTTAGAGGTAGTGGCAAGTCAACAGTGTAAAGACACATTTCAAAAAAGACCCCCAGGGCTCCCAAGCAGAACAGAAGGCCAAGAGCAGTGAGAGACCAGTTAGGCCACTGCTTTGGCCAGAGAGAGAGGAGACCGGCCTACCCAAGGAGACGGCAGGTGGGGACAGAGAAGAGAGAAATTAGGGATATGCTTTGGAAGGGGAACGTGTCATAGTGCTACTCCAAGGTGCTGGACTGTTTATGACTGATACAAAATGTCTGGAAACTTTATAGCAACTTGATGAGGTCTGCTGAATGGAATGAAAATCCTGGAGTTGGATTCTGCACGTCCTTTGCTAAGTTTCACTTTTCTGGGGATTTGATTTTCTGAACAGGGCGGGGGGTCGTGGTGAAAAACCAGCCCATGTGGTCCCCACAGCAGGCTGAGAAGCCCAGGACACTGGAATATGGAGGGCAGGGGGTGCTCTGGGAGAGTGTGGGTTTGGGCCCCGAGCATCTGGGTGGGGAGGAGCCTGGAGGAAGGGGGGGGGGCACGAAGAGGGAGGAGTTTGAGAGGGCGGCAGTGGACAAGACTGGGCGGGATGCTTGTGAGGACCAGGGGAACAGAAGGCCTAATGGGTCTGGAATGCAGAGGAGGGTTGGGGTGGGGACGAACTACTTTGGAAGTCATCAGGTACAGACGGCCTCTGAGGTCAGGGGCACAGGGAAGTCATTTAGAAAACAAACAGCGGAAAGAGGAGGACCCCGACTCTGACCTCTGGTCCCCTCCTGCTCTCACCTGCAGCCTCAGGGGTGGTGGCACTGGACTCCTGAGTGTCCTGTGGGGCACCAGGGAAGCTGGCCCCGGGGGCCTCTGCATCCTCTGGAGGGCAGCCGGGCGAGAGTGGAGCCCTGGCCTGGTGGCACAGAATCTGCTCTTCTTCCTGGGTGGCTCCTAGGCTGCAGTGGGGTCGCAGGACATCCGGGCCCAGTGTCCCACCCCAAGGGCCGAGGCCATGGGTCCCTTGGCAGTCTGAGGGCAGGCCTAAGTTACAGTCCACATCCTCCGGAATGATGGGGATGCGCTGGCTCAAGTCCCAGGCTCCTGGGGGGCAGCCAGGCGGGGGATCCTGGGCGAGCGTGTACTGCACACTGACCGAGCAGTCCTCCACGCAGCAGCCGCGGCCCCCGCTGCTGCCATGGGCCACCTGCTTCTCTTCATAGAAGCAGCAGGGAAGGCCCTCGTATTTCACCCCATCTGTCCTGGGCAAATGGTCCGGGTGAAGGCCATACAGGCCCTGGGAGCTTCCCGGCTGCGCCTCCCTGCCCGTGGGGCCACAGGCCTCACAGAGCGTGGGGCCCAGGAACAATGTGCTGCCCCCGGCCACTCCGCCACTGGGCTCCAGGGCGGAGGGCTGGGGCTCACAGCAGCAGGCACACGACAGCCCCTCGCGGGTCCCCTTCCAGGTCCTCCTGAGGTCTGGGGCCGCCCCAGGAGAAGCCTCGAGCCCCACTTCTGAGGTAGAGCTAGCGGGCCCCCTGGGCTCCAGGGAGGAGTTGCTGCTGTAGTTCATCTCCAGGCTGCAGGTGGACAGCTGGTCCCCAGAGGGTGAGGAGGGGCCGTGCCAAGGCTCTCCTCGCCCAGCACCTTGACTGTGGGCCGCCGAGAGGTCCTCGGGCGGCGGGGAGCCCTCGAGGCCCAGCACCGGCCCCCGGGCCGAGCCGCCCACGGCCCCCACCTCGCTGGCGCGGCAGGGGCTCCGGCTGCGGTAGATGAAGGGGTCGTAGTCGCTGCTGAGGGAGCTGCGGAAGGTGGAGCAGCTCCCGTACACACCCTGGTTGCTGACCTCGGTGCAGTCCACCACCGAGTCGCTGGAGGAGCAGTGGCACTGGCCGGAGCTGCTGCTGCTGCTGCTGCTGCTGCTGCTGCTGTCGCTGCCCGGGCCGTCGGCCAGGTAGCCACTGCACACCGAGCGGTGGCCGTGGTAGCAGCTGAAGCTGGACGTGCTGCCGCTCTCCAGGTGCGACGGCGGGGCCATGTGCACCACTGTGGGGAAGAGCAGGCTGCTGCCGCTGCTTGCCGCAAAGGCACGGGCTGGGCCCCGGGGTGCAAGGCCAGCCGGTGCCTGGCCCTCCTGCTCCGGGTAGCTGAGGCCCCGGAAGTAGTAGTGCTGGTACATGGTCTCATACTGGGAGAAGCAAGCTGCCTTGGAGAAGCCGCGGCCGCCGAACTTGGGCCTGCGGAAGGGGTGGGCTGGGGAGTAGGCCCGGTGCTCCAGGCCACAGCGGTGAGGGGCCAGGCTGGGGTCCAGGTGGAGGGGCGGGTAGCCACGGATGTAGGTGGGGGTCTGTGGGGAGTAGAGGCTCTGCTCCCCGTGCCGGTCCACGGTCAGCAGCGTGACGGGGTTCCCGTGGGAGTCCATGCTCGTGCGGGTGGGGTAGGCCGGGATGCCGTTGGTCCTGTGCACGCGGCCGGGGTAGTGCACCGGCAGGATCACCCTCTGCTGCCGGCCACGTGCGAGGCTGCTGGTTTCCACGCACACGGCAGTCGGGTTGCCCTTTTGCTCTGGGGAAAGGCGGGGGACACAAAGTCAGCAGAGCTGGGGACCTTCGTGCCACCGGCTGTAGGGATCAGTGAGGGCGGGGCACAAGGCAGCAGGCTTAGTCCTGCGCTCACGTGGCTGGGGTCAGGACTCGGGCCCCTGCCGGCTGTCTCCAGACCTGGCCACACAGGCAGAGGCCGGCCCACGCCCCCATCTGCAGGATGGTCACACCTGGTAGGGCCCATCTCCCGCCTGCCCTTGGCTCGGAATGAGGAAGACGCTCACAGAGTGTGCAGACAGCCACAAAGACACCAAGACAAAAGGCACTTTCCCTCTCGGGGACAACAGCTATCCTGAGCACAGCCTGCACTCCGGGCCTGGTCTGCTGCTACCGCCGGGGGGCAGGAGCAATACCACGACCCTGGCCCCTCACGCTCACCTCCTGTGGCACGGAAACAGCGCCAGGGTAATAGGCACGGGAGTGCCTTCACTACATTTCCTGCTGGAGAGACTATGGACCTTGGGCCTGCAGAGGCCAGCCGCTTTGCTCAAGGTCAGGAAGCTGGCTCATGTGAAAGCCAAAATGTGAACATGGGGCGATTCTTCAGGTCAGGCTCTCCTGAGGGTTTGGGGCCAGGTGAGCTCCAACACCCTGGGCCCTCCTACCCCACCTCCAGGTCTGGAGGGCAATGCTTGCTCACTGTCTATAGCACATGCCAGACTCCTGCTGAGCACTTGGTAGGGAAAGCAACTGTGCCACAGAGGGGAGATGGTGACAATTACCTATGATGTTGTGCCGACAGTGGGGGCAGGTGTGGTGCTGCAGCAGCCACGGGTCCACGCACTTCCTGTGAAAGCGGTGAGTACAGGGGATAACCCGCAGCTCCTGGGAAGGGAGAGAGGACGCACAGCCTGAAGGCAGGGCCCGGGTGGACAGCGGTCCTGCCTTCAGCCCCATGCGTGCTTCCTCTTGAGGAGTCCAGGATGGCCCGAGAAGCCAGTACCAAAGGCTTCCTCTTCAGGCCCCTCCCGGTCTCTAGCTGCAGGTGGACACCATGCCCCAGAGTCAGCACCCATGTCTGGCTTCTAGGAGGAAGCCCCATCCACAGTCCTCAGCATTCAGGAAGGGAGCACACTGAAGCGGGGTCCTTTTCTATTGCCCAAGGAGGGCATTCACATTCATGCCACACACGAGGGAAGACCAAAGCCAATCGCTTCTGCAGCCCCGGGCCCCCAAGACCTTATGCATCTCTGGGATGGTGGCTCCCTCCGGGCCCTCCAACTGGGGGTGAATAGAAAGGAAGGTGTCCAGGACTTGGAATTGACAGGTGCGGCAGCAAAGGGGCAAAGCTCTCCTTTGCTGGACCCTGAGTACTCACCCAAGAGAACATGGTTTATAACATAGCAGCCTATGTAGGAAGAAGGTGATGGGGTTTTCTGAGGCATAACTAGCTATGGAGTTCCTAAGCCAAAGCACCCCTCGCCCAAGTTTGCGAACGTGACTCTGCTTTTTCATGCTCTGACCAGCTCAACAAAATAACGCTCAACCTAATACCTAACGTTGTTCCTGACCGTGGGAGAGTTCTACCTGTATTTTCTCATGTAACCTCCATGATCACCTGAAGCCCGTGTCACTCTTGGGCCCATGTCCCAAGCGTGGGCACAGAGAATGAAATCACTTGCCCAAGATCACAAAGCTACAACCTGCCTGGGCCAGGACTGGAATACGGGAAGTCTGCACCTAAAGGCCATTCAAGACTCTCTTAATTTCAAGGCCTCTGCAAAAACTCATGTTCACCCCACAGGCTACATGGGAACGGAATGCATCGGATGCCTGCAGCTGATTCTGAAGTGGTTTGCTCCCTGTTCCCCAAAATGTGTGTGGATGCACGCCTCTGCCTGTGAGGAGATTAAGCAAGCGTGGCACAATGTTAGCAAAGGGTGACTGCGGGCAAATCACACGTCATTCACTGTAGGACTCCTGCAGCTTTCCGGAAGGTCTGACATTTTCAGGATAAAAAGCTAGAAGAAGGGGCACCTGGGTGGCTCAACCGTTAAGCGTCTACCTTTGGCTCAGGTCATGATCCCAGGATCCTGGGATCAAGCCTCACATTGGGCTCCCCGCTCTGCGGGAAGCTTGCTTCTCCCTCTCCCACTCCCCCTGCTTGTGTTCCCTCTCTCAGTGTTTCTCTCTGTCAAATAGATAAGTAAAAATCTTAAAAAAAAAAAAAAAAGTTTAGAAGAAAAAAGGGGCCATCACATCCCCTTGCCTCCCAAGTAAAAACACCCAGTGTTCCATGCAGCTTTGCACAGAGAGGTTTGCTTTAAGTCAAGTGTCCGTTTTCAGAAGAGTGATTCTAAAATTAAGTCAATGTTCTTAACACCAGACCTTTTCTGGCCTACCATATGTTTCTGATCAACTTCTGAAATGCCATGGGTGGAAGCTGGGGGAAGATACTCTCTGGAGAGAGTGTCTCTGAGTTGTGGCCACCCATTTCCCAGGGTGAAGAGCAATTAGGATGCCTCTGGCCACGCCCCTGGGGCCTAGGCATCACCCTTCTGCTCCTGCAAAGCTGTGGGCAAAGACCTAGGGCTCCATCCTTCCAGGTTGTGTTCACCTCTGCTGACCTGTCTACCTTGTCCCCAGCCAGGATGGGCCCTGCCTCTGTCCTTACCTCCCCGTCGATATACTTCTCCAGGCAGATGGCGCAGTCGGATGTTGAGCTGCTGCTGAGCGTGTCCAGCGCCCCACAGCTCCCCTCCCGGCG
This sequence comes from Lontra canadensis, assembly GCF_010015895.1. NCBI lineage: Eukaryota > Metazoa > Chordata > Mammalia > Carnivora > Mustelidae > Lontra > Lontra canadensis. Next base: position 3,418,266 of record NW_022631081.1, on the reverse strand, counting down.
CCCCTTGCTCTTGGAGTTGAACTTCCTGGTTTCCATCTTCTCCAGAGCCTGCACAGCCAGCCTGTTCATGGAATTCTGTGTGGCGGAACGTGGTCCGTGTTAGGGTCCGGGATGTACTAACAGTGGTAGTCACCCCTGGAGCCATGGCAACCAGTGCCCGGGGACGGGCACAACGCTACAGGCTTCTGAGAGGGCGCTAAAAATTCAGACTGCTGTGACATGGGATTTCCAGACTCCTGAGGGTCAGCGACTTGAACCCAGGCTTCTCCCAAGTGGCAGTCCCAGCAGAGGTCAACTTCAGTTAGTTGGTCAACTCTGCAAGACCCTGAGTCATTCACCGGCTCGATGCCTCGGGTTCCCCCTCTTTACACTGAAGAAAGTTCTGAGGGCAAATGAGGCAATTGCTGGGCAAACACACCCACTGTTCTGTTGGGCTGATGACCACTCTCGCTTGGTGAGTAGTCGGTGAATCTCGCGCAGACTGCCTGCCAGCATGCACTGTCTCTCTTGAGAGGTTACACTACACACGGGATGGTCTAGATTCCCGCTTACCCTCTCCATCAACCTCTGCCCCCAAATCCTGCCTTTCTACGAGCACGGTGATGTGTCAGGTGGAGCAGGAAAGTGGCTACTCTGTTCACTGGGAATCGTCTGGAGGGCTTGGAAGATGCAGCTTCCGACTCAGCAGGTCTGGGGTACGGCCTGAGAGTCTGCATTTCTGCCAAGCTCCCCGGGGATGCTGCTGGTGCCCAGATTCTATCTGAGGAGCAAGGCTCTAGGGCTCTGCGTGAACACTTAGGCATTTCATGAGAAAACCTCCCAGCTGGAAGCCCTCCCAGTGCTTGGCCTTTGTGGTTCTGGCCCTTCTGGAATAGAAAAGACACAGGGTGATAAGCTTTGCTCTCATTTTGCTCCATCTCTGCCTCTCCCTCAGGTCCCTGCCCCCCCGTTCCCACCTGGGTCAGGGCGGCGGGCACCTGCGTTCACAGGCTGCTTGGGGCTCTTACCTGACTGCGCCGCTGTTTCAGCTTGATTTTGACGAGAAGGATGAGGCAGACCAAGGAGACCACGACGAAGAACGCCAGGAAAATCCCCATGTCGAAGTACTCTGTGGGTTGCTGGAACAGAATACACACCCGATGAGTCACAGGTCTCTTCAGCCTGGGGATCGGCGCACGGTCGTGTCAGCCCCGGCTGGAATAAGGCTGGGGTGACTCAGGTGTGTCTCTCCCCTCATTTGCAAGCAACACCTGGGGTTCTGCTAACCTGCACACGTGCTGTGCTCCCCGGGCCCAGACAGCCCCCCTCGGTGTGGTGGGGGCAGCCTGCCGCAGTCCCGGCCAAGAGCATGCCCGCTGGAATGCCCAGCTCCCCATGGAAGAGCGCAAAGTTCGCAGTAACCGGTAGGAGAGGCCCATCCAAATAAACACAAATATCATATTTATGGGACAAAGGAGTGAGTGTCATGTTTTGAGGGAACAGTGATTACTAACCATATAATTAACGGTTTACAACAACTCAGAAAATTGTATGCTGCTTCCACAATATCAGCTTCCACTACGGTGAGTCACATTCAGCAAAGCGCTCATTTTTCCTTTAAAAAGAAGCCACCAAAGGCGGTTCTTCTGCAAATCCCTTCCACTTTGAGTCCTTACCTTTTCCTCAGGGCACACTGCTTCCAGAAACCTTGAAGCCACCTTGTCTAGGACATGCAGTTAGCCAAGAGGATTAGAGTTTTGCTAACTGAATGCTATGGGCATCTAGATGTTTTGTGTGTACGAAGAGTCATCCTATACGTGAATATTTGTGATAAGGAAATAAACCATATATATGTATGTGTGTGTATGTACATATCTCTCTATCTTTCTATATCCTGTCCTAGGTTCCAAGAACCTTCAGCCTGAGGTTTGGGCTGAAGATGCCTTTTAAGAGTCACTGGGCAGGGGCGCCTGGGTGGCTCAGTGGGTTAAAGCCTCTGCCTTCGGCTCAGGTCATGATCTCAGGGTTCTGGGATCGAGCCCCGCATCGGGCTCTCTGCTCAGCGGGGAGCCTGCTTCCTTCCCTTCCTCTCTCTCTCTCTTTCTCTCTCTCTGTCTGCCTCTCTGCCTACTTGTGCTCTCTGTCAAATAAATAAATAAAATCTTTAAAAAAAAAAAAAAGAGTCACTGGGCAGCAGTGTCCCTTCGACACGCTCCAGAGAAGCCACCGTGCTATTCAACAACTGCCTACAAGGCATAAACTTCAATCCCAGTTGAAAGCTAAGTGCTCCAGACTCAAATACAAGTTAGGGCTTTTTAATAATGCAATTTACCCTCTGGGAAGAAAGAACCACAGTACCAGCCTTTTTCTCTAGTCTGGGCCAAATGGAAAGAGGGGGACACAGGAAGCCAGATACTCCTTCCTTCACTCCTCCCCAGCCTTTCAGAAGGAGGTGGGATGGAAGAGAAAGAAGGGCAGGAGCTACCAAGAGGGAGTGCCGGGCGGAAGATACCAGAGACCCCTTAACACAAAATCTATTTCTGGAAGGTCTTCTCGAATCCTCTCTAAAGGAACATGGGTTGTTGGGGGAGTTCGTGGCAGGCTCAGTTGGTTAAACGTCTGACTCTTGATTTTGGCTCAGGTCATGATCTCAGGTGGTGACACCGAGCTCCGCATGGAGCTAAGCGCTCCGTGCGGAGTCTGCTTGAGACTCTCTCTCTCTCTCTGACCCCCACCTCCCATTCGTGTGCATGCTCGCTCACACTCTCTCTCAAATAAATAAAATCTTAAAAAATAATACTAATAAAGAAACAGGAGTAATATTTCTCCTTGGCCTCCAACCTGAAGTCTGATCTAAACTGTAGGAACCTAGGCTGCATTAGCATTTTACATGGAAGGAAGACTGGAACAAAAGCCTGAAGCCCAAAGGGAATAAAGGCTCGGGGAGCAGCAGAGAGGGCACAGGGCGAGGCTGGCCGCGGCCGACGGAGGCTCACTCGAGGGGGGCGGTGCTGAATCCTTGCTCGAGCTACTTTCTGCTTGTTGACAATGTTCATCAACTTGATGGCATCTGCACCCTTCACGTACACCACTGGCCTCTTGAGTGGGTCTTCTGAGCCCTGGTTTAGCTGAGGAAGAAGAGACAGGTCTGGTTAATAGACGCTCTTGCTTTAAGAAGCAAGAGAGGGAGAGAGGTTGAAGGAAAAGAACAGTAAAAACCATTTGAAAATCCTCAAAGACCTCAAGCGTTACAGCCTTGGAGCTTCTGAAGGACAAGGCGCAGAATGATGCTTTTAGGACGGACTGGGCAGGGTGGAAGGGTCTTTGAAAATGCCCCCAACCACCAACTTCCTGGCTCTTCACGCCTACTCAATACCCTCTCCTCCAAGTAGGAATGACGTCTAAACACGGGTTTCTGGTGTCAGCAGACAAGTGCGGAGCCCTGAAGTGAGGGGGATGCCCCCGCGACAAGCCCAGCTAACTAAAAGCGCCCCTCTCAGGGAGATAGCCATGCCCCGTGGCCCATGGAGTTTACCTGATCGATAGCTTCTGGGTTTTCTGACACGTCAAAGATGACCGCAGTGGCTCCTCGCTGCACTGCCCGCTTGGCCTGGCAGAGTTAAAAAGAATAGGTTGGCACTCTTGGTCCTCTTACCTTTCCAAAGCTGGTCTTGGCAATCAGACCTGTATTTGAATGCAGAATCTGACAGTCAGCAACTTCCATGACTTGGGGCAACTTACTAATAACTTCCCAAAGCCTCAACTTTTCCATCTGTAAAGAATGGGACAATGCCACCTACATTGTACAGCTGATCTGAGAACCAGAGGAGTTAGAACCGGTGAACGTTTGTAACTGGGTACTCGGTTAATCTTTGTCTCCCTGTCCGGCCAAACATGAAAAACACATCAATGACCTGCCCAGTCAGCATGAAGGTATTGGTTTCGGTATTTTCTGCTATGAACACAGAGCCACTGGCAACCAAAGTAAACGCCTTTGGTCCTTCTCTTGTGGTCCTTCTTCCTTCCCATGTCAGCCAGGACTGTCGTTAGAACAGCACACCGAGTATTTCTGAAGGAGTTTCAGAATGGTCAATTTTAATAACTGACATAAGCTGAAGACCTTTAGAGATGCTGTCAGAGGGAAAAAGCCATGAAAAAAAAATCGTAAATGGGGATTTAGAGCAGTTGGCTGCCAAACCTGGCTCCACTTCCAAAACCACTTGGGAAGTTTGTAAAGCAGATTTCCTGGCTCAAACCACAGAGACTGATTCAGCGGGGCTGGAGGAAGGCCCAGGAAACTGAGTTCTGGAAGTTTTCTGAGGGATTCAGATGATTCAACCTCTTGGGGAACTATGGATCAGAGAGCTGAGATGAGAATGTTTTAGGAACAAATGTGAAGGGGTGGAATTCTTTTTTGCGGGAGGAGTCTTTTCTATCCCAGCGGAACTTCTAATTTCACGTCCAGCTAAGCAGACAACGGGATGGCAGCTGGGGAAGAACAAGACATAAAACATCACCCTTGCTTTTAGGGACCTGAATCTTATTAGAGAAGTAAGATACCTCTACGGTGGGGGGAAAACACCAATGACAAAAATAAAACCCCAAACCTCCTATAAGATGGGCAAATAATGGCTGGTGTTCAGATATCAACTCTGTGAGCCAGAATGTTTGACAAAGAATAAAATTTGAATTGAAGGCATTCCTACTGAGGGAATAATCACTATGGGGCTTCAGCAAAAGAAGGCAGCACTGAGCCTAGAGAGACCGGAAAGTGGCTGGACCAATGGCTTCACCAGCCCACTAGAGGGCAGTCTTATCCCACAGCTTTTACCAGACCATTCCCAGCGCCGTGTACCAAAGAAGCAGGACTGAGAAATCCTGGGGGATGCTACAAAGTCCCCAGCAACTTAATGAGCCTGGGGAACCCAGTGCTGTGCTGCCGAAGCTCTCCTTCTTCCCCTGGGACTCTTTTCTTGTTGAACTGAGACTCAATTTCAAGCCCCTTCTACCGCTTGTCCATCCCACCCCACTGCCTCACCAGGAAGCTGCAGTCGGGAGGGACAAGCTACCAAGGGTGGGCAAGTCACTGAATCCGAGTTCCAGTCTCAGTGTCCCCAGCTGAGAGGAGGAGGAAGCCTATGTTATTACCACTCGGGTCCCTTCCAGTTCCCAATCCTGGCCCCTCAATGGAGAGGCAGGGGGCTGTCCGGAGCAATGAAGAAAGGGCCATGGTAGCCCTATTACCCGCCTCCAGAGGGAGAGGACACGACGGCCCAGGGAGGAAGCTTGAGGCCAGGTGGCGTGGCCTTGCTCCAAAAGGCCCTTAGGGGCATAGACTCCCTTGCCGGAGGCCAACAGTCTGTGGGCCCAGAGTTAACAGGAAGTAGAGGCTGTGTCTTCTCCTCAGGTGATACCGCAGTCTTCCCAAATCCTCCCTAGATCTAGAAGGGCCCTGAGGAATAGCACTGAAGATGAGGCAATCAACAGGACCTCTTGTTCCTTTATTTGGCTTTCATTCCACCATCACCCAGCACCTCAGGGAGCTACGCATTCAGACCAGACCCGATTAGGAGCACCTGGAGCCTCCCACTTCGGGGCTGGCGCACCTGGAGAGCCTGATGGCCCCAGATGAAAGGCCGCAGGACCTGGGGTCACGGGGTCTTCAGCCATGTGGCTGTTCACGCTTCCAGGCTTCCCGTCTCCACAGGAATGTGGAGGTCACCAGGATCTGGAGGTGAGGCATGACCCACTCGGGACAGGCACTTTTTTAAAAGGCATTTTAAAATCTAGGACGGTTGAAGGGTTTCTCCTGGTTTCCCTAGTAAAAACAGCAGGCCAGGAATAAGGTGCTTAAAACCCATTTACCGCTCCCATTTAATGGACTCAGACACAACCCGGCTAATACACAGGATCTAAGTACAAATAATTTGAGAAAATGAGAATTCTCACAGCTGACTTACTTTAAAAATCAATGGAAGCTGCTATTAAATAAGGTTGTATTTTCTGCCCGTACCAGGACCAGACAGGAGGGGAGTCAACCCAGGGTCTTGCTGAGAACTGGACTGTCAGGAGCCAGACCGGGATTTAAAATAGGCCATGAATAATCCAGATTTAGAAAATGACACATTTATTATACTATTCCCAAAGCAAATTAAAAAACACAGAACACTTCTTGGTCACACTTTCCCCCTCACCTCACATTTTCAGTTTAAAAATAGACAAGGCATATTCCTGAACCAATCTCCACATCTGAGATCATTTTGTCGTCTTACCTAGTCAAGCTTGGGCCCAAATATTGTTTCTTTCTTTTGTTTTTCTTAAGTAGGCTCCACGCCCAGTGTGGAGCCCAATGCAGGGCTTGAACGCACAACTCTGAGATCAAGACCTGAGCTGAGATCAAGAGTCCACTGCTTAACCGACTGAGCCACCCAGGAATCGCCCCCCAACCCGGGCCGAATACTGTTTCAAAACAAATCTAAACCACAGATTGGGAGATTACGCAGTTGGGAGATGAGTGGTCTTGTGATCGTCAGAAACCCTATCTTTATAAAGTCACAACACTCTCAAGATAGGGCTGTTTCAAAGAAAGAATGGAAAAGATGCAGCCTGGTGGATGTGGCTCAATGAAGGTCACGGGTAAACTGGGCCACAGCTGCAGAGGGCAGCTGCCCTTGAACTGTGCACAGACTGTCATGGAAAGAAGGGCATGAGAAGGGTGTGAAGAGCAGGAAACGGGTAGGAAGTCTCGGGAAGGCCTCCTCAAAGCAGCCCAAGGCCCTCCCTGCCTTCACCGCCCTCTGCATGCCCCCACCCCCAGCCCTCCCACACAACCTTCATCACCTTTGCAGCCTTAGTCCAGCAAGGGCAGGTGGGCAGGTCAACCAGCAGGAAGCCCAGCAGTAAAAATATGGAACAAAAGGCTGTCATGGTCCTTTATTCACCTTTCCAGGGCTTTAAGACCCAAGGCTAGGCAACGACCATAACCACTGACAGGTATCAAAAATGCAAACATCTGCACACTTCTGCTGTGCAAAGTACAAAATTTCAAGCCCCTGGAGACAGGGTCTTATGAGGTTGGCACTTACTATGATGCAAGTCTCCCTTGTTATTCCATAAATGTTTACTCTGTGGTCTGCCTGGGACCATACCCTTGGGTTGCTGCTCCCTGAGTATGGACGTGGTTTTCCCTGAAGGAAAGCACTTCTTTCTACCAATGTGTCTGAGTCCCGAATTTCCAGACGGGAATGAAGCGTTCTGATGAGCCCCACTACCACCTAGTGGGTGGGAGAGCTCAATGCCTCCAGGTTGCTTTAGTTTCCATTAAATTCTGGAACTCTGATCAGGAACGGGTCTGGCATTCTCCCCAGTGTGTGCAGTGACACCCAGACTTGGTTACTCCCAGCAGCCCCCGGGCACAGACTCCATCTTTCCCTGTTGTTTATCTGTCTGTCTGGAGCTAAAGGTGGTGGCCCTAGTGCCCAGTATTTGTTTCAGGAAATCTTTGACAGAACACCATCTTAATCAGAGACAACCCAAAAGATGACTAAAGATCTCCTCTGTCCCAAACTCCTGATCATACAATAATCAAGGAAGTTGGACTGTTAGTGCTGATATGAAGATCTATGTCTTCAACCTCTTACAGGAAGTTCTGGCATATGGAGGCTCCAAGCAGACTCCCCCCACCCCCCATTTTGGTTTTGTGGCTGAGTTTTTTTCTTTTTTTATACTTATCATAAGCTTCCAACAAGTCATTAAAAAGTCCTTGTAGACACATTTAAGGCTGTGAAATATCCACTCGCATACTCTACTCACTCGTGTATTTTTGTTATTAGACTTAATTCTAGTTTTTTATTATAATAATTAATGCTACATTGAACAAATTGTGGCTTACATTTCCAATTTCTTTAGAAGGGAGGCCCAGAGCCAAAGAATAGGAAGATTATTGTAAGAGTCCTAATACAATCCCCTCCTTATAAACCCACTCGACTTTTAATTTCTCTGTAATGACAAAATAGGATGGCGCAGATATTACAAGACAAAGTTGAAAACACAACTTCTGGGTAAAGTGGCCTGTGGTGAGCTGGCTAGGAGAAGGAAGTCAGTTTCAGAGCTACAATTTGCATATTCTTCATATGCAGAAAGATACTCCAGTGTGAACTACCATGTGCTGATCATACCTACTGGTTCTTCAAGGTCAAGTTCATGTGCCTCGCCTCCCATAAGTTTGACAAGTTCTTCTCTACAGCCTAAGGCAGTTCTTATCCCTCTCTGGGCCCTAATCTTTCTAAGATTTCTCTTCTGTTGCTTACCACTTTCTAACGATGCATTTTCCCCTCAAGTATAATCATTTTTTGTGTTTTTGCTATTTATAAAAGTAACATGTGCTTGGGGCGCCTGGGTGGCTCAGTGGGTTAAGCCTCTGCTTTCGGCTCAGGTCATGGTCTCAGGGTCCTGGAATCGAGCCCCGCATCAGGCTCTCTGCTCAGCGGGAAGCCTGCTTCCCCCTCTCTCTCTGCCTGCCTCTCTACCTACTTGTGATATCTCTGTCAAATAAATAAATAAAAATCTTAAAAAAAAAAAAAAGTAACGTGCTTAATGTGAATACTTTGAAATAATTTAGAAACTGAAAGCAAAAAAATAACTCACCTCTTACCCCCTATGTCCCAGGCTTTATAACATCAACAGTGTGGTTTATATCTCTCCATGTTGTTTTTCAAAAACCCATATATTAGCAGGAATAAAATGTACGTATACACTCACATATCAAAATACACTTACAAAAAAACACAAATAAATTGTGTGTATACACTATTCTGCACCTCCCCCACCTTAATGCAACCATTTACTGAACAATACAATATGCATTTATATTAAAAAAAGTCATTCGTCTTATCAGCTACACATATTATTCCATTATATGGTTGTACCTGAGCTTAAGCCTGTCCCCCTGACAGGCATTTAGCAGATTTCTACATTTTCTCTTTCATAAACAGTGCCATATTTCTAGTCTCATACTCACATCCTGGCAGCATCTATTGTGAAACAGCTACAAGTGGGTCCTGCCTAGTCAGAGGGCAGAGACATCTTACATGTAGATGGCTGGCCTGGGTGCTGGGCTGACCTGCCCTCAGAGTCTAAAGGAGCCAGGAGGTAGATCTTACCGACCAGTCTGTGTGCCCCATAGAGCCTAACAAAGTAGACTGCCCTGGGCATGGTCCATGCTCAACAAAATGAACACAGTAGGTGGGAAAAGAGTTTCATTTCTATTCGCAGTGCCATTTATTCATTTATTTGTTAACAGTAGTAATTTAACCAGTTCCGGTGTGTGCTAGGCCCTGGGGATACCTACAGCAGGAAGCAGCAGCAGGCAGAGCATACATTCTGCAAGCAATGCAGGCGTGGCCCTCTCTGAAGAGGGCAGGGGAGTCACAAGGAATGGTTATTCCAAGGGCAAATGGATAAGTAATGATGAATATGGGCTCAGTTATTTCGTGTCTCTACTGCAGTTTTTCCCCAAGTACATATCACAGGATGAGACGGTCTTGGTTTGTGTCCTTTGAGAAATGCTGCACATTCTAGAGTGACCCTTGACATCTACAGAGCACACTGGTAAAATGCTAGAGGCTCTTATCTACCTGGGATCCCCCATTTTGGGAGATGCAGAAACTTTCTGCAGCAACTCCTGTCAATACCCTCCCTTCTCTGGAAGACATTTTGGAACCCACTGCTCCACGATGTGTGGTAGGCCAAACCCTTGTTCATTGCCCTGCTCTAAGGTATAGGGGAGAAGGCTGAGGGATATAACAGAGATCTACATTTTGAGCTGGAAAACAAGAAGAGACCGCACGCACTGCAACCTAAATGAGACGATTTTTGGTATGAAAACATTCCACTATGTAGTTCAATTTGACAACTACTCAAGAGGTCCAGCTGTGCCAGACATCCCAAGAAAGATACAATCTGGGACCTTCTAGAAGCGCCTATCATGACACACTTGCTGCGGTCCTGGCCAAAGAGATCTTGCTTAGAAAGGAGCAGGATGAGGGTGTGGAGATCTCTTTTTGCCCAAGAAGAGTGTTCACTTGTAGCTCTCCTCTGATAAACTTATAGAGCAGTGTGACCCAAAGTGGCAGAAACCATTATTGCAGAGAATCCAAAATGGGACCAGCACTTGGTTCCTATGACTTGGTATCAGCATTCTGCTTCAACTTGGGTCCCCAAGTTCCTTCTTTGGCCATGCCCAAAGCAGAGCACACTGTCCTGGGCATCTGTGGGTCCTTTCTTGCTCAGGCTGATATGGATGCATGGGGTCTTGCCATGGGCCTACCCTTCATCCAGTCTGTACCCTCCTATAACCAAGGCTTACAGGGGCGGAGCTAAACTTTTGCCTTCCGCCCTACACTCAACCGCTCATCAAGATTTGCTGATTCCATCTTCCAAATCCAGCCACTGTTTTTTCTTCCCCACTGCTGCCCCCTCTATCCAGGACACCCAACGTGAGTCACAGTAACATTTTCCCTTAGGTATTTCCTAGTCCATCCCAGCTGCCCCCCAGTGGGGTCTCTACTCTGCAGCAGAGGGACCTTTCTGAATCACAGCTCTGACCTGCACCACTGTCCTCGAACAACTGTGCTGCTCCTGGCATAAGCCGTGACCTCCACGCTGCTTATGGCAAACTCCACACTCCAACCCTCCAACCTGAGTCTAAAGGGACTGACCTTCTACTAGTTCCCTGACAGCCTGCAGCCTTGCTGCTGAGGAACACACTATCTCCCCCACATCTGCTAGCCTTTACCTCTTCTAACTCTGTTTGACTTAGGTGTTAGCGGCCTCCACACTGTCTCCCACCCCTGCCGGGGCCTGACTCTGCCCCACCATCGCAGCTCTTATGACATCACAGTGTCATTGTTTACTCAAGGTGCCTCCACACTAGAGGGCGGCCCAGGTGTCAGACTTCTTTCCTGCCCAGTTCCCAGAATCCAACCAAGGGCCTGGCACAGGGTAAATGGCCAAGAAATGTTTGTTCATTAACCCAAAAAGATCAGCTTTTGCCTTCGGGGTTAGCATCAAACACTTGGGCCCCTAAGCACAGACTATAGCTTGTTCCTGGCCACCTGATCTCCTGTTCCCATTGACTCTTACATTAAGAAAGGTCTGTTCTCTACCAGATCTTCTTGGAACTCGATTCTGCTGATCTGAGGCTTTCAGGATTTGGTGTATTAACCGCAGGCCCATCTGCAGTGGCGGCTTTGCTGATGGGCCCTCGGTGGTTGGTTCTACTGCCGCCATGCTGTCTCTGGGCAACCCCGACCCCAGGCACTCCTAGTGGCTCTGCCCCACTGGGGATCTTCATGAGGCCCCAGACCTCCGTGTGAGCACATCTCTGATACCAAAGCTCTTAGAAAACAAGACCATGCACCTGCAGTGTTCGTTCCTTCCACTCTCTGGAGGAATGCGAGCTCCTTTTAGAACTCTGACCAAAGGCAAACTCTCACCAAATGACTACCCTTGGGCAAATCCACAGAACAGATGGCACTAGATGCTGATTCTTACAGTTTCCTCCCATTATCATTTGGGGACCTCAGCCTCAGAGACTGGTGGGGCCCACGGAACCCCTTGAAAACTGTGGAGAAAGTGGGGCTGCAACCCACAGGGGCCTGTCCCAGGAAAGCGAGAGGACACCAGTGGGCCTTCCCCAGCTGGTGTGAAGACCGGAAGCTTGGCCTTCCTGGGGAACTGGTGGCAGAGTCCGAATTCCCAAACTCAGTGATAGCCTTAGCCTTGGTTGGGGCAATGAGACCCAAACACAGGCTTGAGAGGCACATCGGCCTCAGGCTTGAGCCTCGGGCATATCATTGCTAGGAATACAGGGGGCCAGGTACAAGCCCTGAGTCTGTCACCACTGCCGCAAGGCCTGCTCTATGGTCGGGGAGGGACAGGGACTGTGACTGTGGATGGAGACCCACCACCTGGCCAGACACGCACCAGACTCTCCTGGCCAGGCCTGGAGTAGTCCGAACAGGTACCACCCACTGGGTCCCTTTAGGTCCCGCCCTCTGGAGGCCTGAGAGTAGCTTTTAAACCCTCCCTCCTTACTTTTTCCCTTCCTCCTCCCCGTGTTCTTCACTGAGTAGTGACCACCCAGGCACCGGGCTCTTGATCACTCTGGTCAGCTGCTGTTCCCTGAAGCATGAGTCACTGCTCCGACAGGGGCGACTCTGCCAGGCAAGGGGGCTGGCAAGGCCGATCTCACCAGCGCCCTGTTTTCCTACAGAAACCTTTCATTCCATAGGAAATGAGGTCACACACCAGAGCACATGGGTAACCGGTGAGAAAATGCTGGTGCCAAGAAGGGGGCGGGTGTCAGAAGTGTCGAAAGAAACGACCCCAACACCCGCAAAACCACCAGACCAACCGCCTGCTGCTCTGGGAAAGGGCAGAGAGGAAGGGGTGCCCCTAGCTTAAAAAATAACCTGCTTTCTTTAGGGCATACTTAACATAAATGATTGTACCAAACCAAACTTGTGGAGCGTTTAGCTAATTTACTTTCATGATTTGGAGCTCCTGATCCGCGGCCTGAAGATCGGTACACAAAACGGCCCAACGGGCGGGGGAGGGGGCGCCTGGACAGCCACGCAGGCTCACTCTCGGGGAGTGGGAGAGGAGGGGGGTGGGGGCACGGGTGGGTGGCGCAGCTCGGCCCGCTCCACCCGGCTCCTCGCTCCAGGGCTTGGCTGCAGCCCGGCCTGACCTTCCAGGTTTCGCTGGCAGGAGATCAAAGTGCCGAAACCACAAACACAGCTCAGAACTCCGAGGCCCCCGCGGCCTCCCCCCAGGGTCCCGCCTCCCCTTCCACCCTCGAGCTTCAACCCGCCCGCCCCGCCCGCCTCCAGCCCTGCTTGTCCACGCCCTCCCTCAGGGTCCCTCCCTCTCCGCTTCCCCACGCCCCACTCCAGTCCCTCTCCCCACCCAGTGGGGGCCGGCCTTAGGGGGGCGGGCTCCCATCCGGCCTTCGCTGACCCTACCCGGCCGGCCGCGCCCCTCCCCACCGGGAGAAGGTATTTCTTGCCTAATTAAAGTCATTAAGCCTCCAAAGCCTCCCGTCTGCTGCAGGTTCTGAGCTCCAGAATGATGATGCATTTTAAGTCCTAGTTAAGAGTATGCTGATCTATTTAGGAGGCATGTAGCAGCGAGAACTCAGCGGTTAAGTTAGTGGTTAAGGCTGCCTAAGTTTAAATAGTGTTATTTATTCTCAAAATATGTAGCAGCCCCACTTAATTTCTCCTAATTAAAGGAACCGACAGAAGAGGCTGGAGTCCGTGACCGTGTGACGGCGCCATTGCACAGGTTGGTACCCTTTTCACAATCAGAAAATACTGGGTTCAAACGGAAATGCATTTCCCCAGTTCTTAATCTTAAACATAGACATTTAGGCCAGTTCCAAGAAACACAATGATCTTCTTTGTTTTAACACCTGACAAGGAGCACCAAAAACCCGGGAAGCCTGTCCACACCCTCCTTCCCCTGGCCACGCTGGGTGAAGGGATGTTATGGAAAAACGTCCACAGTTGGGTCGTTTCATGAGATGTCTCTGGCTGGCGCAGAAACTTCTGGAAGAACTTGTTAGCTGCTATCTTGGGTTGAGTTTCCAGAAGTCCCACTTCAGGGCCAAAGTCAGCAACCAGAAATTTTAAAAGGGACCTCCCCCTTCTCTGCATAGGACAGGTTAACACTTGTTTTATAATCAAAACAAGTGTTAATTGGGTGGCGTTCTTGGGCTGCACCAGAAACAACAGTGCCTACAAAGTCTGAAGACCCTACAGCCTCCCTTCCGCCATGAGAGGTGGAGGACAGGCTCTCAGGATGAGGGCTGAGCTCCTGGCCACTGCAGCCGTCAAGCCACGGAGACTCGGTTCCCATCTGTGGCCCACTGAGGAGGCAACAGGGGAGACTGAAAAAATACCCATATGCCTCAGCCCCGCCCCTAGAGATGATGACTTCATCTCTGTGGAATGGAACCCTAGCAGCAATATTTTTCTAAAAGTTTCCCAGTTAGTCTTAAAATCCAGGTAGGGCTGAGAACCACGGAGCCCAAGCTGTAGGAAGCCTCTGGGATGACCGTCAAACGCACATTCTGGGGCCCCTCTCCTGGTTTGGGTGGACTGGTGAAAGTCCAGAAACTTTCTCACCAGCTTGGGGGCGATGCTTACGATGGGGCAAAGGAAAAGTGTCTGAGAATTCCTGTGTTAGGTGGTAAACTGAAAAACTGAGATTATTCTGATTATAAGCTTTTTTTATTTATATTAGGTGGAAGAGAATCTGGATGAAAGATTTCTTGCATGTCTGAGGCAGGCTTGCTCCTAACATTTGTAGGACTTTGGACAAGAGCCCACCAACCATGAAATAAATTATATGCTACCGTTCTATCTTTATGTACGCCTCCATAAAGACCTGAAGGGTCACGTTCAACTGCGATTTCTCTAACTCCTGAGAGTTCCTCATCTGAATGTGTCATTGTGGAGAACGCTGACTCTTGACCCACCCTGCCTTTTGAGGGGGCTTGTACACATTGTGAGTAAATGCCCCAGCCTATGGCCAAGGTCCATCTCCCCTCCTTGGGAAGAGGGGTGTGCTCCCAGGGCAGTCTGCCCCCAGGAGTACGGTCTTGGAGAAGAGGTCTGGAAGCCAGCATTGGCTCATGCAGGGGGAATTCAGGATCCCGAGAATAGCTCAAAAGGGGGCTTCCCCTTGGACTCCTCACCCAGGGCCCAGAAGCTTCAGAAGCAGGGCCTTTCTTGCCTGGTCTCAGGACAGCACTGGCTCAAAGCATCATCTCCAACGTGGCAAAGGAAGCAAAGTTCCTATTATGCACCAGACAAAGGCCAGTAGGTGCTTTCAAATGGCCCACTGAGTCTGCCCAGCAATTCCACAACCAAGGGGCTGTTGGCTCCCATTTTACAGCTGGAGGCTCAGAGGTTACCTCCCAAAGTCATGAAGTCAAGAGCTGACATATGACCTCATCCTCTCTTGGTAATCCCAGGCTACAGAAATACTCTGGTTATGCTAGGGGTTTCCTTCATCAAGTGTGAGAGAGATGTGGTACGCATGTATCAGCAGGAATGCTGAAACTCCCAGGACTGCATTAACAGCTTATATGTTGCACTTCCCAGTCCCACAAGGAATTCCAGATAGCTCTTATCCTTAACCCACGCAGACTCCCTCATTTTTGAAACTCCCTTTACAAAAAGTCATGCGGCTCCTACAGCCAACAGAAAGTGGGGTGGCAGGGTGCACAATCCTACCCTCGTACGGGGTTTCTTGCTTGAAAGCTCAGGTTTGTTTTTGTCAGAGGCACAAGTTTATTCAAGGGAGTTCTGTCTACTGCCATTCTAGCCAATGCCAAGTTCACCAACAATACAACTTTCACTGCGTACACTTCCTAAGGATCTACCAAGGTGGTTTCAAATGGCCCCCCATGGGCCCTGTTGTATCATGTCCTTGAATCGGTGACTTTGTATTAGCATTTCAGAATGATACAGTTTCATTATCTCTTAACTTCACAGCAGAATCATTTACAATAGCAAGAGAACCAAATCTCTCCCTTTCTCTAGAGAAGGGCAAAGTCCCAAGCAACCCCCCCCCCGCCCCCTCCACACACTATTCTTATCTGGGTGCAGTCTGATGATACCCCCAGCCAAGGGGGCCTTGAGGAAGAACACAGCCTGAAGGGGACCTGCCAACCAGTTCTTTTTAGCACTGCTCGGGGGCAGGGGGAGGCCCTGTCACTTCATGCAACCTGGGCTGAAATCCTGACTCACCTTACCAGCTCTGTGACTGTGAGCAGACTTAACAGCCTTTCCCTGCTTCCATCTGTTCAATGTGGATAATGCTAGTAGGACATATTCTCACAGTCGTTGCAAGATGTTGGGAGTCTAGATGAGAACATGCCTGGCACATGGTAGGTGGTCAGGCCCCATCTCCCTCCTTGGACAGGACACATCCGCTGTGTGTGTCTCCTTTGGGCACCTGGCCCTTCCCCTGACTGCTTACAAACAGGATTCTTCTCCTGTTTCCTGGGTGCCCTGCCCGAGCCTCCCGTAGGCCCAGTTCCCACACAGAGCAGCAGGCATGCAAGAGTCACAGTGACCCTGCCTTCTGAAGGGTTCTGGAAGCTGATGTGACTCTGCTGCCTATCACACACACGGGAACATCAGAGTTCAGGGCCAGAAATGATGCCACGGCACAAAACAGCAGAAGGCGGTCGGTGGCTGTCAGCCCAGCCTGGAACGTCCTGGGGAGCTTTTTAAAATTACAGGGGCAGACCCCTGCCTAGAGACTGAGGGGCACTGGGCTGGAGGTGGACCTGGCCGCTAGACGTTTGAAAGCTCTCTAGGTTGATCACAGAGACCAATACCCTAAGGAGGTCAGAGGAGAGAGGGGAGCAGGGAGCGGGCTTCTTAACTCCCAACTCATGATTTCCTTGTTCCTCCCGTCCCAGAACTGCCAGATTCCTTTCTCGGTTACACTATTTGGTTTCTAGAAACCCACTTTGGCTATTTTAACTCAGATTTAAGGAAAGTCCTCGCTAAAAAGAAGAATGCACTTCAAGGCAACACGCAATTGAGCTTCTTGTGATTTCTGGCTATGAGAATGACACCGCTCTTCCTCAGAGCAGAAGCCTGGATCCTTCATAGTCAAAGGTCTTGGGGGCTGTGACTATGGCAAGCATCCTTGGTCGCTGGCCCCTAGACTGGCACCTGGAACCCAGAGGCAGCAAATGCTGTGGGACACAGATGTTGGGGAGGTTGGCTGTGGGCCCAAGAGCAATTCTCTATCCTATGGGGGGCAAGCTTTTGGGGTTCACCGTAGAGGTCATCCTCCTAGCTCCCTGGGTCCAGGGCTTTGAGGACTACTCTACATGGGTCCCGGGGCCTCAGACAGGGGCCTCTACCCACCAGCAGGACAAGGCAACAAAACACAAGTTCTAGAAATGTCTTCTGCGGTAACAGGATGATACAAGTTCTGAAAGACGTGATTCCCAAGGATGCCATTTTCAACTTAAAGTCCCATTTTTCTTGACAGAACACATGCTTTCTTGAAGTAAGCCCTGAAACACACCCTGAACAGAGTCAACCGAGTCACAGAACTTGGATGCCAAGTGCCAACTAACGTCCCCTTCTCTGCCAAGGAGTCCTGACAGCTTCTGCCATCAGGAACAATTCCAGTGATGGGGCCTGTGGGTGTAGTGGTGAAGGGACACCAGATGTAGCAGCTGAGGTCATGGGTTAGGCTGTTAAACCCAGAAAGGCCTTGTTTTAACGTCTAAATAAAAGAACGAGTCCTATAATCCCATTTCTATAGGCCAACAAGCTGAAAGCCACATTAAAACTCTCATTTCTCCCAAATGTTTTCTAGTCCTGGCACTCCGCAGTCATCACGATGGTGGTGACGATGGAAGGGGAAGGAAAAAGGGTGACTAGGCACCAGGCCAAGAAAGGACAAGAGGTGAAGGGAAAAGATCCTCGCGGGCACCCCCACCAGGGGCTGCAGCTAAGCCCCTCCTGCTCGTGGTTTGCAGTCCTATCCACGTCCCTCTGTTTGGGCTGCAGAGCAATGTGGCTGTGTGTGTATGTGTGTGTGCGTGCGTGTGAGTGCGTGTGTGTTGGGGGATGATCCTTGCCCGCGCAGAGTGGCACTCGACCGACTTAGAGAAACAGAGCTAGACCATTTCTAGCAAGGGAAACAAATGAATCCGGAGCTCAGCTGTGTGGGGCTGCCTTGAAGGGTGCTCGAATCAAGTCTGGGACAGACGAGCTTGGGTGGGGGTGTGTATGTTGCGGGCTGCTGCTGTCAGGAAGGGCTTCATGGAGCCTGAGCTGCCCAAATGAGGGAGAAGGCAAGGCCGGCCGGGAGCTGGGCACAGGAGGGGCTGGCTGAGCCTGCAGACACACTGAGCACCAGGAAGGGAAGAGGTTCATAAAAGGCGATGCGTGATTCCATGGAGACCATGCATTACAAAGGCCACTGTATAAACACCATATAAACACTGACTACATTTATTAACTAGTCTTTCTCTTAGTGGCAGTCAGCAAGGCCACAGGTTAGTTTCTGGGACACAACACAGCATCCACACAGAGCCCCTATGGTTTACTGACATTTCTGGATCACCGACCAAAATTTCATTTTCTCTGACACCTGCGAATAAGGTTCATTCGGATGGCTACATACTTCCAGATAAAACACTTCAGGTGACTGTCTTTCCTAGGGTTTATGAACGTAACATATATTTGCTGCACACCTACCATGACGGTACAATCGTAGGCTGAAAAGACCCATCCTAAAAGATCTAGTTCTTCTCAAGTAGCTGGGGACCTGCACGCACGGCAAGAAATACTCCTTGAATGAAGGAAAACAGAGGGAGGAGGAGGAAAAAAAGGTGCCTGCTGACAGAATCCTCGGGTCTCCCCTTTATGTCAGACCCCACTCATCACGCCCTCAGCAGGGCGGGCGCGCTGCCTCCGAGCTCGCTCAGCAAATGCCAGCACATCTACTCCATAAGGACGCTCGCATCCAACTACAAATGTATGGGCAATTATTGTTTCAAGAAGGCAGATTAATTTTAAAGTATAGTCTGATAACCTTTAACAGGGCAGAAAATTGGAAAACCCAGTTAATGACTTTAAAAGCCCTTAGGATGAAAGAGACCGAAGGGATCAGGAGTCACAGAAGGTGGGGCTGGGCTGGATCACTTCCTTTGGTCAGTAACAGGTCTGTGACTGTGTCATTAAGAAAAGGACTTCTTGCAAAGGAACAGCTTAATCCCAGGAAAAGGAAAGAGTAAAAAGGTTACATTAAGGGAATCAGGGATAATCTCTATCAATTACCCAGAGCCTTTCCTGTTGGGGAAGTCTCAAAAGAAGAACAGGAAAAGAGCTGGGTCACGATCCAGGTGCTTACGCTTTGTTTTATGATCCAGGAGTCTGGCAGTCTGGTTTGTGGGTAAGTTGAGAGAGCTGGAACAGCAAGTGCTGGGTAAACCGCCCCCCCCACCCCGCCCCAAACAAGCAGATAGTTGCAGAATATGCCAGTGTTGGCTTGACAGGCACCCAGCTATGGCAGGCACGGGGGGACTGGCTGGCACCGTTCTGAGGCTAACCAAGTCCAAGTGCGTACCCTCCAGGTGCCTGGGACATCTGAAAGGGCCAGTGAACCAAATCCAGAGACAGAGCCTGTTTCTTGGCCCCAGAGGCCGGTGAGGTCCACCCAAAGAGTGCCTGCAGTCCTCCTGTAGAGGGACAGAGGGGGGCTGTTAGGCAACAGTGACCTTGACTACGGTCCAGCTGAATCGATTAAGTGCCTCTCCGTCCTGGAATGGGATTAAAGAGCACCTAGTCCCACATCCTAGACTTGCAAAGGATACAGCGACTTCCCGAGGTCAGAGAATGCTGGCAGCAGGGGAGGGTGTTCAGTTCAGAGCTGACTGCATCCTGGCAACCCGGGCCCGTACTTTTTGAGTCCTTTAGGTTTTGTCATGTCCAAGTTTTTCTTTGGGGGCAAAAATCAAAACTGAGGGGAATCCAATGTTAGTTTTCCAAAAATAACGGAAAGATATATTTAACTAGCACCCATTACTAAGAACATAAATATTTTGCATATTATTTTAAGCAGCTGTTACTAGAACATTCCTGGACTGGGAGATCTGACGCCCGGTGCTTAAGGAGAGAACTGTTGAACTGACCCGTGAAAGGAAGGAGGTGGACTATAATGGACTTGTTAGCAGACAGGTGTACATCAGTTCAGAAAGGAGGTGGAGTCTTGAAGTGTAAATTGAGATAATTTCACATGTACTGAGTTCACTATTAAAGTGAGTCTTTTGGCCACCTGGGTGGCTCAGTAAGTTAAGCAAATGCCTTAGGCTCAGGTCATGATTCTGGGGTCCTGGGATCCAGTCCCACATCGGGCTCCCCCTGCTCTGTGGGGAGCCTGCTTCTCCTGCTCCTTCTGCCTGCAACTCCCCATCTTGTGCTCTCTCTGTGTCAAATAAATAAATAAAATCTTAAAAAATAATAAATAAAGTGAGTCTTTTGCATAATGACAGAAGGCCCCCAGCGTTACTGCATATGCTGGGATTAGGACATTTGCATAACTCAAACTTCTGAAACACAGAGTTGCACAAAGAGCCCAACCCCCCACTATCATGTGGGGCCCAGCCATCACATCCACAGCCCCCCATTCTCCTGATGGCATGGAGACAGGCTACCTTATGGTCTGATGATAGGCAGGGCCCAAGTAAGACTCAGAAATATCAGGCTCCCTGAGCCCCCAACCCCACTTGGGGTTCTAGCCTGGAGAGACAGTGTAGCCAGGATCAGGGCCTGACAGTCAAGAGGACATTAGGTTGGGGGTGGGGGGTGTCACATTAACAGCTAACAGATGAAGTTACAGATTAACTCATCACTAGCATTGGTTGGTTAATGTACAATTTGGTAGGCAAGTTCAATAGTCCTGGCCCAAGTTCAGAGTTAAAAAAAAAAAAAAAGAAAAAAGCAGCGTTCCCTTTCCTTATTTAAAATTTTAAAAATGATAAAAAGGAATAAACCACATACCCAACCAACACAGATAAATCTCAAGGTGATTATGCTGAGTGAAAGAAGTGAGGTTAAAGAGTACCTGTGTGTATAATTTCATTCATATAAAACTATAAAATTCAAACTAATCTATACTAGGCGAAAGCAAATAACGGTCATCTGGGGACTGGTAAGGAAGAGAGGGGAGGGATGGGAGGGGCCTCAAAGGGCCATGAAGGAGCTTTCTGGAATGATAGGAGGTTCACGGATTATGGTGATGGTTTCATGAGGGGTGTGGGAGTGTGTGAAAATTTGCCACACTGTACACTTCAAATATGTCCTGCTTATTCTATGTTTACTATACTCAATATAGAACTTAAATGGGGGTGGGCGGGTGAAGAATCCACAAATATTCTTTTCCTGTTATTTCTCTAATTTCTTAAAAGGAAATTTTGACACAAAGAACGCTTTATCATGTTATGCTGGTACTTTTAGTTAAGATAGGTAAATTCTAAAGCCAGTCTAAAAAAATTATCCAGGGGGTGCCTGGGTGGCTCAGTCAGTCAAGCATCTGCCTTTGGCTCAGGTCATGATGTCAGGGTCCTGGTTTTGAGCCCTGTGTCCGGCTCCCTGCTCAGCAGGGTGTCTGCTTCTCCTTCTCTCTCTACCCCTTTCCTTGCTTGAGTGTTCTCTCTCTCACTCGCTCTCTCAAATAAAGAAATAAAATCTTTAAAAAAAAAAAAGTTATCCAGATTGAGCCAGATAATATCTCCTTCTGATGCTCTAAAACGGTCTTTGACATCCTAAAACAAATGCACTCTCAGTGAATCTGGGTGAATGGCGAACGGAGGCCAGTAGCACAGTGCCTGTGTGGACTCTGGGAAGCAGGCAGATCCCAGGTCGGTAGGCATGAAAGAATATGTCTTCAACATAAAGATGATGGGGACTATGGAGGGGCCGGTGTGCACGTGTGTGTGTGTGTGTATGCACATGCACGTGCATGTGGCTGTCTCTGCACTTGCTACTACTACTGCAGTCAGGAGAGCCAGTGGCCTGATGGTTTTTGTTTTTTTTTTGGTTTTGTTTTAATTCCTGGTTCCCTTACTAAATTGAGGCCCTTAGGCAAACCTCTTCATCTCTGGTCCTCCATCTCCTCATCTGAAGAACTGAGACAGTGATAGGGCTTTGTTAGGTTGGTGCTTGGCATAGTTTGGGCACAAGGTAGGCACCAATTAATGGCACCTGTGATTACTATCCATTGATCCAGACCTAGATGAGTGATGGCACCAAGAGGTGTTGACTGTTGCAAGTGAGACAAAGCTGCTCTGAGATTGGGAACTCACATCTGAGTTTTGAACTGGGCATATCGATGTCTTTAGTAAATGCGTTAGCTTGAATGAATATGAATTGTCATGAATATGAGTGTCATTGTCGTCCCCTGTACTTGGGCTCTCATTTGGGGCAGAACTGAAACAATCTTCTCTACAATCAGATAGGTCATCAGAACTTAAAGTGCTCCACTGTGATCTTCAATCCTTCTTCGATGGAGAGTTACACGACTGACCCCAAGTATCAAAGAGCTCCTCCCACCAAGCATTACAAGAAACTCACCCCTGTCCCGGTAGACTGAAAAAAAATGGCCACAATACTTCTCCTATTCGAGAGCTTATTTCAATGGCCCTTGAATCGGGGTTTGGTGATGTGATCTGCTCTTGCCATGGGTTCATTAGCAAACACTCCACGCAGAGGCTTGGTAAGTGCCTTGCGCGGGGCTGGCCCTCTTCTGCTGCTGGAAACTCTGAGACTACCATGTGAAGAAGCCCGGGCTAGCCTCCTGGGTGCGGAGAGACTACATGTCAAGAGGGCACAGCTGTTCCGACTGAGGCCCCAAAGGAACCACCATCAGTCCAGAGACCAACCATGCTGCCTCTGCCCAGAACTGCTCAGCTGACCCACAGAATCAAGAACAAATGACAATGATTTAAGAACTAAGTTTCAGGGCAGTTTGTTAGGCGGCAAAAACCAAACAACACACCTGTGCTAAATGAAAACAGCACGAGATCACGCCCCTCACCTGGGATGTCCTCTGCGCTGTTCCACGACTCTGCTCATGAGCCTGCTTCTCTTCTCTAAAATCAGGTTTCCTTTGCTGTCTCTTAGAAGGTCTCCGCTTGCCTCTGGAAATTTCCAGACACTAATATCCTGTTTATATAGACACCTCTCTCCTCAATTCCTCCTCACTCTCTTTTACGGACTTCCCCCCTCCTCATCTCTTGTTCCAAGTTTTCCTTGAAGTCATGTCCCTTTCCTTGAAGTCGGTCCCTTTTCTCTTCCTAACAAGCCCATTCAGACTCTTGGTTTGAACCGATACTCCCACTTAATGGCTTCCCAAACTTCACCTCCAGTCCTGACCCTTTTCTTGAATTCCAGGGCTCCAACTCAGCACAGCCAAAACCAGTCACCAAGTTTCTCTCAAACCCACACCTCTTGTCTTGGATTAATGGAGCAGTCTTGGTGGCAGCCCAGACCCCTCTTCCTCTCTCCGCACCCAGGTTGCTCAGTTCCACATCCGTCCACAGTAGATCACTCTCAAGTAGGCTCTCTCCTTTCGCCTCCCTATCTCTACTCTTTTTCCCAGTCCATCTCATACATAATGCCAAGAGTTATCTTCTTGCCCTTTTCCGAGTCAAGTCCCAGCTCCTTATAGTTGATGTTCGAGACCCAACATCGTTTGGACTAGGTCTACCTGGCCTACCCCTCTCCCACTGTTGGCCTCCAAGCACTGTGTGCTGCAGCCACAGTTGCCCACCTCTGAACAATTAAGACACACAAATAACTTTCTTACTTTAGGTTATGCCTTTTACCTTAATTGCTCTCCTAGAGCCTTCTTTACCTATCAAAGTCATTCTCATACTCAAGGACCCACCTAAAAGCCTCCCCCTCTGCAAAGCCTTGCCCAATTTTCCCAGAACCATCTCTATACCACTGTAGCCTCCATGTGAGCCCCTCTTATGAACCTTTACTTCACTTGCCCTGATTAATGGAATGTAAGCAGACTGTTTTCATGTCCCATAGGCCTAGGATGGCCATTTGTCCTGCCCCTAGCATGGCCAGAGCAGCCCCACCCTATACTTGTTTTTCCACCATAATGAATAATAATGGAAACCCCCTTCCATTCTCAAACATGTCCTAGCTTGAATGACAAATAATAGGGCTACCCTACATTGGTCTTACAGCAGCTGACACAAATTAGAGGCATAAAAGTCCACTAATCCAACCCATCTTGGATCATTCTTCATATTTATTGACTGTCAGAAAACACTGATCTGTGTTCACACTTGATTCACTCAACCTTGTACAGATAACCTTGATGGTATTCCCCCAGCAGTTTAAGATCATACAACAGAGATCACAAACTCTGCCCACAGTGGCCGAGTATGAGACTGATGACAATGGATGTACTGCCATAGTGTGAGGAAAACAGCAGGGTTGGGGAGGGTGATCTGTGGCAGATGAGACAGTAGACACCTGTCTGATGGAAGCTTCTACCACCCAGGCTACCTTTAGCAGAGGGGCGGGGTACCAATATTGCCAGATAATTTTCTGCCACTCATCAGCTTGGCTACAAAGATCATTTGTGGGGGGAAGTACCACTGTCTGGGTTTTTTTAGAATATATAGGTCAGACAACCTTTCTTTCTAGGTGTTAGCTTTCTTTCCCCTCCCAAGTCTCTTAGAGGAAAACATGTGGCAGAGGTGACTTTACTGCCCCCCCTACTGAGCACAACCCCTAGGATGCTCTGGAGAGATTCACGTGGGAAGCTGTTGCTCCAGCTGAAGTCACAATGCTCTGTCTGATACAACAGCCCACTCTACTCATAGCTCACCGGAACCAAAGCCAGCACTCACTCAGCTGGGGCAAGTTCTTTAAATCAGAATATGTAAACATCTCATTTGAAACTCCCTGGTTAATCAGTAATCACTCTTAAATACTAAGAGGTCACTCTCATTTTAAGGAACAAATGCACTTCTGTTTCTATCGCCTCTTAACAGGTAATTTGCAAAAATCCCTAAATTCAAGCTCTATCTCAAGTCTCATTAAATTAACCTTCACTGAACAAGTGAAAGGATGGCCTCATTCAGGTTTTTCCTACTGTAATTATTCAGTGTTACCGAGACTTTACTTAGTAGAACAAATAAAGGAAGTGGGTTCTGGTATAACCTTTTATTTGCTAGAGCTCCCACCTCTTGCCCTAGCAAACCCTTGTTTTCTCATTCATTTTTTTCTAAAGAGAAAGTTCTTTAACACATTGCAACCTGTCTCCCTCCACGTGTTCATTTTCCTTAGGTGGTCAAATACCACCTCACGGGCCCAAATGCACCTGTCATAGGCTGGAAGGATACTTCCCTGGTCTAGTCTCTCAGTTCTCACGCAAACATGAGGTCAATGCACTGAGAAGCTCTGCATGAACCGTGACAATGACCTTTACCAGTACAGAAACATCATTTAGTAATGATCAGTTGACCTCTTGCAACATTATTTAGTTCGGAGTATAAGATACAACGCTTATCAGCCAAGCCAGTTTTAGTTTTAATCAGTTTTACCCCCTCCTTCTTCCTACCTTCTTCTTCCTACCTTCCTACCCCCTTCCTTCCCTTCTTAAAGTCACTGGAAGAGGGAAGGCATTCTGGAAGGAAGGATATCAACTGAAAGCAATACAATCCAATTGTGATTACACTTTCCTCCCTCCCTTCCTTCCTTTCCTTCTTTCCCTCCCTCCCTCCCTCCGGATTTCTTAGGCTATAACTGAGCATTAAAAAAATGGTAAGTTTTAGGCAATTATTAGAATAAAAGTTTTGCATATACACCTTTTTACATCACACAGCATATTATATAACTTTCAGAGGGTTTAAAAGCATTTGTCACAAAATAGTCAGGTAGATAGTATTTAATAAGATACCTAAAATAAGCACTTAACTTTCTGTAAGACTCGAATGCCCCCACTTTATCACTTAACAGATAAGACTTACATGGTAGCAAAGTGCTGTCTGATGGTTGGAAAATGACAGGTGTAACAGGAAATGAGAGCACACCCCATGAAGCAGATGAGCTGAAGACCAGACGATGAAGTTGGTAGATGTGCGGAGGCAGGCCAATTCCTACGTGGTGAGGGGTGTGGGGATGTCTCTCTTTTTTTTCTTCTAGGAACCTAGATTCTGGACAGCCCACGCAGAGAAAAAGAGAGACTCCCCAATCAGCCTCTCACTCATGTTTACTGGTCTAAAGATGCACACCACAGTCTGCAGCTAGCCTGGGTGTGTGTGTGTGTGTGTGTGTGTGTGTGTGTGTGTGTACTTGCTGGTTGCCTCTGCATCCGCACGACTGACCGTGAGCCCCACAAGGCCGTAGACGTATCTACTAGTGTCACCACTGTATCAGCAGCATCTAGCACACAGCCTGGGATACAGGAGGTACTAATGAACATACTAGTGAATTCCAGAGATGCAGTCTGTTCTTCTACACTGAGCTACCAAAGGGGGCTGCTTAGACTCAAGTTTGTTTTCAGCATAAGTGGGAGCCTGGGGCATCTTCATTTCTTGTCAAGTGACAGGGATGCAGTAAAATGGCCTGCGAGCTCCCATCTCCACCCTGGGCTGTTCTGGGCATCCCATACCCATCAGCAATCACATCACCCCAGCTGGCCTTACAGTTCAAGCAGCCCAAGGGCTACTGCTACGGAGGGAAGCAGCTGAGGGCATGCCGAGCAGTAGCAAATGACTTCAGATAACTGAGTAGCAACAAAGATGCTACTACTACTAATTGTCTTGTTCAAAAAAATGAAAACAAAGGATATTAAAAAGAAGGGAGCAGAATCCAAAAGCAAGGAAAACACCTGATAATTAGAGTGACATTTCTCAGCTCTTCCTAGGGACGATCTGGGCTAGGACCCTCACTGTTGTCACAGCAGCACCTGGGTTGTCTATATGACTTTCGGCAACACGGAAATGACCATAGAAGGAGAAATACAGGGCAGCAATATTTAGGGAACAAAAAATTAAGACTTTTGCACTGTCTTTTTCAGAGCACAGAGAGATTCTTAACATTATTAACAATGCTAGGCTGTCCTGGTGAAGACTACCACCAGTATTCCACGATGCCCATGGTTGCCTATGGAAGAGAATGGTGTGTGCTCTAACCCAGGCCCCCCCGGGCCCAATGCCTCCCCACCAACCCCTGGTCCTCATGCTAATGTAGTAAAAAAGTATTGTCATACATCTAGTATTATTAAGTTTACTCTATATCATCATGCTTATGGTCTACATAAGCAATCTAATAATCTGCAACAGATTTTAGTTCTTGACGTCTGAGTCCCTTTTCAAACCCATCATCATTACAAGCTTAGTAGATTCTTTTTTTTTAAAGATTTTATTTATTTATTTGACAGAGAGAGAGATCACAAGTAGGCAGAGAGGCAGGCAAAGAGAGAGGAGGAAACAGGCTCCCTGCTGAGCAGAGAGCCTGACACAGGGCTCGATCCCAGGACCCTGAGATCATGACTTGAGCTGAAGGCAGAGGCTTAACCCACTGAGCCACATGTACAATTAAAAGGTGACATGGAAATGATCAGCTTTCCCCCTGACCCCATCTTTTAGTTTGATACAGCTTTAAATTAGCTATCAGTATAACATAGTGAAGATTTCCGATAATGACAAGGGTAGAGTTGCTATCTCGTTCTGTCATTTAAGCACCATGCTTCCCAAAGAGCAACAGAATAAATCATGGACACAAAATAAGATTTTCTTTCGTCTTGTCTTTTTAGAAGGATCGAGGTGGCATTTAAAACCTCAGTTTTCTTTTTATTTCTCAGTCTACCTGTTTCCCAATGACTTTCTGTAGTTTCTACAAACACCACTGAAAATTAAACCAAGAAGGAAAAGCTGGAACAGGGACAGTGACTAGCACTGAGGTCACAGCACTTCACGGCCCTGGTTTTGCCAGGCAGCAAACGGATCGGGCCATTTATCTCCAAAGAGCGGCAGTGGCCTAACCACAAGCATAGAGTTGAAAAAGAAACATCTTGGGATTCCCTGAAACCTAACTTTAGACAGTGTGAGCAAGCTGGGGACTTCTGGGAATTAAATGCAGCGGACACATCCGTCCAGCACGTACCAACCAGGAATGGGTGGCTCTCCGGCAGCACTGGGCTCCCCGGCAGTACTGGGCTCCCCACCAATGGTGGTGGAGGGGGGTGGGCAGGGGTGGGTACAAACTATCGGTTAGGAATCTGTCGGTCTGTCCTTTTACCTATGCAGAAGCGGCACAACCACCATCTGGAGGCTCAACTTCAAAGTTCAAAGGACAGAACTGATGTGTGAAGAACTGAGGTGGCCCAGAGCGAGCTGGTCTGAAGTTAGCTTGGGGCCTGGACAGAGCTCTGTGTGTGGTGGCTACAGCCAAGTCTCTTCCCCTCCAGAGACTCAGTGCGTTTATCTCACGTGGAGTATCGAGCAGCTCACAGACTTGGGAAGAGTAAAGAAGAAGAAAGAAGACTCTTTGTGGACGAGCCCAGCCTGGGGCTCAGCACGGAGCAGAAGCTCAGGAGAAGCACCTTTCCTACATGTGACTCAAACATGTGTAACTTCCCCTCATCAATCCTGAAGTCACTTGGGCACAAGCATCCTGTAAGCAGCAGCGAACTGAACAACGAAGTTAACAGCCCTCTGGGAATGCGTTCGATTCGCGGGTGCATGAAATTCTCACGTGCCCTTCCCACACTTAGCAACGTGAAGGACAATGACTGTCTCCAGGATCGACTATCCTGAAAGGCTGAAAAGGCCCTTCAGTTGTACTTATTTTTTATCCAGAATTGTCTAAAACCAGTTCTATAGTTTACAGACAGCCTGATATTCTGGACCCAGAGAACACTGCTCATTTGCCTTTCTAGGACCAAAGAGACATTAAAAAAAGAGCGAGACCATCAGTTCTAAGCCCTTGAGGGGACCTGGGTGGGTCAACAATATCACCACCACAGACCTAAACTAAAGAGAACGGGCATGTGCAGCTTCTCTACATGATATCCGTGCATATCCGGGGGACTAACAGGTGATCAGTTTGAAAAAGAGCACAGCCCCTCCACCCAGATCAAACAGGCAAAGAAGCATGTGGAAGGCTGAAGAGGTAAGAGGGACCCACCACCCATTTCAAATCTGACCTTGGCCCTGGAGTCTCAGAGCGGCAGTTCTCCCTTAATTGCTTTGCATTTTGTTCTCACTTCTGTTCTCCTTTGGGACTTTACGAAACATCATGTGCAGTCTAAGCATGGATTTAAGTGTCTCACAGGGTGGGGGGTGGTATAAGATCCAACTTGGCCAAGAACTTCAAACGACCGGCCAATCCAGGTGACCCAGCCTCTCGGGCCCAGACCAAGCTCTTTGTTTTGGGTTAAGCTGGTGGCAGGGTCCCCCGGCTGTGGTGGGCCCACATTGTCGGCTTGTTGCTTCTTTCCCAAAAGAGGATCTTGTTACAAAGAGAAGCTGGAAATTTCTTTGCACACAAGCAGAGACATGGCGGCCCTGCAAAGGCCCCAGGGTAAGGATTAAAGAAAAACAAAATAGAAACCCTTCCATCTCTAATTAGGGTCTTCATTTGCCAAAGTGCCATTCCCCAGCAGGAGGATTTACATTCAGGCCGTTGCTTGGAGTTACTTGGAAAACCTCTCCCGGCAGGTTGGTTCCTCGGTTCGGGCTCCTTTGAGCCAACAGTTTCTGGTTACTTGGAGTAGAGCTGCCTGCATATTGTTTTAACTGGCCTGGCTTCTGCAGCCAGCTTAGCTGTGTGAACAATCTCCCATTCAGAATCCAAAGATAAAAGCACAGTTTGGTCAAAAAATCTTTTTTCTTTCTTTCTTTTTTTTTTTTTTTTAAACTTGGGAATTATAGGTTTTGGAGCTAGCATTATTTCTCTCATACACAAGAGTGTTTTTCCCCCTCCGCCTTGGTTCTCCGCCAGCAAAGGCTGCATCCTGGAGTCCAGCCAGCCGCCAGCCCCCACTTCCTTGCCATTCACACCGTGGGGCTGGTGGCAGCTGGCCATGGAGGCGGACAGGAGATCCCCATTTACAAGAGGTTCACCACAGAATAGTGTAGTCAGCTTGCCGGACCCCTGTGGCCAGCCTAGGGCACGTTCTGGCCAGTTCCTATCATTCTCTGTATCTACAATAGCACATCCTCTAACATATCGAGGGTCTGGCCCAAGAAGCAAGATTTCTCTCCCTTTCTGGAATTCTCAGGACAAGAGTACATCACACACCAAGGGTGAGTAGTGAGACATGTTTGTATAACTTTCTATGTGTTCAAAAAAACAAACAAACAGAGAAAACACCAAAGGCACAGGCAACAAAAGGAAAAAAAAAAGTGGATTTGATTAAGATTAAAAACTTTTCTTCTAATCAAAGGATACTTTACAGAGTGAAAAGGGACACAAAGAGTAGGAGAAAATATCTGCAAATCATGTATACCAGAGAAGGGGTTAACAGCTAGAATATAGAAAGAACCCCTACAACTCAACAACAATAACAATAACAATAACAACAACAACAACAAACCCAACTTGATTAAAAACTGAGCAAAGTGCTTAACAGGCCTCTGAGGAAGATACACAAACAGCCAACAAGCACATGAAAAGATGTTCAGCATCATTAGTCATTAGGATATGCAAATCAAACTGCAATGACAAACCACCTCATACCCCTCTTAAGATGGCTATTATTAAAACAAAACCCAAACCGAAAAACAATCCTATCAGACACCAAGAAGTGCAGAGAGGATGTGGAGAAACTGACATCCTTGTATATTGCTGGTGAGAATGTGAAATGGTGCAACTATTATGGAAAATGTTATGGTGATTCCTCAAAGAATTAAGCATGGAATACTGTATGATCCAGCGATTCCATTTCTGGGTATATATATCCAAAGGAATTGAAATCCTTGGGGTGCCTGGATGACTCGTGGTTTTGGCTCGGGTCGTGATCTCATGGGTCATGGGAAGGAGCCTCCATGATAGCTTCACGCTCAGCAGGGAGTCTGCCTGAGGACTCTCTCTCCCCCTCCCCCAACTCATGCCCTCTCTCTAAAATAATCTTTAAAAAGAGAGAGAGAGAGAGAGAGAGAGAGAGGGGAAAGTAGACTCTTTTTTTTTTTTAAATATTTTATTTATTTGACAGGCAGAGATCACAAATAGGCAGAGCGGCAGACAGAGAGAGAGGGGGAAGCAGGCTCCCTGCTGAACAGAGAGCCCGATGTGGGGCTTGATCCCAGGACCCTGAAATCATGACCTGAGCCAAAGGCAGAGACTTAACCTACTGAGCCACCCAGGTGCCCAGGAAAGTAGAGTCTTAAAGAGACATCTGTATACCTGTGTCCACCATCACAACAGCCAAAAGGTGGAAACAACCTACATGTCCATCGACAAATGAACGCATAAACAAATGCGGTATATACATACAATGGAGTATTATTCAACCACAAAAAGGAAATTCTGATACATGCTATAACAGGGATGGATCTTGAAGACACCATGCTAAATGGAAAGCTTACAAAAGGACAAATTTTAAATGATTCCAATCTATATGACATACCTAGAGTAGTCAAATTTAGAGAGACAGAAAGGAGAATGGTGGGTGCCAGGGGCTGGGGAGGGGGGATGCGGAGTTAGTGTTTAATGAGACAGTTTCAGCTGGAGAAGATGAAAGATCCAGGAGATGGACGGTGGGGATAGCTGCACAACAGTGTGAATGTACTTAATGCCACAGAAATAAATGTACACTTAAAAATGGTTAAAACGGGGACGCCTGGATGGCTCAGTGGGTTAAAGCCTCTGCCTTCGACTCAGGTCATGATCTCAGGGGTCCTGGGATCGAGCCCCACATTGGGGCTCTCTGCTCAGCAGGGAGCCTGCTTCCCCCTCTCTCTCTGCCTGCTTCTCTGCCTACTTGTGATCTCTCTCGCTCTGTCAAATAATAAATAAAATCTTTTAAAAAGTGGTTAAAACAGTCACTTTTAGTTACTTACACTGAACGGCAATTTGGGGGGAGGGAGTGGATTCAGGATGAAAAGAATTCGCGCACAGAGAAGGAAAATTGGAGTCCTGTTTATGTTTTATGTTGACTGGGCAAGTTCCACCAAGTACCACTTTAGCTCATTCCTGTAAAAATTCTCTTGGATTTTACATTTTAAGGTCTCTAATACGCTAAGTTGTATCCCTCTCTTTTACTTAAATTGCCATAGAACAGCAATCTACGGCAACATCACAGAAGTGCCCAAACTGGCAATCTATTTCTAGACTTAAGCACGTCCTGTTCCCTCTGCTGGGAACACGTTCCCCTCCCCTCCACGGCATGCTCCTATTCTGCACACCTCTTCAAAGATTCCCTGGAAATGACTTCTCTGCCAAAGGGATCTTCTGATAAAAAC
The DNA here is from genome assembly GCF_010015895.1 of Lontra canadensis. NCBI lineage: Eukaryota > Metazoa > Chordata > Mammalia > Carnivora > Mustelidae > Lontra > Lontra canadensis. The sequence goes on along the minus strand of NW_022631081.1, from coordinate 3,386,249 downwards.
AGGAGGCCCCGTTGAGTCACTCTCTCTGACTGGCCCTGGGATACATCATGCATTATTTCTGCTCCTGCTGGCCCTGCTCCTCTGATTTCCCCCCTCCATCCCTTCCTTACCCCAAGCCCACCCATTCTTCAAAGTTGAGTTTCATCTCTTCGGTGAAGCCTTCCTTGCAAACATGCTACTGGGCCAGAGAAAAATCCAGACTAAGCCCAGACCTGAAGGAGTCCCTCCCAGTTCTCTCCCCATGATGGCCTTGCTATGCCTAAAAGGGCGGTTGGAGCCCCACTGGATACTCCAGAGCTGTGTGCTGAACCTCAAGGGACCAGGGCAACAAGGGCAAAGAAGGGTTTGGGTAGCGAAAATTCAATATCCTATACACATGCATACCATAAAATACAAACCCTGGCCCCATAGCTGAATAAACCCTCTTGGTTAACAGATCAACTGGTCACCTAGATTATCACTGCCACACAACTCGACTGGAGAATCAATTGCGAGTGGTGAGAGACATCCAATTTCTTAATCCTTCTAGTAAAGCTGCCAACAAGAACAGTCGTTGGTGTGACCAATGAAAAACCAATAATCTTCTTCTGAAGAGCCAGGACATTCAAGCCAAGGGTCATCACCGATGCACTCTTCACCTGCACGGATTCCAGTGGTACCCAGTCAATCCCACGCCCCTCCACCATTTAGCTCTGTCCCGAGGACACACAGAAAGTACACACAGAAAAAGGCAGGGGTACCTGGGTGGTTCAGTGGGTTAAAGCCTCTGCCTTCAGCTCAGGTCATGATCCCAGGATCCTGGGATCGAGCCCCATGTCAGGCTCTCTGCTCAGCAGGGAGCCTGCTTCCCCATCTCTCTCTGCCTGCCTCTCTGCCTCCTTGTGATCTCTGTCAAATAAATAAATAAAATCCTTTAAAAAAAAGAAAGAAAGAAAAAGGTACTCATTCTTTAAGCCTTGAAGAGCCATATCCAAGTTAGACAGGCTTGACAGTGGAGAAAAAGGAAATATATAAAACCCAGAAGGTTCAAGTGAATCTGAACCCTAATCCCTCTTTCCTAGTTTCTTCAAGACACATGCCTGACACCTCAAAGAGCTAAAGTTAATCATGCCACTGTTAACTTCTACATGTCAAGTCAGGGAAAGAATCTGGAAGGAGTTAGCTCAGAACATGGAGTGGGGGGGGAGTCATCATCTCCACGGAGACCACGCATGATCAGCAAACTCCAGATTCCATGTCCAGGCTCTGAACGGTCTTGGATCTTTAACTCCCACGAGTAAGAATACGATTTGGAGCATGGATTCTGCCCACCAAATGGGACATGGTGGTGAGGACATTTTTTTAATATAGAGAAACTGTGTCATCCTCACAGGCCCTCCTGCATTGTCTGAGCATACAAGTGAGAGAGGTACAATTTCAGATAGTTTTATAAAAAAGGAAAGAAAAAGAGTTTTTGTAGAAGGGCAAAGGGAGCCAAAGAAAAAGAGGAGATATGACCAAAGTATTACAAAAGGTAAAGATTGGTAGGAAACTGACAGCTCAAGAAACCTGATTTCCCACAATGCTCTCTGTAGCTCGATAAGCCCAAGGCAGAAGTGAACACCCTGAGCTCCAAGCGAGGAGGGCTGGCTTGGCATCTAAAACACCAGCTCTTCACGGGACACTGACCTTTTAATTCCAGCATCAACATGTAGCAGCCCCCCAAGACCATGAAACCACCGATTCTCTCCACTCAGATGTGAGAGGCTTCATTCCTTTGCACTGTTCAATAAATGAGCAAAAACCAAGTTCAAACCTGGTGGGCATCTGTGGCCCAGGAGGAGTGAGCACAGACCCCGAAGACCCTGGGGCCAGCTGAGACAGTTCCACATGGTGTCCGGGGTCCACTACCTGTCCCAATTCAAACCTTCCTCTTCTTTCCCCTCTACCATCCCAAAGGAGGCCGCCTCTTCTCCTTGCAGGGGCTTAGGCTCTGCTCTCTTCTTTAATTTCAGAAAGACTCCCAAACTCTTACCTGTAATCTCCACATCCCATCTAAACCTATGAGGGCGCACGTGAGACCCGTGGGCCATGGTGCGTGCACAAGCACACGGTCTGCTGAGGGGGACTTCTGGGAGGTAACACGGCCTCAGTCGGCGAAGGCAAGGTTTTCCTCCCGGCATGCAAGGGTCAGAGGCCTGGCTCGGAGGAGCCACTCATTGTGTGGCCGCCTGGGGCAGGCAGCAGCAAGCGCTGGGAGGGGAAAGGTTCCCTTTGAAGCACATGGCGCTAAGAGCTTCCCAGTGACCATGGAAACAGGCACAGTGGGTTCCCAGCCTGAGAACCAGGGAGAGCAGCCGTGATTCAAACACAAAACACACACAGAGTCTGAAAAGCAGAGACAGGAGGGGCCGGTGTGAGGGGCGGGCAGCCCGGGCTGGCAGGAACTGAGCGGCTCCCTGGTAGGAAAATCTGGCCAATGAAGCCGAGTAGGTTCACGGGGTTTCCTTTTCATTCGAGGCTTTCTTCTCGCTCCCGTCATTGCCCCTCGGGTCCTATTCAGCACCTCATCAGATCAGTAGAGCCAGGCCTTTGGCTGGCCTGCTGGCGGCAGGGCCTGGAACCGGGGCGGGAGGTGATCAAAGGAGCCGCCAGTGCAGCCGCCACCCTCCTCCCTCCTCCCTGCCCCTCTGCTCGGCCTCCTCCTCGGATGAGGCCCTGCCAAGGTGATCCGGTGGAAGCCACTGGGGGAGGGCAAGGAAGAGAGGCAGCTTCTATGTCTGCCCTTCCGTTAGAAGAGACACAAAGCACAGCTTGACGGAGACACGCCACGAGCAGGTCAGAGCTCCCTCCTTCTGGGATGTCTCTGTTCTTAAACCAGGCAACAGGGAAGCCACCTAGACAGGCAGGCATGGGCCGTGCTTGGATGCCCAGATCCCGAGCCCAGAAGACTAGCAGCCCTGAGCCATGCTGGGTCCTGGCCCTCTTGCCACAGCTGTCAGCCTCCCAGGCCCAGAGGTGGACGAAGTCACACTGAGGCTGGTTTCTGAGACTCTGTGCCCAGTTTCTTCATGGTTCTGATTTTTAAAAGGGGAGAAAAGGCTCTCTGGGAATTTTTTCCGCCCGGAAGAGGAAGCGTTAGGATTAGAATCTGTGGAGGACAGATCTCCTGCTTACTGATGAGTATCTTTCTCTCGGGTGGGACTGGATCAAAGCCCAAGTGTCCCACCTGGCACAGGGCCAGGCAGGACCAGAGACAGAAGCGAGCCGGCTTCTCAGCTGGGCCTTGCAGCCGGCACCCCGCAAGGGGGCCTCCGGCCCTGACCAGTGTCTCTGGAGGAAGGCAAGTGTTTGGACAGGCCTGTAATTTGAGAAGCCCATTAGGTGCATTCTCCCTTTCTTACCTTTGTTGGGCTGCCAAAATATTTACTTGACTTCTTAACTCTAAATCTCTGAAACACACCTGCATTGCCTAAAACAGGCAATTTTCTTATTTTCTCCTTGCACAGAAGAGAGCCCAACCTCAGCACAGATGACGAGCGCGGGGCCTGGTCAGAGATGCAGCTTTGAACAACAGAACTGCTTCTGAAGAGACGGGTGTACAGTGGGGTGTGGGGGTGGGCAGGGTGGAGTTTGTGGGGCAGCGTGAACAGTTGAAAGCAATTCCACAGGTAATCCTTTTGCAAAACAAACTGATTCTATTTTGACCTTTAGGGAAGAGTCCATTTCCATGCCAAGTAAAAATTCTGTATGGTAGCCAACTACACTTTTTTTTTTTTTTTAAATCACAATCATGTTATAAAAGCCAACAGCATTGTAATACCAGCAGAAGGACTGAAGACTGTATGACAGGAAACATGCCGTGCTCAAACAAAGAGTATTTCGGATGATATGAATGACCCAGAATAACTCCCCCCCCCCTTTTTTTTTTGCCTTTTCTTGGTGCTTCTGGCATCATAAAAAAGAACTTGGGAAACCAGTCTCGGTTCCAGTAAGTGTGAAGTCGCTGAGCAACCGTCTCCCCTTGCCACGTGCGCCTGTCTATCTGCTCCCACTCCTGCCAGGTACTGTCTGAAGCACGCACTTGCCGAAGGCTGCATGGCCTGAAGTCAGCCCTTCCAGACAGGCTGTGGTTTCTGAAGAGAACTCGACAGAAGGTTGAGTTGCATGGGTTGCGTGCCCGTGGGTGCTGTTTTTAGGAGCACAGAATCCTGGTCGATGACCACCCCCCACCCCCAAGGCACCTACACCCCCTTCTGAGAACAAGAGACCAGCCATTAGTGAGAGGAATTATTTTCAGTCTGGTGCTCATCAGCAGACCTTGGAGAGAAAAATTATTTTGGAAACACTTGCTAGATGTTGAACATTCTAAAACAGGCCCTTTGAGCTGTTATCTTTTCAAAGGCACTATAAAGCACAGCGGGGGTGGGAGTCTTACTGACAGCTGTCACTAGCCTACATCCTTTCTTTCGCATTTCAAAAACCGCACCTCTCTTACCTTTATTTTGACAGACTGTCTCGTCTTCTCCACTTAGACCTGATGGAATAGAATCCTAAAGCCATAAGAAATGGGACCCCTAGGGCTGGTCAGCAGGACCATCTGCATTCGTGGGCACTTGCTAGGATTTTAGGAAGTGGCAGGCCAGTATCTTCCAGAACCATTATCTTAAAAAAAAAAAAAAAAAAAAAAAAAAAAGGAGGAGGAGGCTGGGCAGTAGCTCTGCTGTCTTTCCATATTTTCAACCCAGCCATTTCAGCTACTAAGCTGGAACTGAAGTCCTGACCACTGGCATGCCTAGTGGTCTCTCATCCTCCTGCCATAGGATGTGTGGAGACTGCTGTGGTTAGATGTCCCAGGTGAAATCAAAGTATCCAGGAAAGCAGGACCAGCAACATAGAGAGATCAATGCTTCCCGGCCCTCTGATAAGTTTAAGCTTCCACAGAGAGAATAAATTCTTATTACAAACCCTAGAAGGTCCTTCAGTATATGACCATGTAAAATACCACAGTAAGGACAACTATGAGGTCTCATATCTAAGATATAATAACAAAAGCACAAGCAACCAAAGAAAAAAATGGATCAGGTGGACTTCATCAGAACTTAAAAATTTTGTGCAGTAAAGGCCATCATCAAGAAAGTAAAAAGAAAACTCACAGAATGGGAGAAAATATTTACAAATCATATCTCTGATAAGGGATGTGTATCCCTTATATATAAGGATATATAGAGAACTCTTATGACTCAGTGGTAGATAAATCATGAATTTTTAAAAAATGGACAAGGGAGCTGAATAGACACGGTTCCAAGGAAGATATACAAACTTCCAATAAGCACATGAAAAGACGCTCAACATCATTCACCACCGGGGAAATGCAAGTCAAAACCACAATGAGATACCACTTCATACCCACTAGGATGCCTGTAATCAAAAAGACAGATAATAACAAGGCTTGGCTAGGATGTGGAGAAATCATACACTGCTGGTGGTAATGTAGAATGTGTGGCCACTTTGGGAAACAGTCTGGCAGTTCCTCAGAAGGTTAAACATAGTTACCACATGACCCAGCAATTCCACTCTTAGTTGTTTACCCCGGGAGAAATGAAAACCTGTCTACACAAACTCTGGTAAACAAATGGTCACAAACGTATTATCCTTAATAATTGAAAGGTTGAAGTAATCTAAATGTCCATTCACTGATAAATAAGCAAGCAATAAACAACATACAATGGAATATTATTTGGCAATTAAAAAAATGACACAGTGGGGGCACCTGGGTGGCTCAGTCGATTGAGCGTCTGATTTTGGCTTGGGTCATGATCTGAGCAGGTCCTGGGATCGCCCCGGTTGGGGCTCCCTTCTCAGCAGGGAGTCTGCTCCTCCCTCTCCCAATGCGCTTAGCCCCGCCTGTGCACGTTCTCTCTAAATAAATAAATAAAATCGTTTTTGAAAAAATGACATACTGATGCATGCCGCAGCATGGAAGGACCCTGACAAAAGAATGTCTAGACACCAAAGAGCACATATTGAATGATTCCTCTGGTAAGAAATGTCCAGAAGGAAAGGGAAATGACTGTGAAAGGATAAGGGGTATCTTCTGGAAATGATGGAAAATCACGTATTTGATAATAGACTTGTATCTATGAGAGACAAAGAACAGGAAAATACTAAAACTGATGGGGGTGATGGCTGCGCAATTCCATGAATACACTAAAAACAACTGTACATTTAAAAAAAAAACGAGTAAACCTTCACAAGACAACAACCTGATCAGCCATTTCTGTTCTGTTTCTGTACAGAGTCGATCTGAATGCATATTTCCAAAACAGAACTGGGTAGGAAAGTTTTGGTGGTGAAACAATCTTGGACAACCTGAAGTTGAAATAGGCTGTTTAGTTGGTTTTAACCACAGCGTACATTTCCTAATAAAAAATTATGTGTACACTGGGGCGCCCGGCTGGCTCAATCTATACAGCATGCAACTCCTTATCTCAGGATCCCGAGTTCGAGCCCTGTGTTGGGTGTGGAGCCTACTTAAAAAAAAAAAAAATTATGTGTGCATGCTGAAATGGAGTGAAACTTGGTTATGGCAATTGTGACAATGAACATGGGACATGAAAGCAACTCTCCAGGCTGACAGTTGGGGCAGGGATATGATGCACTGGGTGAGAGTGGATGAGGATTAATTAGGATTCCCTGGTCTAAACAGCACAAAAAGGCATCTGCTTTGTTGATTTACCAACGAATTCTTTCTAGTGAGTTCACACAAGCATATTCCACTTAGCTCTGGAAATACATTTGAAAACAACAAAAATGCTAAACTCTTAAAAAAATAAAACAACAAAAATGGAAACAGTATGGTACAGGCCCAAAAAGGGACACGGAGTTTATTTGACAGGAGGTACTACAGAATATGACCCTACTCTAGAATTCAGGAGAACAGAGTCAATTACTTTTTTCAAGAAGGAAGATACATAAAATGAAGGAAATGACTTAAAAGGGGTTGGAAGAACTTTGAGAGACACAGACACTTCCTGATATTACACATCAAAATAAATTTTGAGTGATTTAAAGATGTACTACCTTAAAAGGAAAACAGTGATCACAGAAAAAGTAGAAAAGGCAAAAATAACTCTAAGTTTGCAAGAGAGGGAATAGAATAATTAAGTTTAGCAGCAAGAGAAGAAATCATTAAGGAATCACGATCACATAAAATTTTTAAACTCCTGCATGCCAAGAAAGCTAAGCAAATAAACAAAGATAAAATAAAATGGACAGATAAGAAAAACTCCAAAAGACAAGGAATGAATACATCACTAGGAAAAAAAAAAAAAAAATCGGGGTGGCTGGGTGACTCAGCTGTTTAAGTGTCTGCCTTCTGCTCGGGCCCCGATCCCAGGGTTCTGGGATTGATTCCCATTATCAGGCTCCCTACTCGGTGGGGAACCTGCTTCTTCCTCTCCCTCTTCCCTCCTGCTCATGTTCTGTCTCTGTCTCTCTCTCTGAAATAAATAAATAAAATCTTAAAAAAATAATAATAAAACTAAAAAAAATCTACATTAAAATCCATCCTTATAAAGAGGCAAGGGGCCTGAACAGAAAATTCACAAGACAGGAAATTTAATTAGTAGATGGAAAAAAGCTTACTTAGAGTTTAACATTTGCCAATAATCAAGGACATGCCAATAAAAACAATAAAGTACTATTTTTACCTTTCAAATTACTAAAAAAAAAATGGATTAATGATAATGGTCAATGTTATTAGCATTGTTTATGTGAAAAATGATTTTTTTTTTTTTTGATAGGATAAACTGAGGAACTTTCCTGGAGAGCACTTTGTGTTTGCCTCAAGAGTCATAAACAATGTTCATATCCCTTGATCTGTAATCTCCTCCTCGAATACTACCATAAGGGACTAATTCAAGGAGATGGGCGGGGGGGAAGCCAACCCTACATAAAGAAAGGTTTCAGTGTGGTTTATTTGTAAGGATTAAAAATAAAACAGAAGGTATTTAGATATTAAATCCTGGGGTAAATGGTCAACTAAATCATGGTCTGTCATAGTAAGCAGCCATTAAAATGATAGGTTATGAAAATAATAGCAAATTGGTAAAATGACTACATTATTAAGTTCAAAAGGCCAAATAGATGTGTGCCTTCATAATAATTACATTAGAAATCAGGCTCAGAGGAGAACACTGGAAGGGCATAAACTAAAAGTGAGAGTACCTGTGTTAGAGCAGACAATCAAAGGGTTTTTTCCCCCTTTTATTTTTAAATTACCCACAATTAATGATTTCATGCAACAAACATTTACTGACTGCTTACTATATGTACTTTGCACTGTTCTTGGCATCAGGAACATAAAAATGGTGGTCAAAATTATTATACTGCTTACATACTTAAAAAAAAAAAAGGGACAAAGGGACCAGAAAATTCTGTTAGTTACAGAAATAGTAAAATGAATGAGTGCTATATTTTGGGTGTGCTTTTAAAATTAGAGGCAATAAAAACTGTTAAAATCCTATCAACTGAAACTCTGAGAAAAGGAAAAACACTAAGAAAATAACTCACTTTTGAAAACCAAACTACTATGTTTATAAAGAGATGAGAAAGAAAGCTTTTCAAGCTCAAGACTTTAAAATTTGGTTTCTAAAAATCAAGCCAAGGTAACAAAAGTTCCTTGCATATTTCACATTCTTTTCTCTGAGATTCATTTAAGAGTTGATATATTTGTGAAAATCCATCAGCATTAGGTTAATGTGTAATGGTGGAAGCCCAGGGCCTTTATACATCCCAAGAAATAGTCTTGAATTCTTCAGACTAACTAGATTTTTATTTTACCCAACAGGGCTTACGACAACTGGAATGTGTTGAAACACTTATTATTTTTATAACTAGCAAAAATGATGCAGAATTTAAAGTATTTCAGTATCCCAAAGGAATTGTTTAGACTGCCTCCAGCTTCAAACCAAGCACAAAAAGCATTAGTCAGAACATCCAACCCAATGTCTGATTTGGAAAACCAGAGCGCCAAGACAGAAATGGTACCTTTCAACAAATAAAACATGGTACTTTTGGGAAAGAAAAACACAAAAGACAGATTAAGGAAAAGAAATTGCTTTTGTCTGCAGCCTACCATGATCCTGTGACCAAGATTAGCAGCCGGGATCTCGTCAACGTCCCCATTCCTCCAGCTTCCAGACCCAGTGGGGTGCTCTCCTGCACAGGTGCAACCTAAATGTTCTAAAATGTGCAATGGTCCAACCACGTGTGCAGGTTTTCCAGGGTCCTGGTAGACTGTAAACTGACGACATGCAACCACTATCGAGACAGCCCCCAAAATGTGAGATGCCCATGGCCATGGCCATAAACACTTTTGAGTGACTGACAGCCCACTGTTGCTTATTTGGGCTAACTCACACATGTGACCGGGCATGTGCAAGACCCCTCTGAGAACAGAGAACAGATGGGACTTTGGGGCGTATCTCCAGGTATGAGGGATTCAGGTCACCCGACATGGGAAAGGTATTAGACATATTATAATGACTTATGCTGGGTTCTAACTTCTTCATACTTCAAAATGGCCTCTCAAAGGTTGACGAGAACAGGAGCTATATTCAATGGGCTTTTCTGCCGGCCTGTAACACTCCCAGTTTCCTAGGACAGCCTCATTTGTGAGAGCCTGGTTCAACTGGAGGGGACAACAGCCAGAAGGAGTATCCACAAGCCAGGCTTCCCCCAGTCCGGGGAGGTGGCCAGCAGCCTGTGCTCCTCGCATTGGCAGACACATCATTTGTTCATTTGTCTCGTCGCTCACTCTATCTTCAAAATTCCCTTAAGCCTCTCAGTGGATTTCAAATGATGGTTTTGGTTAGCCTTTTATAGCTAAAAATGTTGTGGATCTACTCAAAAAAAAAAAAAAAAGGTATTGTGCTTAATATAGCCTTTTAACCAAGAGGTTCCTGGAAGATTTAGGTAGAGAAGAAAAGCATCAAATTAAGAGTTTGTGATTTTTACATCAGACACGTGACCTTAGGAGAAAAGTTGGTATTCCCTGAGTTTTTTCCTTTTTCCATTCATATCATGCCAATCTTTTCCTCCTGATCTGATTTCTTTTACTAAGTTCCTTTCCTGCTTTCCTTTTTAACCAAATATGGGAGGTATTTACCCAAGTGTTCCCTAAAAATAAATCCAAAGAGCCTTCCAAACTTCCTCTCCAACAACAAACCCACCTCAGCTCACCTTAGAAAAAGGACTTTCATCCGCTTGGTAGGAGCAAGTATAGAGAAGGAAGGAAACTGATATTTGTGGAGAATTCACACATTCCAAAAACTTGACATACGTCATTTTTTTAATCATCACAACTATCTTGACAGAGATATGGAGGCAAAGAGAGATTAAGTGGCCTGAAGTTACCCAGCTACTACCGGAGTGGAAGCCGCAGTCTCTTCACTCTTAGACCACACGGCTTGCTTCAAGATCCAGGCTCTCTGCACTGCTCACATGGAAACACGAATGTGCTCGAACACTGAACATGCACTTCACCACAACATACCACAAAGGCTACCATGGCATTATACTGGAGGGCAGTGGGGCAGGGAAGAGAAGGAAAGAGGAAGAAGTAGAATTTAAGGTCTTCTTTGGGAGAGAAAATATGTCCATCATAAGACAGGGTGCCTCATCTGTGACACCACTGACATCTGGGGCCAGATGGTTCTTTGTTGTGGGGGGCTGTCCTGGGCGCTGTTAAGATGTTGGGTAGGATCCCTGGCTTCTAACCACTAGGTACCAGTGGGACCCTAATCACTATCCCCAATCCCTCCCGGGAGGGAGGGAGACCAAAATGTCTCCAGATATGGCCAAATGTTCCCAGGGCTGGGAGGGAGGGCACACCTCCAGGTGAGAACCACAGCAATAAAGGACTCAGATAACATGCTCGGAGGTCTGACACAAGTAAATGCCCACAAGCACATGGTGCTCCCAGCAATACCCTGGCAACACAGTATAGTCACAGTGCCCCATGTTTCCCTGAATGGAGGAGGCCAATGCCTGTGATGGGGGGCAGCTGCCTTCTCCCCTCTCCCACATCGAGTCAGACTCCAGTCCTACCGTCCTGCTGGAGACGGGAATCTCATACTGAAGAGTGCTAACTGGGTCTTGGCCAGGCCATTCAGGTACCCAAGGAAATGCATTCTGTGATCAAAAACCCCAATGAGGGGGCGCCTGGGTGGCTCAGTGGGTTAAGCTTCTGCCTTCAGCTCCGGTCATGATGCCAGACTCCTGGGATCGAGCCCTGCATCCGGCTCTCTGCTCGGCAGGGAGCCTGCTTCCTCCTCTCTCTCTGCCTGCCTCTCTGCCTACTTGTGATCTCTATCTGTCAAATAAATAAATAAAATCTTAAAAAAAAAAAAAAAAAAGAGATCGCTTTAAAAAAAAAACCAACCAACCAAACAAACAAACCCCAATGAGAAGGGCAGGCTAGAGGATAAAAACCCCCCCACCTCAAACCCCCCCCTTCACACCTACAGGCTCTTAAACAACCCTGCAGTCTGATCCAAGTTGCCACCAGTTTTTGCCTTAAGGAAAGGCCTACCTAGTTAAGCTCTGTTATCGAAGGTCAAGGCTGAAGGTCATATCCCAACGCAAGTCTCAAAATAGTAAGATCTTTATTACTTATTAAGTTCTTTAAGTTCATTGTTCAGTTATTTGTTATTAAATATGGAAAACAGCAACCCATTGGTTTTATTCCAATTATTTAAACTTCAGAACCAACACTCTTTGACTCTGATATGACAGAACAGAATAATTTCATGACAACACGTTCATCTCTAGTTCCTGCATCGTCCGTCTCCTAGTTTCTGCTCATTTCTGCTAACTTTGTTTTTTTATTTTTTGAGAGAGTGAGTGCCGTGGGGGACAGGCAGAGGGAAAGGAAAGACAGAATTTCAAGCAGCAATTTCAATTTCAACCCTGATGGGGGTCTCGGTCCCAGGACCCTAAGATCATGACCTGAGCTGAAATCAAGAGTCAGAGGCTGGGGCACCGGAGTGGCTCAGTGGGTTAAAGCCTCTGCCTTCAGCTCAGGTCATGATCCCAGGGTCCTGGGATCGAGCTCTGCATCGGGCTCTCTGCTCAACAGGGAGCCTGCTTCCCTCTCTCTCTCTGCCTGCCTCTCCACCTACTTGTGATCTCTGTCTGTCAAATAAATAAACAAAATCTTAAAAAAAAAAAAAAAAAAAAAAAGAGTCAGAGGCTTACCCGACTGAGCCACCCAAGTGCCCTTCTCCTAACCTTTCATCAGGGCTTTTCCCTCAGCCAAGCTCTAGGAGATGATCTTTCCGTGGGGATGTCATGCTAGTTCAGTGCACTCAAATCTCTGATCTCCTCTTATAGTCTCGAAAATTAAGAACCCCAAAGAACTTCTGTTTCTGCATGTTATATCTACTGATATTTGCCATATTAAGAATTAAAACTAAGAAATATTTATTTAATTTTAAGGAAACTCTATACCCAACGTGGGGCTCAAACTCACCACCCTGAGATCAAGAGTCATATGCTCTACAAACTAAGTCTGCCACGCACCCCAAAACTGAGAAATCCTTAAAACATAGAATACTCGAGCACACGTTCCCTTAGTGAACAGAACAATGAAGTCACCACACAAAATGATGCCTCTGGAGAAGCCCACCATACAGTTGTGAAGGAATGAGTGATTCAGCAGGTGGTATCATAGCGTTATTATGAAAACAGCTCCAGTCTTCTGAGACCATTGATGGTAATACCTAAGGGTCCCCTGATCATACTGTGAGAACTTCCATGCTAGATCAACACTTACACAATGATTTTACCGGCTTTGACTTTTATCAGAGAACCCAGAGAAACAATGGCCAGAAAAGTAAAGCCCTGGTGCAGAAAGGCTTGGCCATTTGTCATCATGGAGTGACGGTCCCCTGGATGATTCCTTGTCCATTAAGGACCAGCTACCACCTATCACTGTATTATACATCAGGTTCTGTTTAGTATTAGGTGAAGAAACTCAAACATATGTGGGTGGCAGTTAGTGTCACTTTCCTGTTTTCTGCTATGGCGTGAAAAGAGAATACAAAGAATTCCGTTTTTCCCGAACTCCCTATTGTGGGAATCACTCCATGAAGGACATTTTCCTGGGGGTAGCCTAATGGACAAAGGGGGTTTGGTCTCTGTCCTCACTGCTCCTGGAACCTCTCTAGAACGCCCCTTACAGGATTTCAGGGTTTACTTTCCGCCGGGACCCAGCAGACGCGAGTATCACTCACGGTGGGATCACGCGCCATCGCTTCAGGAACCAAATGCTTCCTTTCTCTACACCCACTGCCATCAAACTTCACTTATTATGGAGGTAATTAAGTAATACCACTTCTTTACTGTGGGAAAATGTAAATAACACGAAACTTACCATTTTAACTCTTTTTAAGCATGCAGTTTAGGGGCAGGAAGTGCATTCACAGATCTGCGCACCATCATCCATCTCTAGAACTTTCTCATCTTCTTCATGAAACTGTCCCCACCGAACTCCCCATCCTCCCCTCTCCATAGCTCCTGGCAACCACCACAGACTATTCAAGTAATAGGAATTTGAGCGCTAAAAGAAACTGAAGGGGAACACAGGAGGGAGAGGATGGGCCACGAGGGCTTATACTTTGCTTGGTGTTTCTAGTTGTACCATGACCAGCACTTGACACGCACTGTCTCCTTTAGGTGCTGTTCCCATAGAAGAGGTGGAAGCATGCCGAGGGGCCCACGGACTGTTCCAGGTCACACGGATTAAAGGGTTGGAACTGGGGCTTAAATTCAAGTTAGTCTGATACCTAAACCCAAGTCCTAACCATTCTAGGCTCCCTCTCCTCCCAAACATCTTGAGAAAATGAAGATCCACTGAGTCTTTCTTCTTCTTTCCAGTCATTTTGGCTTCTAGGGTCTTTATTCATTCTTTGTGAAGCAGTTCCCAGGATACTCTGAGGGCTGGATGTGGGTTGGCGGAGCAAACTTAAGGGTTCAGTCCTCTGCCAATCTCTCTTCTGGGTGTCCCACTGTCTATCGGAAGAGCTGGGATTATAGGCCAGAGCAGTTTTCCACCCTGACACACACTATTGGCCACACTGTCTCTACACACCACATTTACCTAAATGTGAAAACAGAAGAAGAGCAGGTGACCAGACAGGAAATATGAAGGCAAACACAAGGTGTCCTCAGCAATGCTACTGGCTTGAATGTCTCCAAGCCATTGAAGAGAATTGACGTCTGGGCACCACTCACTTCCCAGAAACACCCAACAGCAAAGAGTAACCCAATCCTTCCCTGTCCAACCAGTCTAGGGAATTAAGACTACACTCCTTAACCTGAAAAGCCTCTTCCTTCCCCAGCAACTTTCAATGCCCCTTGAAGAACTTCTTGCTTCCTTTCTTTCTGTCCCGTTCCTGGAGCTTACTCCCCTACCTCTCCCAGACTCATACATAGAGCCCCTCTCTATAAAACCCATCTGACCCCTCCAGCCCCATGGACTCACCTCTCCTCACAAATACGGTCTGTACCAGGGACTGGGCCTCAGCTCAGGGCAAGGGGAGGAACGAACGCTTCATAGTACACACGAACCAGAGAAGTCCCTTCCCATCAGTGCCTGTCTGAATGACTCAGGATAAACTGAGGACATCACCCATCAGCTAACGATCCCATCTCGGAGTTGGTGACTGCAAGGGGGTAGCCCAGCACTGTCCCCCACCAGCTTTCCTCTGGAGAGCACTTCCTCTTCCCACTCCCCATACATGGCTGGGCAGGAAGCTAAGTTCTGTGTGTTCCCAGCCCTCTATCACAGCTGACCAAATTAAAAGTGACCACCAGATCCAAGATGGGCCAACAAATCCTTTTCTGGAATCCTTCAGGCTCGAAACCAAGGGAGTGTCAAGCCCAGGGATACTGGGGGGGCTGTGTGTCCTACCAAGCAGGTGGAGAGAGAGGAGTGAAAGCAGATATACAGAAGACTTGGGGAAGAGCTGCTGGCATGGAGCCCCAGAGTTGGGTGTTCTAGAAGAGCAGCAGCACCTCTCACGGGTTCCCTGATGCCACTCAGGAGCCTCGAGAGCAAATCCCCTTTTGGCTCAACGTGGTTCAAGCTGGGTCTCCATTAAGAGGAACCAAGTCCTAACCAAACCAGTGGCTACTGAAAAAGCATCCGATTTTTATCTACAAACTGGGGAAGACAAAAGGGGGCAAAGGGAAGAAACTAACACAGATGAGACAATAGACCGGTCTTTATCTCCAATCTCAGGTCGGCTACTTGGGAGCCGTCTGGTCTTAGGTCACGTAGAGAATGTCTCTCCGGGACTCAATTTCCTCATTGTAAAACGGGAATCGGGATACGATCTCAGAGTCAGTTTGACAATGAAAGATGCCGCCTGGAAAGCTCCTAGCACTCAGCGAGCACCCAAAACACGATGGCTGCTTTTATGTTCCCATGAGGCATTTTACCACTAGCCAGGCTCTGTGGAAAGCTCTCTGCAAACATCTCGCAGGACCCACAACACAATGACAAGGGCAACACACGGCCCACGGAGGAGTCCAAGGGTCCCTGAACTGAAGGGACCTTTCTGAGGTCACTCCGCCAGAGCTGGGTCTCTTTGACCTTGCCTTTCTTGTCTTTCCACGAATTTCCTCACGCTGTCCTCCTGTACCAGAAAGAGCCAGTCCGCGCCTGTTGGCAGGCCTGTCTTTCCAAACCATCCCTAAGGTTCCACTCCAACGTGGGAAGAGGAGGAGAGGAGGTGAATTCTGCCTTCATTTATGGAATCTGGGCCAGGCAGGCTTTGTTAGAAACTCCAGCACATGCCGTGTGTTCCCGCCATGAGACCCTCCGTTACATGGATGCCAGAGGAACCGAAGCTAGTAAAGTCGACCTTCAAACTTCTTCCCCATCCCGTAAGATGCTTAATAAACACTTTGAACTGAAGGGTTAAGATGTCCAGAGCATAAATACAGATTCCTGTACTTTGGGGATGGTTTAAAAACGACCCCTTACTTTCAGTAGCAAGCTCTTCAGAAATGGCAATTTTATTCTATTTTAATTTCCCAGCACTTCAACTGTCACAGGCAACCGAGTATGCCTTTCAAAGCTGCAAAGAGAATCTCCCCAAACTAGAATCTCAAAAGATCTTAAATGACACAGAAGCTGAAAATAGTGGAAGAGTAAGGAGGCCGTAACAGTTTCTTGACATGAAGTGAAAAAAAGAGGCCCAGAAAGCCGACAGATTGGTTCCGCGCCTGGTATGATGCAGGGCCTGGCCCGGTGCCCTGGCTGGCTGTGTCCCTGTGGGGGACTCCCTCTCACCCCAACTCTGCCTCCCCAGCTGATCCTACCGTCTGCCCTGCCTCCTGCAGAATTGAAAAGATTATAAGGAGGGGATCATAAATCATTCTTCTCTCATGAGTTTATAGTGTTCCCTTCTGAGGAGTTCAAAAGAATTCAGTAATAAACTAAGGTGATGAGTTTATGTCTTTTGCTTTTAAAATGAAACTTTTATTTGAACTCCTGGAGAGGCATTTACAGTTTTTTAATTTAGGACATTCCTCTCTTGTTTCAACATTTCGCCCCATGGCATTTTCTGTGGGCGGGGAGGTGACAGAGCATGGTGGGTGGGGGAGGGAGAGGGGTCTGTGTCTGGCCCTGCCCCCACCCCATTCCCCCACAGGCTTTTCCGAAGGCCTGACAGAGTCCTCCCTTCGAGGGTTTTCAGCAAGTCTCAACATCTATATGGAGCAGTCCCTCCTCCCGCCCCCACGGTGACTTGGCAGCAGTTTCTTCCTTTTGTGCTTCTCTCCACTGCCCACCACCTTCTTGCCATAGCCACCAAGAGCAAAGAAATGAGAGAAAAGCATGCTATCTGCAGGAGACAGGGCTGCCCACATGGCTCACTTTGCTTTTCTTTACCCTAGTCTCTCTCAAAAAAAAAAAAAAAAAAAAAAGGACTCAAGAAAAAGGAGGGGAAGCACAGTTAGCAAATTTAATAAAATCAAAGTTGAGGGGTGCCTGGGTAGCTCAGTGGGTTAAAGCCTCTGCCTTCAGCTCAGGTCATGATCCCAGGGTCCTGGGATCGAGTCCCGCATAGGGCTCTCTGCTTCGCAGGAAGCCTGCTTCCTCCTCTCTCTCTGCCTGCCTCTCTGCCTACAAATAAACAAATAAAATCTTAAAAAAAAAAATCAAAGCTGAGAACAGTTACACTTTATTTTATTTTATTTTTTTTTATTTATTTATTTGAGAGAGAGACAGTGAGAGAGAGCATGAGTGAGGAGAAGGTCAGAGAGAGAAACAGACTCCCCGCGGAGCCGGGAGCCCGATGCGAGACTCGATCCCGGAACTCCAGGATCATGACCTGAGCCGAAGGCAGTCGTCCAACCAACTGAGCCACCCAGGCGTCCCAACAGTTACACTTTAGAATGAGAAAGAAAAAGGAAGAAGGAAGGAAGGAAGGGAAAAAGGAAAAAAGGAAGGGGGGAGAGAGAGAGAGAGAGAGATGCATGAGTCACCATACCTCCTATACAGACCCAGGCTCTAAACAAATGTGGAACTATCTTGCTTTGTCTAAACAAATGTGGAACTATCTTGCTTTGTCTGGCCCAAGCATTTTTGCTAATGATTTTTTTCAAGTATGAAGCCAACTTTTAGTAACTAACCACAGGTAAATACCGCCTGGCCACGACAGAGCCTTTCCAAATAGAAACGTGGTGGAGGGAGAGGGCTGTTGCACACGCTTAGCTTCTGCATTCAATAAATACTTGGTGAATGAATAAACCCAAGAAGTACTTAATGATTCAAGATACGTCTAGGGTTTTTATACCACCTGGCTTTGCAGGCTGGCAGGCCAAACCATACAGAACTCTTCAAGTAAAACCACTCCATGGTTGTTCCAGGTGGAGGAAGAAACAATCGGGTTCTCTGAGTGACCTCAACACCACTAAGCCATGGAAGAACAATGGGGCGACCCTGGGAGCCCTGTTCCAACCCGCTTACAGACACAACAGATGCAGAGGCGGAACTCCACTGGGCCGGGGGCAAAGCAAATTTGGCCAAGTTGCTGAGCCTCGCATAACAGCAACTTAAGCAGAGGAGAAAATATTATACAAGGAGTGTACTACCCACAAGGAAAGCAGTGTTCCTAACCTTTGGATGTAGCTGGCATTTCTCCTAGGAAAACACTAAAGTATTCTCAAAGGGGTCGCTGCTCTCCGAGGATCATAAGCAGGTCTGGCCGACTAAACGATGCAGTATCAGGGCCTGGGTCACCTAAAACACCTTGATTTGACTTCATGAACTGTAAACCAAACAGGTAATAATTCCTGGGTTGGTTTTTTTTCCCCCTTGCCTATAAAAGAGCAGGAGAACTTGACAAGCGCTCAGAAGCTTCAGAAGACAAGTGGGACATGAAAACCACAGATTAGGGAGTGCCTGGGTGGCTCAGTCGTTAAGCGTCTGCCTTCAGCTCAGGTCATGATCCCAGGGTCCCAGCATTGGGCTCCCTGCTTGGCGGGAAGCCTGCTTCTCCCTCTCCCACTCCCCCTGCTTGTGTTCTCTCTCTCGCTGTGTCTCTCAGTCAAATAAACAAAATCTTAAAAAAAAAAAAAAAAAAATCACAGATTAGACCCGTAACAGTCTCCTGGACCAAAAGTCTTTTGGGAGACTCGCTGGGACTTCTTCAAGTCTGAGAAAGACTCCCTGGTAAGCATCCTGCATCAAAGCCACCTCTGTTTTTCCCCAGCTGTCTCTCCATGGTACCTAGGCAGCAGCTTCTGAGATTATAAAAGAAAATATACATATATCCAGGCAATAACACTATCCTTAGGAGATACCACGTTTTCTCCCAACTAAAATCTTAATATCTTTCTCCAAACCTTTCCCTTTAACAAAATGATCCAGTTTAAAACAGACTGTCACCTGTCATATTTTAAGATCATTGATGGATAGTTTCCCAAAATAAATTTATTTCTATCTTAACACTGCAGCCACAGATAATGCTGACCCCTCTTTGGCTCACGAGTCTTTTTTAGTACTTCTAAATGGGATGACAGCAGCCAGCGGCAGCACACATTTTTTGAGAGCTCACTCTGCTGGCTGTTTGCATCTCCTCTCACCTCCTAACCATCCTATGAGGTAAGTTCTAATATAGGACCATAATTGCTGTCTGCCATTCTGAAACCAAAAAAGCTCTAAAACCCAGAAGTTTTTCCATAACTTACTTGGCAGCAAAACTGAATGGACCTGAACTCATTTAGAGGCAAAGTTAATTCAGGGAACTAGCATGAGGCTATCTAGCTCTTAGTCATCCCACTTAATGTGAATATCCATATACTTCGCTATACAAGTGTGAGTGTGTTTAGTTACTGAGAAGGGCCCTAGACCTCCTGAGGGGGGTCACTTAATATAAAACAGGTACAGCCTTAATATCTTTCTAAATTCCCCAAATCTCAGCTTTCTGAAAGCTCTGTCCCCAAGGGTGGAAGGTACTGTGCAACTCTATCATCAACCCATTTCACAGGTAAGAAACTGAGACTCCATGAGGGGAAGTGACTTGCCTAGAGTCACAGAGTGCCAAGAGGGGGAGCCGACTCTGAGGCCAGCAGGCTCTCCCAGAGTCCAAGGTCGGGAGCACCATGGTGGGGCCGCCACAAGACATGTCTCCATCCTCATCCCACACGATTCAGCTGGGAAGGAGTGCTGTGCCTGCGTGGCTCACCAGCTAGGTGAGGAACTGATGAAATGGGAACACAGAGAACACCAGTTGGAAGCAGATCAATTCAGAGGGCCTGGCACTTACCTTGCCCAGGACAGTGAGGCATGGTTTCGGGTCCAATTCTGGCTGTTCCAGCTTCACCACGCCTACCCAGCCGTATTCATACAAGTCCTCTTCATCGTTGTTATTACACAGGCCCAGTGGGTGCATCTAGGAGGCAGACAGAAAGAAAGCTTCAACACACAGGCTTCAGAGGTTCTAGACCCACCCTGTAAGTGTGTCTTAGCCTCAGTAGTGAAAAGTAATCTCAAAACTTGAAATTAGGAATGCCTGGATGGCTCAGTCGGTTGAGCATCTACCCTTCGACTCAGGTCATGATCCCAGGGTCCTGGGATCAAGCCCCGAATTGGGCTCTCTGCTCAGTGGGGAGCCCGCTTCTCCCTCTGCCTGCCATTCCCCCAGCTTGTGCGCTCTCACTCTGATAAATGAATAAAATCTTAAAAAAAAAAACAAAAAACAAAATTAAATGGGGGGGGTGGATTTTACAAATGTTTTCTCACTGCCTTTTTTAAAAAAAGTTTAATTATTAAGTAATCTCTACACCAAACATGGGGCACAAACCCATGTCCCTGAGATCAAGGGGCGCACACTCCTCTGACAGAGCCGGCTGAGCTCCCCACTTTCTCACTGCCTTCTAAGTGGTGGTCACCCAAGGGGGACACCAGCCGATAGGATGCAGGGCAAGAAAAATTGCCTAACTCCCATATATATGCCTATCTAAATTCCCGTGAAATACCATAATATTTAGTAGCAATCGCAGATGAAACTAGCTAGGTTAGTTATCCTAGGCGATTTGCCTTCTAAACCTTAACAACACATGTATGGCAAGTTATGCAGGAGGACCTGAAAACACATTCAGGAATTTATGGAAAGACCACTGGACATAGGACAGAATCACCAGTGAAATTAACAAGCTGTTCAAAAGGCCACCCCTGGCTACTGGGGAACAGGTGAAATTCTTTGAGGATTTTTTCGAAATGGGCAAAGCAGAAAATCAAAAAAGGGGAAGAAGAGCATCATCAAATGTTTGCCAATGAAAGTGCAGTCAGCGGAAGCCCAAGACCAATCCTAAAGTCTGCGCTCACAGTTCTATGGTTGAGTCTTAACAGGCCCTGGGATCCCCAGCAACAATCTGAGAAGAGGAAATCCTCACAGATAAACTAACTTATTAAGAAATTAATAGTCTAGAGTCTAGCACAGTGCTGAACTCTTTACATGACTGGAAGAAATGCGTGGAGACACAAGAGACCTAAGAACCCATTGTGGATGATAGAAAAATATCCTCCAAGGCTGGCCTCCAAAAGCTGGAGAAGAGAAGAAACAGGTCCTCCCTAGAGCCTCCAGGAGGAACATCACCTACAGATCCATTTTTAACTTCTGACCTCCAGAACGCTAAGAGAATACATCTGGGAGGCTTTAAGCCACTGAGTTTACTATAACTTTTTTTTTTTTAAAGATTTTATTAATTTACCTGACAGAGAGAGATCACAAGCAGGCAGAGAGGCCAGCAGAGAGAGAGGGGGAAGCCGCTCCCTGCCGAGCAGACAGCCCGATGTGGAGCTCGATCCCAGGGACCCGAGACTACGACTCTAGCCGAAGGCAGAGGCCTAACCCACTGAGCCACCCAGGCGCCCTACTATAACTTCATTGAGCAGCAAACACAAAACTAAAGCACCCTCCTTCTTCCCCACTCATTTTATAGATGAGAACTGAAGTTCAAGAGAACTAGCTTTTGCAAGACAACAGAGCCAACGAGTGGCCGCACCCACAGGTAACCTGGCCCTCATGGTTCACAGTCTAGTGCCTTCCCACTCCACTTGCTTAACTTTACCATATTTCCTCCAAGATCCAGTCATCTGACTGGGAGGGAAAGACCAAGTGATTAAATCTTTAGGAAAAGATGTTGCCAGCTCTAAATTCTGTGGTCCTAGAGTTGCAATGCAAATGTGGTGTGGGCAGCAAGAGTGCCGGCAGGTTCAGGGAAGCCTGCACAAGTGCTGAGCTGTGAGATGAGCTTTGAGGAAGAGTCACGTTGGTCTTGGGAAAAAAAGAGAGAGCAGGCAGTGGTTCCAAGCATGGGGAGCAGGAGCTAAAGGCTGGAGAGGGAAGAGGAACAAGACCAGTCTGGTAAGTGTGAAGGACCACGGTCTACATCGAGAGGGAGAGACACAGGCTAAAACTAGAAAGGTGTTTGGACACGAAGACAATACCACGAGTTCTTGGGCGGAAGAGTGTCCCACTGAAAACAGTTCCTTGAAGGAGATGGACTGCACAGCTCCTGGTGGTGGCGTGCCCAGCCTTGAGAGGCATCGAGTGGAGGGGCGAGGAAGGGTGCAGCCCAGAGATGAGAGAATCTTGGGAATTCAATGGACCAACAGAAGGGGATTGCACAAATCGTGAGGCACATGGGCACAGGGTGCTACAAGGGGGCAGCCAGCAGCTCTCTCCAGTGGGTGAGGAATAACCCATCCCCTGCGAATTCCAGTGCGTGAGACCGAGAACCCTGGGACATCCAATGTTTGCCTGAATCCTTAGGCTCGATGATCGTGCCTAAAGGACAAATGGAAGATTCTGCCCCTCAAGAACCCAGGCCACTCTAACATATTTGGTGGTTTATTATATGACAAGTGGCCTGAAATGCAGACCTCTGACTGGAGAGGACACGGGAGAGGGTGATAAGCCAATTGCGCCCACAGGCCATTACTTCCACCACCCGGAAGGGGCTTCCTGCCCAGCTCAGGTTGGTTTCCTGAAACTCCAGGCATGGCCATGGCCATGGCAACCGTATCACTGACCGTTTTCCACAGTATTTGTTCCGTGGTATTTTTAACCTGGCTACATGACTTAGAGGTTTCCAGGTGGAGAGCTGCTTTTTGTTACTTACACATGAATGAGGTTTGGCCAATGGAGGAGAGCTACACTGGGGGAGCTGAAGTATGGAGCAGGTCTAAGACCTTGGATCTGTGGTTCCACTGACAGGAGATCATCCAGAATAGGCAAATCCGTGGGAATAATGCAGATTTGTGGTTGCTGGGGAATGACTGCTCAATGGGTCCAGGGTTTCCTTTTGGGGCAACGAAAATGTTCTGGAATCAGAGGATGGTAATGGATGCACATTGTGATTATACTAAATTCCTCTGAATTGTGTACCTTAAAATGATTTAAATAGATAGGGTGCCTGGGTGGCTCAGTGGGTTAAGCAGCTACCTTCGGCTCAGGTCATGATCCTAGGTCCTGGGATCAAGTCCCGCATCGGGCTCCTTGCTTGGTGGGGAGCCTGCTTCTCTCTCTGCCTCTGCCTGCCACTCTGCCTGCTTGTGCGCTCTCTCTCTCTCTCTCTCTCTCTGACAAATAAATAAATTTAAAAAAATGATTTAAATGGTGAATTTTTTTTTTTTAAAGATTTTATTTATTTATTTGACAGGCAGAGATCACAAGTAGGCAGAGAGGCAGGCAGAGAGAGGAAGGGAAGCAGGCTCCCCGCTGTGCAGAGAGCCCGATGCGGGCCTCGATCCCAGGACCCTGGGATCATGACCTGAGCCGAAGGCAGCGGCTTAACCCACTGAGCCACCCAGGCGCCCTAAATGGTGAATTTTATATAAACTTTTCCAACAGTAAAAAAGTTCTAAAAAAATGCCCCAAGCGCTTACTCAGATACAACTGCACTCAGCTAACGTGGGGCTCCACAGTGGAGGACCATGTGGTCCCCTTCCCACCCTCCTAGAGCCTCAGCCAATTACAGCCACCCTTCTGGAAACCGTGTCCTGCAGGACACTAGCTCTGAGAGATTACCAACAGGTTCTTGGACAAGTAACTAACACTGAGGAACACTCCTTAGGGATTCAGGATTTGATTTCGGAAATTAGAGCTCTGCAGAAGGCGTAAGGTCTAAAAAACAAAAGGTTTTCAAACTTTGCAAACACCAGCATTTCCAACCCTTTGATGATAAGCCTGTTGTGTATACTCTGATCACGCTGTTTCATGGGGATACATTTAGGGTGCAGGGTAAGGAGGAAAGAATGGAGGGACAGTCACAGGCAGCTGGAGAGAAGGGGTGTCCTGGGAGGGCGGGTGGGATGTAGGAGGAGGGAGGGAACAGAGAACCGCAGGAGGAGGAGATGCCCAAGCCTGGCCCTTCGCAGCCCTGGTGAGAGGAAGCGGCCACGACCAGACTGGGGGTTTAGACTGCGAAGGAACCACGTGCCAGGAGAGGCATGTCAAGAGTGCGTCCGCAGGCATGCAGAAATCTGAACTATGTAAGCCTCAAACACACCCGCTGGGTCTGGGTCCTCGGAGGCGGTCAGGCCCTGAGCCCCGGGCCACACGTCGTGCCAGGCGCTCTCTGCCTCCTCTGTGGACACACCCTCCTGTTCTCCTCTAAGAAGCCCCAATCAAATCTTCCACTGACACTGCAGGGACTGTTAGCTCCAAATGGCAGCCACTGTCAAGGGTGTTGACTTCTGAACGTGGATCAAAGACTCAAAAACCAAAAGGAATTTTTCTGAAGTGCCAGTGGGCGCAATCTGTTGGCGTGGCTTGTTTATTTCCCCGTGGAGGGTAAAGAGGCCACCAAAATCACATCTCAGAGGGCTGAAGGCCTCCCTCACTATCTTGGCTGTCTTCCCACCTCCACCCTCTGTGCTTTCCCTCCAAGGTCTTTACTTCAGGTGCCCAATTGCTGGTCCTATGAACTCAACCTCAGCAACATCTATAAAACTGGCCTCCTCAAACCATCTGCTAAATACTGTTATGATTGGGGTCTCTGTCAGCCCACCCCTGATGACAGTTATCAGCTTCTAGAAATGTCCCACCCCAGGCCTCCAACCATTTATACCCTAGGGTCCTCTTTTCCTAAGGGCTCGAACTTAAGAGCTCAGCAGAATGTTTTCTAGGGAAGCACAAGCAGCGGTAACATGAAAATACTTCTCTGTGAACTGACCCGTCTCTAAGGATGGAATATTCTAGGCAAAGGCATAAAATGCAAACAAATATGCCATGTCTAAGGGTAGCAAAGGAGAGGGTTTTCTCATAATTAAGTATTTACTAGACTATTATGTTTATATATTTTATTTAATCCTTATGGCCACTGCTTGCTAACTGTTGGAATAACAATTGTGACCAGACACAGTAAGAGAGTTGCAAACTAGAAGAGCAAATCGGCAGCTGAGGCAGAGTATAATGGAGCCCATAAAAGCCGTATTGATCAATAACAGGGTTTCCACTGAAAGCCCAAAAATCTAGCGAAGGATTAAAGAAGAAATCCACAAGAGAGATGATCCACGGAGTACGATCAAAGAATTAAGACAGAACTTTGGAAAAAACGAGGGAGTCCTCTGATATTTTGCAAAAATTACTTTAAAAAAAAAAGATTTTATTTATTTATTTGACAGAGATCACAAGTAGGCAGAGAGGCAGGCGGGGGGTGGGGGGAGGCAGGCTCCCTGCTGAGCAGAGAGCCTGATGCGGGGCTCGATCCCAGGACCCCGGGATCATGACCTGAGCTGAACGCAGAGGCTTTAACCCACTGAGCCACCCAGGCTCAATCAAAATTACTTTTTGATGATCCTGTTGCTAAAGTGATACGTAAGAGAAAGAGGCTACATCCAGACTTTCATACAGTTTTGCTGAAAATATCCCAACGCGGCCCACCCGGGATTCGCTCTGACTATGCCCAGAAATCAAGATACATAGCAGCGGTTACAATTTAACTTATAAAGTTAAAAGATAAATTATTATTTTCCATTTCGTTTTTCAAGAAAAAGCCCCAAACAATTTCTTTCCACTATTTACTAAGAAATATCAGACCCTGATTTAACAAGATCCTTGTCTGGTGTCGGGTAACAATCCTATACAGAGAACGAGGGCGTCCTACATATGAAATGCACATATTCTCCTGAAGATTCCGACGAACGCCGCTTCCACACTTTCACTCCAGATGCCCGTCATGTAAAAACCAGGCTTGTTAATTCGTATGTGTTGACGCCAGTCAGTGACACACAGGCAGTGACTACATACGAAACCTGTGTGCCCTCCTGAACGTTAATCATTCAAGATCAACCTAAGGATACTTCAGTGAATGATGTCTGAGCATGTTAACGTGGCAAGCGAGCATTTAAAAATTATGGGGATTTCTGAGTTTTTCTCTTTTTTAAGAGATGTATTTCTTTTTTTTAGAGGGGGGAGTGGCAGGAGGGGGGAGAGAGAAAGAGAGAGAGAGAGAGAGAGAGAGTCTCAAGCAGACTCCTTCACTGAGTACAGAGCCTGAACACGGGGCTTGATCTGGTGATCCTGAGATCATGACCAGAGCTAAAACCAAGAGTCGGACGCTTAATCAACTGAGACACCCGGGTGCCCCTCTGAGTTTATTTTCTTGAAATATTTGGACGTGTGAGGTTCACCTGATCAGGTGCTTGAAATGTAAGAAGTTTTCCCCTTAATATTTTTAAGAAAGTCAAAAATGGCTGCCTTGTGTGTAAGAACTCAGGGATGTCAAAAAGAACTGTTAATGAAAACATAAAGAAACAATCGACCAGACTCAGAAACCCAGAGTGGAATTGACCAAGACCCTACTAGGCAGAGAATGCTATAGAAAGGGAAGAACCGCCTGGAATGAGAAGATAAGCAAAATTCCTGGGATGGATCCATAGGAGAACAGAGCAAATAACCAACCAGCTACAATTAAAGTGTGAGACAATAAAAGAAAACGCGTCCTGCGTTGTAACTGTAGCTTCGTGCCTTCAGAACAGTAACTCTGGGATGCTCGATGTTTTTGCTTAAGTCAGTTGAAGGAAAAGGCCCAGTTAATCCTTTACACGAGGCCTGACATTATCAGGAACATTGTGTTGTTATGGCCTTTGCTCTCTTACTCCTGATTTTGTTCCAAAAGGTGTTTTGGGGTGGAAAGAATGAGAGCCTTGGAATCAGGCAATCTTGCGTTTAAATCTCACTCCTGCCTCTTCGGAGGCACATCAACTTGGGCAGATGACTCAATTTCTATAAACCTCGATTTCCTCACCTGTCAAATGGGGACAGTATTGTCTGCCTTAACAGGGTGCTAAGAGGATTAAAGGAGATAAAACATATAATCAGAGTAACAGAGTAAATACTCCGTCAGTAGAAAAGCCCTTATATTCTTCACTTCCTCTAGACTTGTCACGTTTGCTCATGCTTTATGCCTTTGCCTAGAATACTCTAGAGGCCGGCTTCACTCTACCCCTTCCATTCAGCTTTCTTGAATGCACCAATATCCAATACCATGTCCCCCCAAATGCTTTGTCTGGTGCTTGCCACAGTTCTTTCAGCATCCCCTCTAAGACAGGCACCTGCTTCTAGGAGAGACAGGGGTCCCCTTCCACCCCAACAAGGTCCTCAATAAAGGACGGCTGGCAGAACAGCCTTTGGCTGGAGGCAGGCCTCATGCCATGCCTCATGCTTTGTTTTTGGTATGCCACTTGGGTCTGTGCTCAGCTAAGTGAGGGACCAGGGCAAACGGGTCAGGATTTAATCAAATGCTGCATGAACTTTAAACCACCTGACTCTTCACAGTCGCTGATTACCAGGTCACCAAAGACATCCTCGGGACCAAAAAAAAAAAAAAAAGATTTCTGGGCAATGGACAGCAGCTGAGCATGGAGAGGTGGCTAAGGCTTCCTACATACAGAGAATATAACGCTTCCGTCCTTCACTCAGGCAGGCTCTTGACAGTGTTTCGTAAGGGCAATGGAGGAGAAGGAAGAAGAGAGGATGTGCCCCCCTCCCCAAAAGTAAAACCTTAAATTTTTCCAACCGCATCTGATCTCAGAAGCCGCTGTCCGCTCCAACAAAACAAAAGAATAAACCAAGCTCCAGCCAGACATGGGCTCCAGGGCACGGGGAATCCAACAGAGAAGAGAAATGGAGAATGATGATATCCCCAGGATGATGGCCATAGACCAGCTGTAGGAGAGCATCCCTCGCCCCACACCCAAAAGAGAAAGCAAACAACAACCTGAGTCATTACCCAATGGGCTTGATGATACTGACAAGAGTTTTACAATTCTGCATAAGAGAACAAAAAGTGATAACCATATAGCAAACTGAAGTAATGGCACATGGTGGGACAATTATTAACTCCAGAAAAAAATGTAACAAGTTACACCAGAACTGTAAACCTTAAGCAGGGGATGGTCTGAGTGGCCTGCCTGAAGAGAGGGACGGCCATAATAACAGAAACCCTGATCTAAAGCATAATTGCGATGTAGCTACACTGGAAAAATGTACAGATGGGATGTGGGGGGAAGGGGAAAGTAACAGGGAAGGGAATAGAGGAAGGGGATAAGAGGACAAAATCTCCCACTTCCCATAGTAGGAAGTAAAAAACATTTTGTTGTTGTTGTTGTTTAATGGATCCCCACGTATGAGGTAGCAGTTATAAGCACATTATTTAGAAACAATTCACAGAATCTTAGAAATGCTCACAGAGACAACTAGCAGAAGAAACCAGTTAAATAATTGAAAATAGTTGCCCCTGAGAAGAGCAGTCAGGGATGGCAAAGGGTGGAACAGAGCAATGTTCTTTTTTTATCGCAAGTCATGAAGTACTCTTTGCCTTTATATAAACACACACACGCTTTGATTAAAAACCTTTATGCACTGCTGGACAGAAGACCCTTCCTCCACGTGTTCCCGCAGATTCTATGGGTCCTGATGGGGAAGCATTCCACCAGGCCAAAGAGAGACCCCAGGAGCATCCTGTAGAAGACAGAGGGTCCTCGGAGGAAGATTCGGACTGGGATGGCTGCTCTGGGAGCTATCCAGGGCATGCGCTGAGGATGCTGGGAACACAGCACAGAGATGACTCAGGGAGACATGGTGCAGAAAGAACCAGCAGCCATCACCACCCCCGCAACCAAAAATAACTCCCAGGTGGCACCAGAGTGTGACGTGGATCTGGGTGTTATAGAGATGGCAGACACAGTAACCAGGGTGACTGTTTTGAGAAGCCCCGATCTTCCCCCAGACACACAGAGATCCTTTAACCTTTAGAAGAGGTAATGAATAGCCTACTTGTGCTTCCAAATAAGGAGCCGCTAAATCAGAATGATTATCAAGAAACAATGCCTGTACCTGACCATCATCAGGGCCAGATAGCAAACATCTGGTTTTATGTTGAAATATGAAGATGGACCGATCTTCAAATTTCTCAAGAGCCCGACGAGGCTAACTATCATGGTTTCCCAGTTTTGTTAATGGACAAAGGATCTACGGGAACTTCAAAGCCAAAAACACCATGCCAGACAAGGTTAAATATCTGGAGGAAGAGAACTATGTTCCCTTGAGTACGGGACACCAAGCCAAGCTTTGAAACCAAGACCAGCTCTTTAAGAAGCTTTCAGTACAAAATCCTTGAGATATACTGGTGCACTTTCCACGCATCTGAAAGGACAAAACTGAAACCTGGGGGGGGGGGGTGCTCTTAGCCAGGGTTACAATATCTCTCTACTCCGCTCGAAGTTTAAAATAACTTCCAAACGGCTGCCTGCTTCTATGTGGGTTACTGTTACACAGGAGCCAAACACTGAACTAATAGCCGGAGAGACATTTCACTCTGTAATATTATCTCATCAAAAAAATTCCTGGGGATTTAAAAGGGAAACTTACTTCCTTTTGTCCTTTGGCCAATGCCAGCCAGGGTAGGGTGTCACTGTGGGACAGAGGTTTACCTGATACAACAGCCCCTGGACCTTTTCATAAAAGGTGTGGTGGCTAGAATCAGGACTTAGACTGTATGTGAGGGGATGGAAAAGGACAGCCCCCACCTATTTTTCTCTTGAATCAAAGAGATGATTTTTTCTGCTCTATGTGCAGAGAGACAACTCTCCTTGCTTTCTGAACAAACCCAGTTTAAACCCTTTTTTCTGGATCTAGAATCCAGAAGTACCTGTATACAGCATGCCCCCCGCCCCAATGTGGTCATAGCAATGGGGACAGAAACCTGTCCAGACCCAAAAGGAGCTGGCTATTGCTGTTTGCTGGAATTTCCCAACTGGGAACTGCTTGAGGATTAAACGAGCCCTTCTCCCACTTCTCCACTGAGGGCTCTGGCTTTCAAATCACTAAGCTCAAGTCTCCTGCAGTGGGTGTCACTTTGTAGAGAAAAACCAAGAACAGCCTCTATCCTATCAGGTTCTGTAGTAACGAAAGAACAACCAAGAAGTTGCTTTAAGAAGTCAGGTAAGGTTGGGGCGCCTGGGTGGCTCAGTGGGGTAAAGCCTCTGCCTTCAGCTCGGGTCATGATCCCGGGGTCCTGGGATCGAGCCCCGCATCGGGCTCCCTGCTCGGCGGGGAGCCTGCTTCCTCCTCTCTCTCTACCTGCCTCTCTGCCTACTTGTGATCTCTGTCTGTCAAATAAATAAATAAAATCTTAAAAAAAAAAAAAAAAGTCAGGCAAGGCAACAAGGATTTCAAGTCCCTTTCTCACTTGACTATCCTGTATCCCCCTAGAACTTCCCCCCTACTGGAGAATTATGTTGAAACGTAGGTATGGCTCTGTGTGGTATCTCCTGTCTGACTTTACAAACCTCCACTTAGAACTACATTTCCAATTTCAAATAGAGATGTTTTGCAAGTTAAAGTTTTAAAAAAATATCCAAGAGACTAGAGGAAAGCATCTGAAAACATTAAGGAAAAGTTAATTCTACTTCCACTCTTTTTGTGTGGTTTTCATGTTTTTCTTTCTTTCTTTTTTTTTTTTTTTTAAGTAATCTCTACACCCAATGTGGGGCTCCAGCTCACAACCCCAAGGTCAAGAGTCCCATGTTCTACTGACTGAGCCAGGAAGGAGCCCCTCTACATCCATTCTTAAAGTAGCTTGTGGTAACTCATCAAAGGGCTACCAGATGACAGGTATTAATCTCTACACAGAAATTCATGGACATAGTTTTACTTTAAATTGCAAGGCAATGTAATAAGGGATCCTTGATTGGCTTTTTAAGAGATTGATTGATTGATTGATTGATTGATTTTAAAGAGATAGAGAATGGGGTGGGGGAGAGGAAGGGACAGAGGGAGAGGGAGAGTCCTAAGCAGACTCCATGCTGAGGGTGGCACCCAACACGGGGCTTGATCTCATGACTCTGAGATCACAACCTAAGCAGAAACCAAGAGTTGGACACCCAGCCAACTACAACATCCAGGCGCTCCTTGTTTTTTTGTGGTTTTTTTTTTTTAAAGACTTTATTTTTTTAAAAGATTTTATTTTTAATATTCTCTACACCCAACACAAGACTCAAACTCACAACCCATTATCAAGAGTCTCATGTTTTACTGACTGAGCCAGCCAGGGGCCCCATTGATTATTGTTATTATAAAAAGGTAAGGATTAGGTGCTTATACACAACAGTTACCCAATCAAGAGGAAAGATGTTGGAGAGGAAAGGGTAAAAGTGGAATTCTCATTCTTCCAGACTGAAACAGAATACCATATGAGCGCCTGGTGGGCTCAGTCATACGTGTGACTCTTGATCACAGGGTCATCAGTTCAAGTACTATGTTGGGTGTGGAGGCTACTTAAATAAATAAATAGAAGAGAAGAGAATACTAGAAAACAACAAATCATTAAGACTACATGATGCTGGGGCACCTGGGTGGCTCAGTGGGTTAAGCCTCTGCTTTCAGCTCAGGTCATGATCTCAGGGTCTTGGGATCAAGCCCCGCATCAGACTCTCTGCTCAGCAGGGAATCTGCTTCCCCCTCTCCCTCTGCCTGCCTCTCTGCCTACTTGTGATCCCTCTCTTTCTCTGTCAAATAAATAAATAAAATCTTTTTTAAAAAAAATTATAAAATTAAAAAAAAAAAAAAGACTACATGAAGCTGGTCTGAAACCGGAAGAATAAAGCAAGTGGAAAAAAAATTCCAAAAACACATTTAAATTTTTCGTAAGATCTTAATATGATACAAACCAGGAGTAACATCCGGCTCTATAAAGGAATCATTTAATTAAATTCTGCTGGGCAGGTAGGTAGCAATACAGAGAGAAGTTCGATCTATCATAAGTTATTTTGAGAAATGATGAGGCAGCAGGAGTTGGGGCAATTCCTTTAGGACAATTAACAAGCTAGATGAGCAACAAAGTGGACGGAAAGAACAACGTATTCCTAAAGTGTCTCTATATGCTAGTCAACAGAGTAAAGAGTAAACAGAAATGACAGGACAGAACTGTAGGGAAAGACACATGTGAACACCTGACCACAGTGTTGATCGGCTCAATTTGGGGGTGGGGGGGCAACCCATTGGTCTAGCAATATGCAAAACAGCCTAAGCTCCTTAGGTTCTTCTTTCCCCCAGAATCCCCTTTTTAGAATAGATCCTGAGGCTGTATTCTAAACCAAAGAAGAAACTTTACACAATAAGATCTTAAAGCCAGTCCTCTTCCAAGCTGTGAACACTTCGAAGAAAAATTGCTCCTTAACTGACCATACTATATAATCAAGCAAAATGACATGCATAATTTATGGGGCAATTACGTAATCACAAGAAGATGATGATGACGAGAACATAGTATGAAAAGCATCATGTGTGAGATTTTAAAAGTTTGTGTGCAAAAGGAAGCCTATTGAAAGCACCACCTGCCAATGGGCAGAAACTGAAAGCAAACAGAGTTGAAAAAGTTGGTGGGTTATTAGAGAGTAAGGCTAGTGGGAGGTTTTCCTTGTTTAGATTCCGGAACAGTATTCATGTAAACCAACATCTGCTGAGCACTGACCCTGGGCTGGACACGGGGCAGGAAAAGGCAATTAAGATCGGAGCCCTCCCTTGCTGTAATGTTGTCTGATCAGCAGTTTGGGGTAAAAAAAAAAATCGAAAATGTATGTACAAACACTGATACAACAGGTGAGTGAAATCCAAGCTCACCAGGGCTTTTCCACTAAATCAGCTCTATGTGTAACACAGTTTCAAAGTAACACACAGCAGGGCTCAGCGGAAATGGGCGCTCAGACAGATGTGTTGCTTTCCCATGACACCGTGCCTCCAGTGGGCTGGTCCAGCAGAAGCGAGAGCGCTCTGGAGAAAGGTCTCCGCATGAGCTGGGAAGCCAGGCACCATGAGTGCCTACAAGGGCTCAGCAAGAAAACACAAGGGAAACCTATTGTAAACCGGCCCATAGGGTGAAATAGATAAATAGCACTGTTCTAATCCATCTAAACACAGCAGCTTGGCTCTGATCATCCCAATACTTCAAGCTTGCTCAATGGGAACACCTGATCATAAAAAACTTTACAAAGTTACGCCAGAATAATCCTTTTCCTTTCTTCAATGCGCACAAAACAGGTGGACAAAAAGACTCAAACCAAAACCAAGGCGAAAAATCCTTTCACCTCACGCCCAAAAATATACATCCCCAAATATTACAATAAAGTGTCAGTCCGGGGAGGGGGGGTTCTTTATAAAATAAAGACAGTAACTCCTGAGATCTGAGGAATTCCTTGCGAGGAACCAGTAGAAGGAATAAGACCAGCTTGCCATAATCTTGAGTCGTTTTCTGAATGCAAAGAAAGGCAGGCCTTTGAGAGGCAGGTTCGTTACTTCCCAATCAAGATCCTAAGTTCAGTTTTATTCAGAAGGTCTTTTTAATTGGAAAAACATAGAAAATAAAATGGGAGGAATAATTCAACACTCACCAAGCAACTGTTTTGAGAAGATTCTTAACCCATTTTTTAAGAGCAGGCAGGCCCTCCACTGTCTAGCCTAGAGGGGAACCTGACATTCAGTGTTGACGCCACCATGGAAGAGAAGCGTGGCGTCAGACATCGGCTTAAAGCCACTGGCCAGGGTGGATCCCACCACTGCCTCTTAATTTCTGTGTGGCCTTGGAAGAGTCACGTAACCCCTGAGCCTGGTCTCCCCATGTGAAGGCCATTGCTAATCATGGCCACTATGCGTGTATACATGCGCATTACACGCTAAGCAGGCCTATGTGCCTGGCAAGTGGGAAGTGGGCCGAAAGGACATCAAAAGCAAAAGCAGCCAAAGAGACGGACCAACTGAACTTCCCACAAAATTAATATTCTTTATACTGCAAGAGACACCATCAAGAACGTGGGAAGACAACTCACGGAGTGGAAGAAAACACATGCAGATCATATGTCTGAGAAGGGACTAGAATACTGAAGGAAATCTCTTACAACTCAAGAATAAAAAGACAAGTTATCCGATTTATAAAAAAAATGGGCAAAGGACCCGAATGGATATTTCTCTCAAAAAAGAGATGCAAATGCCAATAAGCCCGTGAAAAACTGCTCAAAATCACAAGCCATCAAGGCAATGTGAATCAAAACCACAATGAGAGACTGCTTCATATTCACTAGGATGGCCATAATAAGACAAACAATAACAAGTGCTATCTAGAATGTGGAAGAATCAGAACTTCCCTACACTGCTGGCAAGAAGGTAAAACGGGGGCACCTGGGTGGCTCAGTGGGTTAAAGCCTCTGCCTTCGGCTCAGGTCATATCTTAGGGTCCTGGGATCGAGCCCCGCATCAGGCTCTCTGCTCAGCAGGGAGCCTGCTTCCCTTCCTCTCTCTCTGCCTGCCTCTCTGCCTACTTGTGATCTCTGTCAAACAAATAAATAAAATCTTAAAAAAAAAAAAAAGAAGGTAAAACGGTAAAGCTGATTTTAAAACAGTCAGGCAGTTCCTCAAACGATTAACCTATAAAGTTACCACCTGACCCCACAATTTCGCTCCTAGCTGTATACCCATGAGAAATAAAAACCTAAGTCCACACGAAAACTTGCACATGAGTGTTTATAGTCACGTAATTTATAAGAGCCTAAAGATGGAAATAACCTGAATGCCCATCAACAGATGAATGGGTAAACAAAATGTGATCCACCCATACGATGGGATATTTGGCCACAAAAAGAGAAACAGAGCACTGATGTGTGTTACGGTGTGGGAAGAACCCTGAACACATCACGCTCAGTGAGAGAAACCAGTCAAAAAAGTCCACACCTTCTACTCTGTTCATATGAAAGTCCAGAATAGGGAAATCCATAAAGACAGAAAGACAGAAAGTAGATTAGTGGCTGCTTAAGGGTAAGGGAATGAGAGGCCAGGGAGGCAGAAGCTAGAAGGTACAGGGTTTCTTTCAGAGATGATGGAAATGTTCTCAAGTGGATTGTGGTGATGGTGTATAACTGTGCGAATATATGGGTAAACACTGAAATGTACACTTTCCACAAGTGAATTGTAAGGTGTATGAATTCTATTTCAATAAAAGCAGTTACTAAAGAGTTATGCAAATAAAGGACAAGTCAAAAAAGGAAAAAAAAAAAAAAAAGGTAGGGCAAGGCTCTAATTACCATCGGTGGCATGGTGTGATGAGAACACAGCCCTGAGGTTCAGTTTCCTCATCCATAAAGCAGGGTGGCACCTGCATCACTTGAGCGAGATGGGATAAGCAAACACATTTAATAAATTAGGATTACAAGGTCAAGGGGTAAATTAGGGCCCTCACCAGAGACCCAAGGCCACCATGAACAGAGTAAAAACAGAATAAGAACTCCCTTAAGGGGAGTGGGTGGAAAATGGAACCAGTCCATTTGACATCCCTAAGGCCATGTAATGAAGCAAGAAACCCATCAAAGGAATGCATGGAAGCAGGACACCAGTGAGTGGGCAAGAGCTCCCACTGAGGGGAAGAGTGCCTTGGGTTCCCTGAGGACTCACTAGCAAAACCCATAGGCTGTAGATTCACCCCACTCCATCCCTGCTGCTCTCCAGTTGCCCTGGTGAGTTTCCAAGCCAGGAAGGGCCACTTGGTGAAAATCACCTGATTAAATATTCCTGTGTAGCCTGTTAATAGCAGGGGAGGTGGGGATAGGGAGCAGAGGAAACCACAGGCTCATGAGTTAAAAGCAATAAATTATATGCTGGGCTCTGCCACCCTGTATGACTTCGGGCAAGTCACATAAGGGCTCCATTCTCTCTGGTCCGAGAGCAAGAGGAATGCCTGCCACTTGCCTACCCCATGCGAGTTTGGGGAGGATTCAGGAGATAATGTCTAAGCTGTGCTTCAGGCTCCTTGGAGATCAGGCATTATCAGCACAAGCTAGGACAGTTTCTTGCCCATTCCTCACCTCATTAAGCTACCTATGCTCTTTTAAACCTGCTATAAAAGTTCTTGCTCAAGGAAGAGTGGACGAGGGGGGGTCATAACCCAGTCTGGGTCTGCCCTTAGCCGATCTCGTTAAAGCCACTCCCTAAACCCACACTCAGGACACCTGGAAAGTTTAGCACAGTACTGGGCATTTGATACCAGAGATGGATGATGAAAAGGGCCCTCTGGACTTTTTGTTTTTAATCGAGATCCTTTGCTTTGGGTTACTACCTCCCCACCCCAACATTCTAGGGCTCTAGGGAAGTGACTGTCAGATTGGGGGAGGGGGCAATGGGGACAGGCTTCTGGAGTCTTCCACTACTCGGTGCTTAGGTGTCTGACTGATGGACAGACTTTCTCAGTGTCTGATTTCAAGGCTACCAACTAAAGAAACCAGGTGGGTCTTCATTCACAATAAAGAAACCTGTATCTATGGTATTTCTAAGTGAGGGGAAGGCTATGTTGCATGAGTGCCTATAACAGATACAAAAAAACTATACTTGAGGTGGGTCTCCATCTTCAAGGGTCTTTATCCAGTTAGGTGAACTTGACATTTATTCCTAGAAAGCTCACTAGCCTGGGTATGTGTGGGGAGAGAAGGCAGAAAAAGGGGCCGAGACACTTCAGGTCAGAGGAGGAGGGACTGTGGGCCTCTGGGCCAGACAGAAGAAGGGAATAGCTCAGCCAAGCCTCTCTTGCAGACATGGCCACAGACAGAGGCCTGAACACCGGTTATTCTTGATGAACGAGAGGACACGGAGAGTGGGAGAATGTGAGGTGCACTTCAAGGCCATCTCCCATTGCCTCCTATCTCCCCTGGGAGGCTGTCACGAGACAGTTTCTCATCACCTCCTGGGTTCTGATGGGGATGAGATTCTTGCCCTGCCCCCTGCAGCAGAGAGATCATCGGCTCCTTCTGTTTCATGGTAGTACTTTTTTGGTGTGGGACCAAGACCACAGGGAACTGGCACTTTCAGCTACCTCCCTTTTGCGGTCTACGTGATACACTGTTTGAATCTAAAAGTGGCTCCTTGTACCTTTACCCGATGCATCTATCAGGCCTTGGCCTTGTCTTGTCTTGTGTGTTTGACAAGAGTGTGCACCTGACTCTCACTCTGATTGCACCGGAGTTTAGGTCAAGAGGACAGGGCTGCTTTCCAGGGCCTGTCAGAAGACAAGTCAGCAGGGTCCAGGGCAATAAAGCAAAGCCTGGTCCCCCACACAGACCAAGGCCTCCGGAGGGAACTTCCTATGCTTTCTGCCTCCGTTTGTCATCCACGCACTAAGGATACCAATACTGACATTATAAGGTTGTTGTGAAGATTCGAGATGATACACATTAAATTCCCAGAGCAGTGCCTAGCACCTAAACATTGGCAGTGAGAATAATGGCCGCTGACATGTGTCGGGTGCTTGCCCCGTTCTGGGTTAGGCACTGTTATCCCAGTTGCATGGGTGTGAACTCATTCGATCCTAACAACCTCGGAGGCAGGCATTCTTAGTACTCTCATTTTATAGATGAGGGACCCAAGTCAGATTCCGTGGTCTGTGCAAGGTCACACACAAGTCAAGTGGCAGAGCTGGGATCTAAACCCAGACAGCCTATGAGCCGGGGCGCTCCGCAAATGCAGTCCCATCACTTTCAGGCCACTGAAATGAAAGGAACATGTTTCATCCAATCCAAAGGCTAAGAACGGTTCCTGTCCTAATGGTGCCTTAGTTACTTGGCTGAGCTTGAGTTAAAAAAAAAAAAACAAAAACGAAAACAAAAATAAAACTGAGACAAAGAGAAGAGGCTGGCAGCTATCTAGAGAACAAGGGCCAGCAGAAGTAATGGGGGACCCAGCCTTCAGAGTAGAGACACACCAAGTTCACAGTTAAGGAGGACAAACTGAGTTTTAGGACATCCTGCCTCCATAGGGCAAAGGCCCAAATTCAGGAATATTCAAGCATAAGTAACACATTCAGCCAAAAGCTAGACCAACTGAGACACATGTGACAACAGAAATGAAACAAAAATAACAAATTCAGGGGCTCCTGGATGGCTCAGTCTGTTAGGCATCTGACTCTTGGTTTCAGCTGGGGCCACGATCTCAGGGTCCTGAGATGGAGCCCCGTGTGGGCTTCTGTGCTCAGCGGGGAGCCTGCCTGAAGATTCTCTTCCTCTGCCCCTCCCCACTTGCTCTCTTTCTCTAGAATAGATGGATAAATCTTTAAAAAAGGAAAGAAGGAAAAAAGGAATGAAGGAAGGAAGGGAGGGAGGAAGGGAAGGAAGAAGGAGGGGAAGAAAGTGAGGGAGGGAGCGAGGGAGGAAGGAAAGAAGAAAGGAAGGAAGGAAGGAAAGGAGGAAGGAAAGAAGGAAGTGGAAAGGAAGGAAGGAAGGAAGGGGAAAGGAGAGAAGGAAGGAAAGGAGGGAAGGAAGGAAGGAAGGGGAAAGGAGAGAAGGAAGGAAAGGAGGGAAGGAAGGAAGGGGAAAGGAGAGAAGGAGAGAAGGAAGGAAAGGAGGGAATTTCAAAGTCAGGGGTGGTGGTCACACCTCTCAGGAAAGTAAAGGAAAACAGCTATTTCTTAGGCGAGTTTGCAAATGCTCAAGTATCAGATATATTAATGCTCTGTATCCCCATCCCTTGATTTCTTTTTTCCTTTTTTTTAAGCTTTTATTTATTTATTTGACAGAGAGAGAGAGAGAGAGAGATCACAAGTAGGCAGAGAGGTGGGGGAGCGGGGGAGAGCAGGCTCCCTGCTGAGCAGAGATTCCCAGGACCTTGGGATCATGACCTGAGCCGAAGGCAGAGGCTTAACCCACTGAGCCACTGAGGCGCCCCATCCCTTGATTTCTTAAGAAAGCTTGATGACTTTATTACATAATCAATCCACCCACAGCATCCCCATCTGGAGCACAGTCTACCTACCCTATCAATCAGTGATCCTTCGAATATGTTGCCTCTCTACTTTCAGATATTTTTGCGACCTCCTGACTAGCAAAAGTGTGGTTCCTACCTCTGCAGAGCTTGTCCTCGTCTAACTGATGGGAAAAGATATAAAAAAGTAAATGTTTGCAATTCAACAAGGTTCCAAAACGCATCCTGGCAGGAAGAAAATTACCAATCCCTGCGGGTTTTCCTAACCTGAAGAAAAAATGAATACATAATAGCAATCTGTAAGTGCACGAACTGGGTCTAGCAACATGTTAACAGCAAGGAAATTGGTCACTTAAAAAAACAAAACAAAACAAAAAACCTGGAAGGCGGCCAAAGAATTAGGGAGTATAGCAGGTGTTTAGTCTGTGGGGATAGGAGAACAACCATACAGTCTTCTCCATCTCCATCAGGATGCAGCTGACCCGCAGCCAGAAGCTAGGGGACCACTCAGTCCTAGCAAAAAAGAACAGCTGCCACAACAGAAGCTCCAGCAAGAGACCCTTAACTTACACCTTAGCTTAAAGAACAAACTCCAGGTCCCTTGGCGCCGGCTGAGTTGACTTAGCACCCTGAGGAGAGGGGGACGGAGTACGCACGGGCTCTGGGTCACAGCCTGACCTCGGTCCCTCTCAGCCGTGGCCCTGAGCATGTCATTTAGCCCCTCTGAACCTCAAGGTGCTCCATCTATCTATAAGACACGGAGGAAACACCCCAACTTGTAGATTTCTGACACCATGTGTTACAGACAGTGGCCACTCAAACTCAGGTCCCTTTGCCACTTGGTGAGACTAAATTTGGGATACCAGACAGCAAACCTTTAGCTTATTTTAAATATTTTATTTATTTATTTGAGAAAGAGAGAATGCGCACATACACGACCCCAAGTAGTGAGGGAGGGGCAAAAAGGGAGGGAGAAGCAGGTACCTGCCGAGCAGGGAGCCCCGAGGCTCGATCCCAGGACCCCAGGATCATAACCTGAGCCAAAGACAGACACTTAACTGAGTCACCCAGGTGCCCCAAGAGCAAACCTTTTAATTGGGGTGTACACAATAACCCGCTGCCTTAGTATTTAGAATTAAGGTTTGTGGTGAAGTAAAAGTAGAACATTAGATAGGACAAAGACTACCTTAAAACTGTTATTCCTTCACAGGTTGTCTGTCTTCTTTTTTGGGGTTATTTTGGAGGTTTTTGCTTTATCCCTATGTCTGGTTAATTTGCAACGTGTCTGGGGGTGGATCTGTGGATTTATTTTAATTCATCTTGTTAAGCAAAGCAATTTTCTGTGTGTTTTCAATCTGAAAACTAATGATTATTTTGCTTCTGGGAAGTTCTCAGGCTGCATCTCTCTGAGTAGTCCTTGTCTGCCATTGCCCCGACTCTCCTCCTCTCGAACACCTATCAGATCTGGGTTAGAGGCTCAGGGTCACCCAACTACTCTGTCAAAATAGTTTTCATCTTCCTCACAGCATCCTGGGTAGAATCCTTGGTCCAATTCACTAATCCTACCTGCACCTTTGTGCAGTGTGGAGTTTCATTTATTAAGATTTACATTTCAATGCCTATTTTTCATTTCCATCATTTGTGATTTATTCACTTTCTACCCACTTATTAATACTTTCTTTCTGCCCATTGTGTTTCATATTTTCTTATAGCTGGAATTCCTTCTTTCATCTCTGATAATTCAAAACATGCATTTTAGGGTCGTTGTCTGAATGCTCTCTTTTCATTTAATCCTGAACAAATTAATCTCACTGTTGATTGTGTTGGCTATCTTTTTTTTTTTTTTAAGATTTCATTTATTCATTTGACAGAGAGAAATCACAAGTAGGCAGAGAGGCAGGCAGACAGAGGAGGAAGCAGGCTTCCCGCCGAGCAGAGAGCCCGACGCGGGGCTCGATCCCAGGACCCCGAGATCATGACCCGAGCCGAAAGCAGAGGCCCTAACCCACTGAGCCACCCAGGCGCCCCTGTGTTGGCTATCTTTAGCAGAGTTGGTTTTCCTTAGATGTTTTGGAATTCTGGTTTGCAACCCATACAGCCGTCCATTGGATGGGTTGGGGTACAGTGGGAATGAGGGGGCACTCTCTGTACCACCCTCTCCCAGGGTTTTGTGGTTGGGGAAAGTTAGGGATCTCCCAGGATCCCTAAGCCTGGAACAGGTCTTACATTGACAGACTAGGCCCCCCAGGATATAAACGACACTAGGAAGCTTCAGTCATCAGGACTCCAGGTGACCTTGCCCATGAGCAGGCTCAAGGTTGTATCTGTATGTTTCTTCCCACCGCCCTAGGCTTCATTCTGAGCAGTAATTGTCTTAGATATTTTTAGCCTCCTTTCAAGCCGGAGCAGGCCAGCCCAGACCTTGGTTTGAAGCAGTGAGTCTGGCTCCGGTCCCCTCCCCACATGGGCTACTTTTAGTTCCCAATGCCCCACCAGAGTGGCGCTCTGCACATCACCGCCTACTACCAGACTCACAGTGAGCAGGACTTAGCCTTCGGCATCAATCTTTGCTTTGTATTTCTGTTCTATTTCTTTTCAGATATGTTTCTGAGCATAATTACATCTTTAATTTTCTTTTTATATTTGGTGTTTGGAGCCAAGGGGGTAAAGGGAAGGGATCCAAAATTAAATTTATACACTGAGCAGAAGGCGATATTTAAACCAAGACTGAAAGAGGTAAAGGGGAGGGTCACGCCTGGGGGTCCGGAAATTCTCCCCGACAGAGGGACCAGCAAGTGCAAAAACCTGAGGCAGGCCTGGCATGCCTGAAGAGCAGCAAGAAGGCTAGCATGGCTGGAACAGAGTGAGCAAAGGCAAGTGGAGAGAGGCAGGAGAAGAGGGGAGAGGTTGCAGCAAGCCAAAACCACAAAGGACTCCATAGGCCTTCATAAGTTAGTGGTAAATTCTGAACAGAGTAGCAACAAGGTCTGACTT
This sequence comes from Lontra canadensis, assembly GCF_010015895.1. Taxonomy (NCBI): domain Eukaryota; kingdom Metazoa; phylum Chordata; class Mammalia; order Carnivora; family Mustelidae; genus Lontra; species Lontra canadensis. The sequence continues at coordinate 3,344,457 of NW_022631081.1, read as the reverse complement.
ATGCTTTCATGGGACTGTTCTACCTGCTACATTTGGGAAAAGATGGAATGGGGACAGGGGCAAGAAGTGGAAGGGTGGCTGGAACGTTGTTAGGAGCCTCTCTCAGTGATCGGGAGGATAAATGATAGCAGGCTGGGTAGAGAGGTACAAGGAACAGAAAGGGGCTGGAATCTGAACACAGAGCCAGTAGAACTGGCTGATGAACTGGAGGCAGGTGGGGGAGAAAGCGAGGAATCAAGGATGACTGCAAGGAATAGAACTGCCATTACCAGGGCCCCTGTGTGGCTCAGTGGATTAAGCCTCTGCCTTAGGCTTAGGTCATGATCCTAGGGTCCTGGGATTTCTGCTCAGCTTTCTGCTCAGCAGGGAGCCTGCTTCCCCCTCTCTCTGACTGCCTCTCTGCCTACTCATGATCTTTCTCTGTCAAATAAATAAATAAATAAATAAATAAATGAATGAATGAATAAATAAATAAATAAATAGAACTGCCATTACCTGAGACAAGGAAGAATGACAGAATAGGGTTGTTTAGGAGGGAGTTCAGTTTTAAACACTAATATGAAGAGTAAGGCCAAAAAAAAAAAAAAAAAGAAAGAAAGAAAGAAAGAAAGAAAGAAAGAAAGAAAGAAAGAAATTAAGCCCTCTTACCTGACTGCAAAGATACAGAAATTACTATACAGCTCAAAAGAAGCATGAGGACTAATATCCAGAATATATAAAGAACTCTTAAAGCTTAATCCAGAATATATAAAGAACTCTTAAAGCTTGACAATTAAAAATGGGTAAAAGATTTAAATACAGATTTCACAAAGAAGAAAGAAGAATGGCAAATAAGTCCATGAAAAGATGTTCAATGCCACCAGTCATCAGAGAAATGCAAAATAAAACCACAAAGAGATACTACTACACACCGCCTAGAATGGCTAAAATTTCAGCACTAATAAGACTGTGTTGGCGAGGACGTCAGCAATGGGGACCCTCACACACTGCTTCTGAGAATGCAAAGTGGCATAGTCACTCTGGAAAACAGTCTGGCAGTTTCTTACGTAGTAAAACACAGACCTACCAGCTGCCCTGGCCATTCTGCTCCTAGATATTTACACACAAGAGCAATGGAAACATCTTCCCATGCACATCTTGTACTCAAATAGTCCCAGCAACTTTATCTGTAATGGCCCTAAAATGGAAACAACCCAAGGTCTACCAACAAGTAAATGAATAAATGGAATGGGGGACATCCAGAGAACGGACTACGACTCAGCAACAAAAACCCGGACACATGCCACAATGCATGAACCTCCAAATCATCATGCTGAATAAACTCACCTAGAATTCCTCCCCTTTCCTCCCTAAAGGGTACATAATACATGGTTCCATTCATACTGGAATTCTGGAGCATGTAAGCCCATCTACTGTGACAGAAAACAGATCAGTGACTGTGTGGGGCTAACGTGGAGGAAGGGATTGAAAGCTGGGACAATGAAAATGCTCGGTCTCTAAACGGTTAGTATTCTACATAAATACATTCAACAGCCGCAGTCAGGAAGAACAGCTTGTAATTCCTAAGTACGTGATGACCTAGTGGAGAGAAAAGGGACCTCTCTTCTGCTGATTCTAGTCTAGCTCAGAACTGGGCCATGGAAATCCCAGGAAGAGAGAGCGCCTTGTCTTGACAGCGAGGATGAAAGTGGTTCTTTTCCATGCTTTGTAAACCCGGATCTTGGCAGAAAAAAAGACTAAAACCTAGAGCAGAGCCCTTGAGATGTCTTACCATCCAGTCAGAGGCAGTGTGCACACTCAGGTATACAAGAACCTTCCTTGGCTCGCCCCTCCTAAAGGATAGTCACAGCATAAGCCGATTTCACATAAAACAGCTTAGCTCAACGCGTCTCCGTGAAGAGTAGTACCTTTCCTGTAACTCCACACTGAGGGCTTTATTCTTGCAGACTCACAGAACCCACGCACCCATTCCAGTCAGAGACCAGCAGCCGCCACAGAGAACATTCTTTTTAAAGATTTATTTATTTATTTATTTATTTGACAGAGATCATAAGTAGGCAGAGGCAGGCGGGGAGCAGGGACAGGGTGGGGGCGGGAGGGTGGCGGCAGTGGGGGGGGGGGAGCAGGCTCCCTGCTGAGCAGAGAGCCCGATGTGGGGCTCGATCCCAGGACCCTGAGATCATGACCTGAGCCGAAGGCTAAAGAGTAACAGCTAAAGTCAGAGGTTTTCCATCTCTGTGAAAAACAAGAGACTGCTCATGTCTTTTTAACCCACTGAGCCACCCAGGCGCTCCTACAGAGAACATTCTTAAGGGCAGAGGTGTCAACATGGCAGCGCACTCCCTATACAAGGTCTTTCCTGCTGCTGTCCTCACCTGCGGGGCCTCCCCAAACACCGGCAGCTATCGCCACGCAGAAAATGTGTGGATTTTTTGCCACACATAACTGTGTAACTATGCAACAGATGATACCAACTGGTTCTAGATCCTACCACGGCATGCTGCCCAGACACAGGAGCACCTCGAGCACCACTATAAAGAGTCAGAGTAACAGCTAAAGTCAGAGGTTTTCCATCTCTGTGAAAAACAACAGACTGCTCATGTCTTTTCAGGAGATGAACCAGAGAATGTTAGAACGTGGCCTGAGTCATGTGTCAGTTCCACAGACAACTTCATCCCCTCTCTCTGCACTCGTGTCAGAGGTGATGGAGAAGTCAGAGTTGGAGGTTTGGAGATGGGGAGGTTATGGAGAAGTCACTCACTCAGTTGAGACTGCCGCTTGAGACCAGCGTTGTCCAAAAGAACCTTCTAGAATGATGGCAACGTTCTAGTCCTGCACTGCCGTAGGAGCCACGAGCTTCATGTGACCCCTGGGCAACTGAAATGTGTCTAGTGCAAGGGGAGAAGTAAATTTTAAATTTTATTTAATTTTAGTTAATTTTAATTTAGTCTGGCTAGTGACTACTCTATTAACTTAAGACTGAGATCTGAATGCTCCCCTACAATCTCAAGAAAGAAAAAGAATACAAAAGTTCAAGCAACCACTTCCCTTGTCCTCCTCAAGTTATCTTAAAAGTATTAAATTAAAGTTAAGACCAACTTGAATCTAGAAGATAAAGAAACACGTTTGATGCTACCAGTTACAGGGAAAATGTTGTTTTAAAAAGATTTTGTTTAAGTAGTGTCATGCAGGGCAGAACAAAACCAAACACAGCAGGGAACCAGCTATGAAGGTGTTCTGGGGTCAGAGACTGGTGGGTGGTCAGGTGACACCAGAAACTTGAGATTGCATGGGTCAGAAACTCAGGCTGCCACTAATCTTGCTATGTACTCGTGAGCAAATCACTTTTTCTCTCTGGACCTCAATTTCCAACAAGAAGCTGGACTGAACCACCTGCCCCATCTAATACACAGAATTTCTAGAAACGAAAAGAAAAGGCAAAGACTGCCGAAGAGTATCAAATGCTACTTAAAATAAAAAGCAAGATGTCATCATAAATTCCTCTAAGTCCTTTGGAGGTCCCTATGCCTGTTTCCTGGCCTCACGCACTCTTCCTGGTCTGACTCTAGTCCCACTGCCTCCTTCCATTCTCAGAATCCCTGAGCTCACTACCACCGTGCCCACTTCTGAACACCTACCCTGTGAATGCCCACTCCTTTCAGACTCTTCTAGGCTGAACTATGGCATATGCCTTCTCTCCCCAGGGGAGGCGGAGGCGTCAACCACTGGCCCTAGATCAAATGAGTTCATGCATGTCAGAGGACAGACCTTTAGTTACGAAAAATAAATGGCAGCATCATAAAGGGAGACTGTGCGCTCACATGAGTCACTGGGCAGAAGCCAAGGATGGAGAGGTCACCCACACTTAGAATGACTGGAACAGCCACAGAAGAATGGGTAGTTGGGAAACTCTAATCATGGAACTGCAGGGGACCCCCTCCAAGACGTGGGCAGGGCAAGCAAGAGCCTGGCAGGCGATGGCCTCTGCTGTGGTCTGAATGTTTGTGTCCTTCCAGCATTCTTAATGTTGTATTCCTCACCCCCAAAGAAGACAGCATTAGTAGTAGGGCTTTTGGGGGGGTGCTTACCCCCAAAATACTCCCAGGGGAGCATTCAGATCTCAGGTCATGAGAGTGGAACCCTCATGAACACGCTTAGCACCTTATGAACAAGGTTCCAGAGAGCTCCCCAGCCTCTTCTGCCACTTGAGGACACAACCAGAAGTCTGTGACCCTGAAGATGCGCACCAGACCATGGTGGCACCCTGATCTCAGCCGTCCAACCTCCAGTGCTGTGAGGAATTGATTTCTGTTGTTTATAAGCTATCTAGGCTGTGGTTATTTTTGTTATGCAGTTTCCTTCTAACCAAGTCACTGAACTCTCTTTTTTAAAGATTTTATTTATTTGAGAGAAAGTGAGTAAGAGAGAGAGGGGAGTAGGGGGAGGGGCAGAGGGAGAGGAAGAAGCAGACTCGCAGCTGGGCAGGGAGCCCAGCGTGGGTCTCGATCCCAGAACCCTGGGATCATGATCTGAGCTAAAAGCAGAAGCTTAACCAACCCTCAAATGGTGTCTTTTAAAAATACAGTCCTGGGTGCCTGGGTGGCTCAGTTGGTTGGGCGACTGCCTTTGGCTCAGTTTGTGATCCTGGAGTCCCGTGTTCGAGTCCTACATCTGACTCCCTGCTCAGCCAGGGAGTCTGCTTCTCTCTCTGATCCTCCCCCTTCTCATGCTCATGCTCTCTCTCAAATAAATAAATAAAAATCTTTAAAAAAACAAAAAACAGTCCCCATAGGGTGCCTGGGTGGCTCAGACAATTAAGCAACCAAATCTTGATCTTGGCTCAGGTGTTGTTTTTTTTTTTAAGATTTTATTTGACAGAGATCACAAGTAGGTAGAGAAGCAGGCAGAGAGAGAGAGGGGGAAGCAGGCTCCCCGCCAAGCAGAGAGCCTGATGCGGGGCTCAATTCCAGGACCCTGGGATCATAGTCTGAGCCAAAGGCAGAGGCCCAACCAACTGAGCCACCCAGGTACCCCTTGGCTCAGGTTTTGATCTGAGGGTTGTGAGTTCAAGCCCCACATTGGGCTCCACACTGGGTGTGGAGCTTACTTCAGAAATAAATAAATAAATAAATAATAAAAATATAGTCCCTATCAGTATAATCCAAGAGCTATAGAATTCAATAACCTTAAATTCAGGATGGCAACCCCAATCCCTAACCCTTTCTGCTAAGGTTTAACGTCCAAGCTGTGCTGTTGTTCATTAATTAATAGTGGCCCTCTGGCTTCAGCTTATTAGAAGCCCTGGAGCAGTGTTTAAAATGCAGTCTAGGGGCAGCTTTGTGGCTCGGTCAGTTAAGCATCTGCCTTCAGCTCAGGTCGTGATCTCAGGGTCCTAGGCTCGAGCCCCGCATCGGGCTCCCTCTTCATCGGGAAGTCTGCTTCTCTCTCTCCCTCTCTCTCTCTCTTTCTCCCTCTACCCCTCCCCACTGCTCATTCTCTCTCAAATAAATAAATAAAATCTTTTTTAAAAAATGCAGTCTAGTGGAGATTGGCTTTGAAGGGACACGATGGAAATTTCTGGGGTGAAATTTCTTTTCACAAAAAAGATAAGGTTGGATTACACAAGGGGACAAATTTATCCAAACCTGCAGTATAATATACTTCAGACTGGTACATTTCACTCCATATAAATTTTACCTCACAGAGAAAATGTGCAGTCCAGCCACACATATAACCCCAATCAGAACCTCTGGGACTGGGACACAGACTCTGGTTTTGTAACATGTTTTCCAGGTGCTTCTGATGAAGGCAAACCTCTGAGAACTCTATGAAAATTACTTGCCTAGACCAAAAATAAAAACAGGTATACACGAGGAACATACTCAAATTAGGATTCCCACTTTCTATCTGCAATTGACACTATATGACAGAAATCATAACTCTCAAGAAATGCTGGAACAGCATGAAATGGCCACTATTTGCTTATTTTTATTTACAGAAATGGCATTTGCATATGGCTTTAATATTACTATGGTAATAAGATGCCATTACTTCTAGATGTAAGCACGCCCCTTGAAGAATGGGTAACTTCTTAGCTGTAGAAGAGTGTAATCCTATTTGAAAGAGGTTGACGCAGGCCAAAGATGTATCTCCATCCTGAACTGCCCTGCTGCTCTTCCAGGACAGGGAAACGGGGCAACGGGGCGACAGCTAAGGGGCGTGGCAGTCAGGGGGCAAAGCAAAGCGTTCATTGACCGGCCCGGTCCACTGCTAGGGGCTCACTTCCCCTGTGGGGAGCCACGAGCTGCTGGACCAGAGGCTCATGTAAACAAGCTTCCTTCTTCCTCCGAAAAGATCAGCCAGTATTTTCTTGGTTGGGAGCTCTAGTTTGTTTTTTGTTTTTTGTTTTCCCCAACCAAAGCAGAACTCTCATCCCAGTGGTTGCAAGAGAAATTTGAGAAGCAACTCAGCCTTCCCTTGGGAAGGATGGCAGAGTGAGTACCAGAAGGTAGTTTTCACTAGCGCTTATGATCAGCGCGATACTAGGGACCAGAAAGCAGCACTCTCCCCCAAGGCTTTGCCTTCCCACGCGACTACGTTCTTCTCTGGTGATGAAGCCCGTACTCACTTTGCCAAGCTCCCAGAGTACCATTTAGTCCTTGCTATAAGATCCAAGGACAGAATGTACCAGATACAAACCATTCAGTTTTGAACACAGTAACTTGTTTACCTTGAACTAAGAGAGAAGCCAAACTGGGAAATAAGCCAAACGAAGGGAACTGGGTGAATCAATACCCAAGGAGGGTAGGAGAAGCGAATGGGGCCAGTCACAAGCCTAGTGCTCCTCGTGTCCTTGCAGCCGCCTGTGGGCCACTCTTACATCCTCTGCCCTGGCAGAGGTGAGCACTTTCGGGGGTACAGCCCTTGCAACTCGTCACACGGTCCCATCTGCTTCCCCACTGTGAAGTGGGCTGGGCAGAGATGACTGCCCCTCATGCTGTGAGGAGGAGCCGGGCTCAGGGGGTGACATACCCAAAGAAACAGTATCTGCTAGACCCACATTCAAACAACCCACTGGGACTCCCCTCCTCCCCACCACGGCCCGCCCCCGCCCCCGACTTGTCAGTCTTAACCATTGTGTCATATACCTATCTTTCCCAAGAGGAAAAATAAATTCCTTTTTCCCCCTTCTCTGGATTTCAGGGAAACGAAAGTAAAACCGACTGTTTTATCCATCTCTAAATGTATCAATCACTGATTTATTGCCTGCTGATTTACTGTCAGCCTGTAAGCCCTCAGAGAGTGGCTGACAGGTCATCTGGTTATTATGTTTCATCAACAACAAAACTCACCACAAGGAATTGTAACCTCAGCTCTAATTAACAACTGGGGAGAAGAGCCATTTGCTTCTCAAGGCATCCTTCCTGACTGCCCCTCCTGCCCCCAAAGTTGTCCAGACTGCTAAACCGAGTACAACAAACACTTGCTTCCCACCGCTACACATGACACCGTTTCAGGGGGATGCAGGGCTCAATGTCACCGACGCAATGTAACAGACAAGGACTCAGAAAGACTGAGCATTATAACCTAACCAGCAAGCCACTTGTAAGTTTATGAACCTGTTCAATAAATTTACTGCGTACCCTCTGAGCGACATGCGCTGTGACCAGAGCTGTGAGCGACACAGTGAGGAGTCACACCAAGGACCCCACTGCAGAATGGCTGCAGATGATAATCCTCAGCTTGGAATTTTGTAACTGGGAGTCTTATCTTGTAACCTGTGCCACCAAAGCACAGTCTTAAAACTGCAAAGCCCCTCAGCAAAGACAGAATTTGGAAAGCGCTCTCCTGGGTCCAAAACATACAGCCCAAAGATGCTCCATGTTAATCTACACTGCTCTAGGCACACTCTGTCTTCTAGATCTAATTCAAACCCACCTTCGCAACAAATCAAGATGTGCCAGGAGGTGGGAAGTAGCCAAGTCAATCCTGGTGCCCTAGGATCCCACTTGGTTGCCAAGACCCTTATGGCTAAACACATTTTAGGGTGGAAAGGGGTCATGGCCGTTGGGCCCTATTTTCCCTCCAAAACTGACCTAGCTTGATTCCCACGTCCCCTTAGACAGCTTACAACCCAGGCCTGAAGCAACGGAGCCCCCACAGGATGCCACACAATGTGAGGATCAAGAAGCAGGAACGCCTTGCTTCGTTCCCAGCTCTCTCGCAGATAAAATTTAAGCGGGAATACAGGCAAGCCTCCATAGTAACCTCGTATATTTGCTTTGGGCAATTAAGTAATCTTTTGCTCAGCTCAAGGTTCAAGAAGCTAGCAGGGAAATTGTCTCCATCAGACTTTAAAAGACTTTAAAGGACTGAGAGACAGGTGCCTGGGTGGCTCAGTCTGTTAAGCATCTGGCTCAGGTTATGGTCTCAGGATCCCTGCTCAGCAGGAAGCCTGCTTCTCCCTCTCCCTTTACCCAATCCCCCTCCCCCAGTCATGCTCCTTTCTTGCAAATAAATAATAAGTAATAACAAATAACATCTTTTTTAAAAAACTGAAAAAAATAATAAAGGACTGAGAGACAAACTTTGTAGATAAGCTTGCTATAGGAGAAAAGGAAAAACGAGCTTCCCCAAACTCTCCATTCTGCACTCTGGCTTACACAGACGGCAACAGCCCTTGGGGCACTTGGGTGGTTCAGTCAGTTGAGTGTCTGCCTGCCGCTCAGGTCATGATCCCAGGGTCCTACGATCCAGCCCAACATCAGGCTCCCTGCTCACCAGGGAGCCTGCTTCTCCCTCTCCCTCTTCCCTCTACGGTGCTCTAATAAGTAAATAAATCTAAAAAAAAAAAAAAAAAATGAAGAAGAAGAAGGGGAGGGAGGGAAGGAAGGAAGGAAAATCAAGAAAATGGAAATAAAAGGCTGCTCAGAAAAATCTAAAAAGTCCCATCAGACACTTCCATCTACCAGGATGATGTACATTCTTTTTTTTTTTCTTTTTTAAGATTTTATTTATTTATTTGACGGAGAGAGATCACAAACAGGCAGAGAGAAGGCGGAAGCAGGCTCCCCGCCGAGCAGAGAGCCCCATGCGGGGCTCGATCCCAGGACCCTGAGATCAAAACCTGAGCAGAAGGCAGAGGCTTTAACCCACTGAGCCACCCAGGCGCCCTGTACATTCTATAGGTATTAGCAAGAAGTATCTATCACCCCTCCCCTTTTCTGTACTACATTCCAGTCCCATCCCTTCTATGTCTGGAGAGGCCTCACACGTCAGTCTGCCAGCTCACTTCCATCCCAGAAATCAGCCTGCAAAACACACACTTCCTCCTTGAGGGCGATGTTTGGTGGCCAGACATCCCTGTCTCTAGCCATCTCGGTGGTACTCAATACCAGCTCTAGCGGTGGACAGAGCTGCCTCTCCTCGGCCAGGGGGCCAATGTGCTCTCCCTCTCCTAGGGATGGAGAGAATCCTTTTTACCCCCATCCTGTCCAGCCTGTAGGACCTGGGCAGACTGAGCACGAGGCAAATGGAAGGATGGCTTATTGCTGGGTTTCATACCATGTTCAGTAATGGAAGCCCTTTCTGAAAACCAACCCGTAACCAAAACTCCAGTTTCTGAGATGGGCAAAAGCAGGGCCAATGCCAGGTAAAAAGAATCTGAAGCAACTTCTTATGGCTCTTTGCTCCTGGCAGGAGCCTCCAAGCTGTTCCACAGAACGTAAGCTGAAAACCGTGCTCACGGCATTTGCTCATGGCACTTGGTGTTTCCCAAAGCATAGGCCGTGAGCCACTACTGACCCACAGAAGATTCTAGGTGGCAGACAGGTGGACTTCTAGAAGCAACAGATATCTACTTGTTATCATTAATTAGAAAAGATAACCAGCACAAACTCTTGCTACAGTTTCCTTTAAAAAAATACCTTTCTCACCAAATCTAAGACACCATCAATCACAACATCTTTTAGTGAACAAGAAAAAAAAAATTAACCCAGAACAAGCCATGAATTTTAAGACATTCTGATTTGAGAGATAACAGGATATAAAAAAAGACAATCTAAGGATCACCAAAATAGTCACTTTCTTTGGTTTTTAGAATTGCAGTCACTTAAAAATATATATATATATAAATAACATAGGGGCACCTGGTTAAGCGTCTGCCTTTGACTCAGGTCATGATCCCAGGGTCCTAGAATCAAGCCCCACATCAGGCTCCCTGCTCAGCGGGAAACCTGCTTCTCCCTCTCACACTCCCCCCGCTTGTGTGTGTTCTCTCTCTTGCTGTCTCTCTCTCTCTCTGTCAAATAAATAAATAAAATCTTTAAATATATATACACATACACAACATAAATGACAACATAGACATGGCATAGAGTGTGAAGGTGTTCAAAGGACACTATGTAACACAAACACACAGAGCACCAGGCCCTGTTCTAGGTGCATTATATCACTGAACATATTTGATCTTTAAACCAACCCTGCCGCTTGGTCCCACATCATCCCATTTTCAGAGCAGTAAACTGTGGCCCGATGAGGGTGGGTGACTTGCCCAAGGTCACACACCAGGAAGTGCCAAGGCAAGAATTCCAGCACAAGGCAAGTGGATCCCAGCTCCCTGCTTCTTAAGCCTCTCCAGAGGAAGACTCCGGGAAATCACCATTATTTGCCCAGAACTTCTGACTTACAAATATGGCAAGTTCACTGGATTCCAGACAGAGGTGCCGCATGTCCAGCGTCTGATCATCAGAGGACATGTGACTAGCTGGGGAGAAATATCCTTTCCGGATAGAATGGAACTTCGGTCACTGCTGACATATCACTAACCTCAATCTGAAGTCCTGAAACTTTGGAAATGTTTTAGAATGCTTATCTCAAGCCCCCCTCATCGTCTTCACTCGGATGCCAGCCTCCAGAATCAATGGAAGGACAGGATGATTTGTAGGAGAAGGGTATAAAATGAAGAAATGCAAGTACACTCCTCTAAACGTGAGGGTTGGCCCTCCAGCAAGTCTAAGGCAATCTTAAGAGACAACTAATAATTCTCCAGATTGATCTTTCACGGGCTATGGCCTCGGTCCTGTCAAGCTGTGGCTGAGATAGTGGCCGGAGGGCAAAGCCGTAAGCCAGAACTGGCCAAATCCTCCTTGAGATGAATGATTTGGTTTAAGGACACAGACTATCAGGGGTTACGGTTGGGGTCCACTTCTTAAAAAAAACTGTATATTAACTGACCTGAGAAGCAGGGACCTCCACCCACCAGGCCTTTCCTATCAGTGGCACCACTGAGCGGACCTGCACCGGGCCAGGCTCCAGCCAGAGCCCTTCACACCCTGGGCTAATCCACGCACTCTCCGGATGAATGGGGCCCCCGGAGTTGTGCAACATGCTGGCCCTTTCTGCATGTATGCAGAGAAGCATCTCAGGTTTCTAATAACACTGGGCAAATGCCCAGAGAAGATCTGAAGTGAAGCAGAAACCTGATACACAGACCTGTGATCATCACAGAAGGAGGCCGGGGGAAAAAACCTGGATCTTATTTTAGGAAAATGCTACCTTATTCTGCACTTAACTCAAAATGCCTACTCGTCAAGGACTCTGAGTGGGTTAACACTCCTGGTTCTAAGACCCAGCAGACTTGGACATAGGAACCTATTTTCTGTTTATTTCTTAATAACTTCCAAAGCTCACTCTTAGTACTAATTAATCCCCATGAACACCTAATCCCGAAGAAGTCTGAAATACATACATTCTCAAACACGGTTTTTTCTCAAATGTCAAAACTCAGCACCAGAAAAAGTTAACGCAAGCCAGAGAAGATTATCTTCATAAACATTATGTTCTTAATAGAAGTAAACTGCTCTTTACCCTTAAGCAAAATAGCACATAACTATGCACGTCTTTTGTACTCGGTTTTCAAAATGTGAATGGGGACACTTTTCCGAAGTCCCAAGTATACAAAAGAACCAAACAAAATCGCAAAAAAATGTGGAAGTGAAAAACTTCTCTCTGCTGAAAGGAACTGTTCTTTGTTGATAAAAGGGAGGTTCAAACATATTTTAAATATTTTTAAACAAAGGCCTAGCTGATGTCCCTTAATCCATCCATCCAGCTCAACTTTCTGGGCAGGCAGCTGCTGCAGTCGAGCGCCCGTCCAGAAGGGAGGGCCAGAGGCATTTCCTCAGCGTCCCACATTCCTGGGGGACATGGGACTTAGCAGAGTTAACAGCAATTTTCAACCTCCGATGCAAGTACAACAACATCTTCATAAAAGTTTTACAAGGACATCCTGGCAAGAGGGGCAATTTTTGGGGGCCCCGAGCATTCCAGCAGCTCGCTTTTCTTGGCCACCTTTCCCAGCTGTGCGGTGCAAAGAAGCGGTCAGCTGGGAACCCATGGGAGGGTCCCATGGAGAAAGCACTTGGAGAAAACAAAGCCAACTGTCCCCATGCTGGCTCAACGCTCCTTGCACCACAGGACTGAGGAGCAAGTGGAGGCCAGTTAGATTTCAACATCTCGAATCAATGCCGGGGAAGAGGAATGAACAGAAGGGATGGCAGCGAAGTCCCACACCGTCTCCATCCATCCTTCCAGAAGACGCCCCCCTCAACCCTGTGTTCCTCATTCATGGGAGCCTAAGGGACCCTTGCTCTGAGCAGGCAGGGGGCACATGTAACTCTGGGAGGATGTCTGTGCTGTGATCTGGAGAACAAAGGTCCAAGGTGCATAACAGGACTGTGGGGCCTGGAGAGAAAGCAGTCAGCCTTGGGGCCAATGTTGGTCTCCTAGCACTGCCGGAACAAAGTACCACACACTGGGAGGCTTAAACAACAGAAACTGATTGTCTCATAGTTCAGGAAGGCTAGACGTTGGGGATCAAGGTGTCTGAGGGAAAACCTGTTCCAGGCCTCTCCCCTAGCTTCCAGTGGCTTGCCGGCAATCTCGGGCTTCCTTGGTTTGTAGAATCATCACGACTATCACTGCCTCCCATCTGTACACAGTGTCCTCCCTGTGTACGTGTCTATGTCCAGATTTCCCCATTTTATAAAGACACGGGTCATACTGGATCAGGTCCCACAATAATCTCATTCTGACTTGATTACCTCTATAAAGACCTTACCGCCAAATAAGATCATATTCCCACCCTCCCCCCGGGTGCCAGGGGTTAGGACTTCCAACATATGAATTTTGGAGGTGACACAATTCAACCCATAAAAGGGCCCTAAAGAGAACTCTTGGGGTTTGAGAAAGGAAGGGCTCTACAGGGAGATATGAGCATTTTCATTCCTCAGCATCTCTTTCACAGTGAGTAACCACAGAAGCTGCAAGTCCGTATCACAATGCAGGAGTAAGTTAAATGAATAATTTTTCTTTAAGTGGGTGGAAAGAGGTGGGAGAGAAACACAGGCAAGGCGCCATCACAGAGGGAAACAAGGAAAAATGAGGTGTAAAATGATACATTCATAGAACATTTTGGCAGACGCCTGTTGCCAGTAGCTGTATGGTAGACTCTCAGAGTCTGGCAAGATATAAAAGAGGACAAGACCCAAAATACATTAATGGCCCGGCTATGGCTTTAGAGCGAGTCATAACTGGCCGGGAAATGGGGCTCACCTCACAGTTCCATGAGCTGCTAAGTTTGAGTCTCATGCCATTCAGTGAGGATTTACATGGCAAGGATCAGGTCATTGCCTGCCCCTGGCCTGGGCTTGAACTAGACACTAGGCTCGGGTTTTCAGAGTAAGCAGTGTCCTGAGAAAGACATGGACGAGGGCCCTCAAGAGCCACAGCCTTTTCAAACCCAAACCATGGAATAAGGAACACCAGTGTTTGGCAAAGGTGGGTGATGATGGACCAAAAAAAAGAAAAGGAAGAAGAAAATGGGGAGGCGTTTTATTTTCAAAGGTGCCTCGATGGTAATGGCTTTGTGATTCCGAATATTGTTAAAGGCTCAGGATGCATTCACAGGTGTATAATACTTTAAAAATATATATTGCCACCATCACAATGGTCTGTGCTAATGTTCTCAGATAACAGAGAGGCAAGCACCTGCAAAACTATTTCATCCCAATTTCTATTAAATGCCACCTAGGCCAGTGGTACCCAAAGTCCAGTCTGCAAGCCCCTGGTGAGATCTTTAAATCTTTTCAGAGACCTTATGAAGACAAAACTATTTTTGTAATAATACTAAGATACTGGGGCACCTGGGTGACTCAGCAGGTTAAGCATCCAACCCTTGATTTTGGCTCAGATCATGATCTCAGGGTCGTGATACTGACTCCGTGTGGAGTCTTCTTGAGAGTCTCCCTCCCTCTCCCTCTGCCTGCTCACATGCTCTCCCTCTAAAATAAATAAATCTTAAAAAAAAAAATACAAAAGACATTATCTGCCTTTTAGAGTTATGCCGACATATGCCCTAATTCTGTGAAAGCCACGTGGGAAGAGCTATTGTTGCACGAATCAAAGCAGTGGTACCAAAATGCACTCTTGATTATTGTACACTTGTAATTAAAAAAAAAAAAAAAAAAAAGTTTCCTAAAGAATGTCCATGAAGGGGCGTCTGGGTAGCTCACTTGGTTAACCGTCTGCCTTCAGCTCAGGACATGATCCCAGGATCGAGCCCTGCATCAGGCTCCCTGCTCAGCAGGAAGTCTGCTTCTTCCTCTGCCTTCTGCTCCCCCTGCTTGCACTCTCTGTCTCTCTCTGTCAAATAAATCAATAAAATCTTAAAAAAAAAATGTCCATGAAGAACACTGATGAAGTAATAATTATTCATTTTATTAGCTCTCAACTCCTAAGCACATGCTTTTTAATATTCTGGGTGACAAAATGGGAAACAGGAATAAAGCTCTTCTGCTGTATATCAATATGACGACAGCTGCCTCAAGAAAAATCATTTGCGCAATTGGGAGTTGCAAGCTAAACTAGCCACTTTATTAAAAGAGCATTTTTACTTAAGACGGCTGAAAAAGTACCCTTATATTGATGAGTACAGGGCAGACATTTTTTCAAAAATGAGTAAATCTGTTATTTCAAGGAAAACAACTCATAGTATTTGTTAACAATGATAACATTTGAATTATCAAGCAAAATTAGGGTTTTGAGAAATTTGTATCTATCATCATGAGCTTGAAAAAACTGACTTAAAAACTTTCCTAACGAGATAGGTGAGATATCAACAAATGCAATTTTTTAAATACTACACAATATGTCAGCATCTGGAAGACCCACATGACTCAGGGAATGAGTATCTCCCAAATGACCAATGACCAAGAAAACAAAATCACTTCATTTAAAAGTCCATTTAAAGTGCAGGAGAGACCAAGGGATTTCAATGTAAAAGAATAGGAAGAGGTCACTGATATGGCTTCAGGTTTCACATTGCATCTAACCTTTACGAAACTACCTCCTGGGGGTGCCTGGGTGGCTTAGTCATTAAGCGTCTACCTGGGTGGCTCAGTGGGCTAAGCCTCTGCCTTCGTTCAGCTCAGGTCATGGTCTCAGGGTCCTGGGATAGAGCCCCGCATCGGGCTCTCTGCTCAGCAGGGAGCCTGCTTCCCCCTCTCTCTCTTCCTGCCTCTCTGCCTACTTGTGATCTCTGTCTGTCAAATAAATAAATAAAATCTTAAAAAAAAAAAAAAAAAAGCGTCTGCCTTCAGCTCAGGTCATCATCCCAGGGATCCTGAGGTCAAGCCCCGCATTGAGGAGGAAGTCTGCTTCTGCCTCTCCCACTCCCCTTGCTTGTGTTCCCTCTCTCCCTCTCGCTCTCTGTGTCAAATAAATAAAACCTTAAAAAAAAAAGAAAGAAAAAAACTATCTCCCATCAAGTTTTGATATAGTATCAAAGAATATCCAAAATTATCTCAAGAACCAATAAAACACTCCTCCCTTTTTCAACTATATATCTGTGCAAGGCCAGATTTTCTTCATATACTTCAACCAAAGCATATCACAACAGTCAGTGTGAGGAAGTAGATATTAGATTCCAACCTTCTTATTAAGTCAGACATTAAAGAGATTTACAAAAATTTAAAACGGGGCCACTCTTTTCAATGTATCATCCAAAACAATATTGTTGTGTATACAAATTTTAATTAATATGTAATACACTATTTTTAAAAATTAATTTAAAAGTTGGGGCACCTGGGTGGCTCGGTCAGTTAAGTATCTGACTCTTGGTTTTGGTTCAGGTCATGATCTCATGGGTTGTGAGATCCAGCCCTGTCTCAGGCTCTGTGCTAAGTGGTGTGTCTGCTGGAGGATTCTCGCCCTCTGCTCCTCCCCCACTCGCTCTTGCGCTTTCAAGATCTCTTTCAAAAGTAAATAAATCTATCTAAAAATTAATTTAAAAATGAAACATTTTTAAAGATTTATTTACTTGTTTTAGAGAGAGAAAGAGGGAGAAAACACGAGTGGGGTAGAAGCAGAGGCAGAGGGAGAGAGAATCCATAAGCAGACTCTCCACTGAGTATGGAGCCCGACATAAGGCTAGATCCTGGGACCCCAAGATCACGACCTGAGCTGAAACCAAGAGTTGTCCACTCAACTGATGGAGTCACCTAGGCACCCCATAAAAATTAAATATTTTTAAAGTTTCTGTTTTCATTTCATGGCAAATGTCAATAGATACAACCCACATGAAGAAAACCTCTTTGTGGTCCTGGGCGCCTGGACAGCTCAGTTGGTTAAGCATCTGCCTTTGGCCCATGTCACGATCTCCCAGCCCTAATGAGCCCAAGAGAAGCTAGTTTAGCCCACATGCCAACATTCTGGACTGGCTTCTCAAAGCCTTCTCAGGGAATGGCCGCTGTATTTATCTTCCACCCAGCCTATGCGTTTCCCAAGTAATTGGTGATAATGAGGGCTGAGGAAGCATAAGGCTTGACAGCCCATGATTTCATTGCTACTTATCCACTAACTCAAACAGTCTCCATGGTTCAAGTTCACCTCAACAGACAGTACAGACTTTTCTACCCTCAGCAGCCATCACTCACTCCTACTAAAGACAAATGAAACCCACCCCTCACTCCCCAAAATCCTCTTCCACCATTCTGATACCCCTAGACATCCTGCTCATTAGAACCATCATCTTCTAACGCTTCTCATTCTTCCCAAACCATGAACATTTCCAAATAAAGATAGGGTCCAAAACTCAAACTAGTGCTTTGAACATATCAAACAGAAGGGTTCCCAAAGCCTACTGCCATTCATCCACCTTTAGCAAATGGGACAGCCCACTGATCCAAATACCAATGGCCATACACATTATGCCTCTTTTTGAGGCATCATCACATCAAAACAAAAAGATGATACATTGTTTTACATTGTCTTACTGAGTTCCTGCTAAGGGATATAACTTCCTTTTGGATAAAACTGCACCTTCTTAAAGGCACAAAGCCATTTCTCCTACCAAAAAGTGATGATAGCATTAAACACACACACATACAGGGGCGCCTGGGTGGCTCAGTCTGTTAAACATCTGCCTTCGGCTCCGGTCATGATCCCAGGGTCCTGGGATTGAGCCCCGCAACAGGCTCCCTGCTGAGCAGGAGTCTGCTTCTTCCTCTACCCTTCCACCTGCTCGTGATCTCTCTCACTCTCTCTCAAATAAATAAAATATTTTTAAAAATAAATAAAGTAAGTGAAAACAATGTACTTTGAAGGGGTGAAGAATCCATTTTCAAAAAATTTCCCAGCTGATAAAGGTAGTACCTGATCACTGAAGAATCTGGAATATAACATACTCCAATATCTCATTACTAGAGAAAAAATGGCAGGGGAGGGTGGATTTCATGATAGTCTTTTTCCAATACATGCCATACAACTTTTCTTAATTTTTCTAATTAAACAAAAGTAGGATCTGACATATTACGTTATATTCTGCTTTTTTCACTTATGACCTTTTTCCTTGACATTAAATACTCTCAAACAATACTAATGTTTGCATAGTACTTAATTATATGACCAAAGTACTGTTGCTCAGTCAGCCTTTAATTGTTAAATATTCTCATTGTTGGCAATTTTCTTTTTTTCCCCGCTAAAGATTTATTTATTTATTTATTTGACAGAGACACAGCGAGAGAGAGAGAGAGAGAGAGAGCACGCACAAGCAGGGGAAGTGGGAGAGGGAGAAGCAGACTCCCCACCGAGCAGGGAGCCCAACACAGGGCTCGATTCCAGAACCCTGGGATCACAACCCGAGATGGAGGCAGACACTTAATGACTGAGCCCCCAGGTGCCCTGTTGGCAATTTTCTATCATAAGTAACTTGTTAGTGAATATCCTCACACGCGAATCCTGATATGTACCTCTAATTATTTTTTTAGGATAAATTCCTAGAAGAAAAACTGTTGAGTCAAGGAGTATAAATATTTTAAGGCTCTTGGGGCGCCTAGGTGACACAGCTGGTTGAGCATCTGACTCTTGGTTTTGGCTCAAGTCATAACCTTGGGGTCGTGGGATCGAGCCCTGTGTCAGGCTCTGCACTCAGCACAGAGTCTGCTTGAGATTCTCTCTCTCTCCCTCTGCCCCTCCTGCTGTGCTCTCTAAAAAAAATAAACAAAATCTTAGGGCACCTTGGTGGCTCAGTGGGTTAAGCCTCTGCCTTCAGCTCAAGTCATGATCTCAGGGTCCTGGGATCAAGCCCCACATCGGGCTCCCGGCTCAGCAGGGGGCCTGCTCCCCGCCCCCTGCCTGCCTCTGCCTACTTGTGATCTCTCTCTGTCAAATAAACAAATAAAATCTTTAAAAAAATTCTTTTAAACAAATAAATATTTTAAAACCCTTGACACATGTATGACTACAAATAACCCTTCCACCAACAGTCCATAAAAGTGTCTATTTTCTTGTACCTTTTTATTACGAAGGTTGCTGGTATTATTTTAGCCTTTGCCACTTGGGATAGGTTAAAAAAAATAGCTAGTTTCTGTTCTGATCAAGGGTTCTTTCAGAATCCTTGCTGTCCCACAACGTTGTCATTCCCTCCTTGTCCCCACCCCGTCCAAGGCAAGGGCACTGAGGGAAACGAAAATCCACATGCTAGCTGTGCACGGCGCCCCAGGAACTGTCCTGCAGGATAGGAGCCACACATCGGAGGGATTTTGCTACTTTAAAGAGAAAGAAAACTCGATGCTTTGGGGGATAATTGGGGTGTGCAAATATGCGGAGATTTAGGCAATCTGGCAATTCCCAGAGCTCAGATTACATCAGGAAGCAAGTTTAATGCCAACACACAAACACTTCAGGGGCACAGAGACGAACAAATGGTCCTTCTCCCCATCCTATGCGTGTAATCACATTAGACTAAAAAGGAGAGATACATCACACCGCTTCAGTCAGGAATCACTTCAGCATATATTTCCAAATTATCCCACAAACAGCACCGTCCTACAAACTTAAAACTGCTTTGATTCAGCACAAGTATCCCCTTCACATACAAACCACCCCCACCAACCTCATATCCTGGAAAGGGAAAACACAGGCTGAGGGATGCTGGGAACCCTAAAAGAAATGTGCTAACAGCAGGCCCCTACCCCCAGCCTGGTAAATCTCTCATCTATAATCCAACATGAGAGACAACAGGCAAACAGCAAGAGGTCATCTTCAAAGAACCGGTTGCTACGGGAAGCAAGTGTAGAGGCAGCAAGCATGTCCCCATCAAAGTTCAGCAGCTGCAGAAGAACCACAAAGGTACAGCTCCCCTCCGAGAGGAGCAAGAATGGCCGGGAGGGGGGCCTCCGGGAGAGGGGGGACAGGAGGAGGAGGAAGGGAAGAGAAAAACATCAGACCAGCGGCAGCTGCCCAGTGGAACAGAAAATCTGGTAGTTTTCTGTTGTTCACCAAGGGGAAAAGCAGGGGGGAGAAGGGATACAGAAAATAGCGTTTTTTGAACTTGCCTTTTTAAGCACTAGTCAAATCTCTTGGCATACCTGAGAGATGGCCAAATAAAGGCCACAGCTATGGAAAGAGAAACCTAGCCATTAGTAGTAAAATGGCAAGTACCAGCAGGAAGCACCATCTCAGTACAAATATGATCACCTCCTGGTAGAAAAATCTCTCAATATTTAGTCTAAAATGCCTCTTTCCCAACAGGGCAACAGCGACCATACAGAAGAGGGAACCTACCATTTGTCCATGGAATCTGAACAGAAGAACCTGAGGGCACCCCTTAATTTGGGTAGAAGCTGCCCTCATTTTTCCATGCGAAAGACACAAGAGCTAACAGACTTCACAGCCTCTAAAGGACATCTCAAATAGTCCCTTTTGGATCTGTGATCTCCAACCCCACAGGAAGCACTGGCCCTGGGAATCACATAGGACTCGGGGGAAAGAGACGGCTAGAGAATCAAGTCCCATTCCCTCACTCTGAAGAAAGAACTTGGGACATTAAGAGACTTGCCCAACGTAACCTAGTTTATCTAGAGCCCCGTGTCCCAAATCCCAGCCTGAGGCTCCTTCCTCTGATGGGCGACAACCATCACGGTCCAGGGCCAGGAAGGAGAGGGGCTAAAAGTTTGGTCTTCATTCCTAACTCAGGTTCTGGCTGCTATCAAATGGCTTGGCACGCTCCATCAAAGCGCTGGGTCTCTCTTCTCTTCCAAAGAGCTGTCCGTCTGTCGGTGTCCGTGGGTCTTCATCACAGGAGTCAGGCCCCCAAGCAGGTGGACACACCAGTATTTCTTCCCCAGTTTGCTCACTCTGTATCACTGGTGAGAAAGTGCTCAGGCCCTCAAAGAAGGTACGGTTCCCTCAAAATGACTTCCTGAAACAGGTGAGAGGTTCTATGGGGCTTGGCGTACACACACAAAAGGCTCAGGCATGAAGCTGTGTAACAGAACCATCTCTCACGGGAAAGGCAAAGCTAAAAATGGGACGGGTAATTTCTTCCCACTTACACACTCGCACAAGTTTGCAGACTTGCACAATCTGTTTTTCTCAATGGATCTGTCCTCACCATATTTTGCAGCTGTAAAATGCACCGGGTGAAAACCAAAAATCAAACAAGATTTAAATGGCGCTTTTGCTACGCCAAGACTGTCTCAGCACACATCCACAGCCAAGGGGAAAAGAGTAAACATGAAACTGAAACAATAAAAATTAAAAAGTCTCCTAAATTCAAAATCAATAAAATATAAACTTGCTCTCCTCCAGACATGTTTTTGCCACACAGCTAATAGACAAGAGGGTACACCGAAGCTGTGGGCCAGGGCCTCCTCATCCCACCGCCGCCACCTCAAACTAAGCTTTTTTGAGGTGACAAGGTTTCTGAGAACCCTACCTCTACTTGTTCCATTAGTGTCACAGGAAGAACAAAAGTGCGAGGATGTAGGCACTTATTTACTTGAAGACACTTCTGTCACTAAAACACGTGAGAGAACTGAAGACCAAAAAAAGGGGGTGGGAATTCACAAGGGTGATTCAAATGCCCAGAAAGGAACAACTATCCATAAAATGAACAACCTCTGTGAAATAAATTTCTGTTGTATATCATAATTTATAAATTTGTTTTGGCTGAAACCATTAGAAGCTTCTGGCGGCCATGGTGAATGAAGGAGGATAGTGAAGTGGCTACTGGATGGCGTCCTTTCCAGTTCACAACCAGAGATTAAGTTTAAGAGACCCAACCCAAGCCCCTTCCCATCGAATCAGACTTGCTCCTGCCCTCTGAGCCTTCCAAAGGCCGAGAGGAAGGCCTCCATGGCCCCAGGTCAGGCGGCCGGCAGCCTCTGACGGGGAGGGCAAGGGCCTCTGAATGACCAGATTAAGTCTGAATGGAGAAGACCCTATGATTAAGTTTTCTGAATAGTTGGCTCTCTTAGGGGGAGCAAACTCCGAAAGCAAGAGAAAGAAAGAAAGAAAGAGAAAAAAAGATGGGCAGAGACCTAGTGTGGCTGTGACTGCCCCTCAGAAGCAGGAATCCTGCTCTTTGGATCTAAGAGAGTGGAGTTTCACATACTCGACAGGTCAAGCCTACTTTCTGACCAATGTGTGACATTCAGCTGATTTTCCAGGGAAAGGAGGAAAAAAAATTACACTGCTATACGTCTTCTCCAGACTACTTAGCTCAGGTTGACATGGAACATTTTTAAACCACCAGTCCCCCAGGACAAACTTAGAAACTTCTCCAAGCCATTACACAGCAGAGAAACGGGTCTTTCCTTGAACTCAGTCTCATCCTCAACCGAAACTTTTTTATGGTATTATTCCAGCTTCACTGGCCCAGAATCCTTGCCAGGATGCTCTCCACCCCAAGCATACACAGGGAAGGAAAAGAGCAAACTGCATTTTATCCAACCTATGGCAGCCTGGTCAGAATTGTTCTGGCTACGCAAGCTGTAGGCCTGCTGAGATTTTGTTCCGCTTTTCTAAGTGGGGGGAAAAAATCAACATAAATCTTTCCTCCCAGTCAAAGAGCAGAGGATTAAGTTAATTCATAAAGCAGACTACTCATATATCATGATACAACTCATTAAAAATCTCGTTGAACAAAATGTTCAGTGACCCTTCTATGTTAAAAATTCAAGTTTGGGTGTAAAAGACTAAGGTTTTAAAAACCTTGGGGTGGGGGAGGTGGTTGGGAGAGGAAAAAAAACTCTTCCAAAACCATAATGTTCAAGCTCAGCCCGTCTTGGCACGTAGCATGTGAGCCCCTTCTCTAGCATCTGGTTCTGCAACTCATATTTAATGTGTTTCCATTAAACCGCAGGGGACACGAGGATGAAAAGCACAGATTCTGCCCTCCAGAGAGACTGTAGCTACACAGAGGACAGAAGGCGCGAACAGAATAAAATGTAGACAGTAGGGAGGGTTAAGTGCCAAGAGCAAAGCCCATCAAGAGAATCTGACTGAGAGGCAAAGATGGGGACCCTCAGGGGCTCCGGGAGGACTTCAGGATTTGGTCTTGAAAGATAAAGGAGACTGTGGGCTTTGGTTTCTTCCTCATTTTTGCCTGGAACTGTCCAAGGACTTTGAAAGCCGAGCTTCCACCCAGAAACTCATGTGGTGGGTGTGACCACATGTGTATTTATCAAGCTCATTAAATCTGTAAAATATATATATATTTATTATTTGTGAACCATAAAAATAGCTAGTTCTTAATGTGTATTTGTTTAGCCTTAATAAGAGCCATATAGAGGATTTTTTTTTAAGATACTCAATATGAAAACTCAGAGAGGTTAGAAGGTCACTCAGCTAACACGTAAGACATAGAACGTGAACTTGGGTCCGACTGTCAAGTCGGACGCTATTGTTCTATCCACACTGCAGAAGTTCCAGGCACATGGGACCCTCCTCCCGTACATTTTTTTTTTAAGGCATCAAAATCCCACCAGTAACTTAAAACCTCCAGTGTAATACTTATGTACTTACTGGTTTAAATGTATGTCTCCCCATCCAGATCGAGTTCCTTAAGAACATCCTCACCTTCAGATTCTAGCACAGGGTGTGGCACCCAGGAGAGCTGAACAAACAAGCAATGTTCACCCTGAGTGCGTGTATCGCGGCCCCCAGAACCGCAGAGAGCCTGCTTTAGCCAGGAAGTCATCGTAGGGGTTTTGCTCGCTTAACCTACCTGACCCTCAGCTTCCACATCTGTTCATAGGGATAATAAGGATAACTATTTCCTAAGGTTGTTTTGATAACTGTGTCAGATGATAAGTGCTAAATGCACGCTAGCGCCTGGAACATGCTAAGTCCTCCACAAAGGTAGGCAAATCGTCTCTAACCTCAAACGGAAGATAAAAGGGAGGGATGCCAGACTTCACCTCTAATGTACTAGATTTAAAATCTGGAAACTGATAAGACATTACTAAATTTTAGAAGGGTACAAAACCACGTGTGCTATCCATTAAAACACAGTGGGGCAGATCTAGATACACTGACATAAGAAAACTTTCCAAGACATCATTTTTAAATGAAAAAGCATGTTCTGGAATAAGATGTGTGTGTGTCTGTGTGCATGTGTATATAATTACATGTACATAGGTGTCTAGAAAAATACACTGAAATACAGGAGTAGGACGGGAGGGGAAAAGGTCTTTCACTTCTGCCACTGTGCAGTTCTGATACTTGAATCTTCTTATGAAAATATACATTTTCATTAGAAGTAATAACAGTATATAGTTTCATTCATATAATACACCAGTGTGGGTTCCTGAGTTGTGACAAGTGTACCTTATTAAGTAAGAGATGAACAATTAGAGAAAGTGGATGCAGGATATACAGGGAACTCTCTGTTCTGCCTTTGCAACTTGTCTATAAATCTAGAACAGTTCTAAAATAAATAGGTTATTTTTTTAAAGCAATGTGTAGCACAGAATGATCTTTGCTCTTAAGAATATATCCATCTGGGTGTGCTTGGGTGGCTCAGTTGGTTGAACAACTGACTCTTGGTCTTGGTTCAGGTCTTGCTCTCCTGGTTGGGAGTTCAAGCATCATGTTGGGCTCCAGGCCAGGCGTGGAGCCTACTTAAAAAAAAAAAAGAAAAGAAAAGGGTATGTCCATATATGTAATTATATATTCCTTATACTCTAGAGGGTTAACAATGGCTCCCACAGGAAAGACTGAAGCTGATACTCATTTCCTTATACCTTCTAGATCAGTGGTTCTCAAAAGATGGTTACCAGATCAGCAGCAGCAGCAGCAGCCACAGCATCTGAGAACTTGCTGGAAATGTACATTCTCAGGCCCCACCCCAGAGCCTCTGAATCAGACACTCCAGAGATGGGATCAGATGCTGCTGATGCACACACAAGTTCAAGAACACTGTTCTAGATCACAGAAACTGGTTTTGTAACAGGTGTCACTTTTACAGTCAAAACAACAGAACGATGGAACTTGGAAAGGGGGTCAGTGGGCTGATGGACGAAAAGAAATTTTGGACCCGACCCAAGCCCTCACACAATACATGCACTGGGATGCAGGCACCGGCCAGGCCCAGCCCAAGCTGACCTATTCTGTCCATCCCCCGGCTCCCCAAGTCGGCTTCCGTAGGGGCCTCTGGGATACCTTCAGAGACAAACCTCAGACAAATGAGCCTGACATGGCGAGATTTCTTTAAAAAAACAAAAACAAAAACCCCCCACCATTTTATTAGAAGGGAAAAGTTTGTTGGCAGTTTATCATCTTCATCTTCCAAATTTATGGCCTCCAGTCTCAATTTTACATTAATAGCACCAGCCAGGGCATGAAAACTAATAGTTGAAGAGGTAAAGACTCATCTTCATAATTAAAGAAAAAAAGAAGTTAAGTCTGTATGTGGTAGCAGCTCAGATGAGTAAGATCCACACTAGGTCACCAGTCCTGCCTCTGGAATGGCCCCTCGAGTCCTCCTTTGATCCTCTTCCTTGGTCCAGGAGTATTTATAATCCCCAGCTGGCTTCCTCCCTTCCAAGGGCAGGACTTTGACTTCGTGTAGAAGACCCGTGAGGTCTGCATTTCAGCTCTACTTTCAGAAGCTCTCAAGGGGCTGCCTGTCGGCTGAGTGAGCTCTGTGAACACCGCAGTAAAGAAAAGCACAGAGACCCAAGTCACCTTAAAAATTACCACCTCTGGGGCGCCTGGGTAGCTCAGTTGTTAAAAGTCTGCCTTCGGCTCAGGTATGATCTCAGAGTCCTGGGATCGAGCCCTACATCGGGCTCTCTGCTCATTGGGGAGCCTGCTTCTTCCTCTCTCTCTGCCTGCCTCTCTGCCTTCTTGTGATCTCTCTCTCACTGTCAAATAAATAAATAAATCTTAAAAAAAAAAAAAATTACTACCTCCTAGAGCCAAGGGGAGGAGGAGGAGCAAAACTAAACCAATCAGAAGTCAGCCACCCATGACCAAGGCACTCCTCCGAGCACTCCCCGGGGCCCAGGGAGTGGGAGCCACATTCCCAGATGCTAAGCCCACTGCTCTGCCTGGGCAACTGGTGAATGGACCTCAGGATCCCAAGAAAGGGGACGAGGCATCAGGGCCTGCCACTGACATACCCCTGGGCTAGGGGACAGCATGTCATCAAGACAGAGACCATGCAGGTAGGGGAACATGATAGCCACAGGAACCCAGGATGGACAGTTAGAGACAAGAGACAGACCTGGCCAGAAAGATCACTGGGGGTCTCAGTCTGAGGCATGGCTTTGCCAGGTCAGGACTCGGCAGCTGGAGGACGAGAATGAAACTGGAGCGAAGACAGGAGACCGTTCTCCCAGACTGGGGACCTGTGGTTCAAAGACTTCCGCGTGAGTTCGGGAACAGCAGTGATCAGGGAGTGGCAATAAAGGCAGCACGGTGAATGGAAGCAGTGCTTCGGAATGACAGCCTGATGCGCAGACCCCTGTGCCGAAGAGAACAGAGTCTGGCTTCCCAAATCACCTCTGTGCCTTTGGTCTGCCCCCTCCCCGCAACTACCCTCATACCAAGGGGTTCTATGCACAGGAATGGTGAAGGACGGAAAGTATAAGCGGTGATTTAAAAAAAAAATTTTTTTTTAAGATTTTGTTTATTTATTTGAGAAAGTGCATATGAGCACAAGTTGGGGGTGGTGCAGAGGGAGAGGAAGAGAAGCAGACTCCCCGCTGAGTGGGGGGAGCTCACCACCCCTGGATCCCAGGACCCTGAGATCATGACCTGGGCCAAAATCAAGAGTAAGACATCCAACCAACTGGGCCCATGAGCAGTGCTTCTTGAAGCAAAAAAGATCAAATGGCCCTTTCCCTCTAACCCCCTGGTGAGGTGGCTGGGAATTCAGGTAGGAATGGCCTCTTTGGAGACCCTAAGAGAATACTTTGCTGCTGATGGAAGTAACCCTATATTAAGTTCAGGAAAGCAGATTCTATCCTAAGCCATAGTGGTAGAACTGGAGAAAATCATTTTCTGTAGCCAGTGAAGACTGGAATCCAACAAACCCTGGAGGAGATGGGAGGAAATGACAGGCTGACCTGGGGCACCCCACAGGGCCGGTCTCCAACAGTATGAAGACAGCAGTCTTGACCTCAAGAAGTGGAGCCTGGTGAGTATACTCCAAGGGAAGAACTCAGAATGAACAGAGATGAACCAAGGACTCAGACAGAGCACCCAAAACCCAAAGCCACGGAAAAGCAAAGCTAAGATCGAAGCAGAGTGATTGGAAATGAAAATGACGGGGCCTTGTTACATGGGAGGTCGCAGAGGTGGGCATCGTCTGGGCGGTCAGAGCAGGTCATGGGACTAGGGCTCTCACAATGGCTCCTCTAGGGACGGAGGGTAGGCACGTGGGCAAGGGCGGCACGCTCATGTCCAAAGCTGAAGGAATGGAGAGATTCCCAAATTCCATTCTACAAGAGCCCGGTTAGAACAACACGGGAAGAATCAAGAATCATGGCAGCTATATCCAGAAAGTGGTGCGATATCTGGAGTTTGCACTAGGCCTGAAACCCAGGGGCTGAAGATGAGCACCACACACGTCTAATCACACCCAGGACTGTGATTATCATCAGCATCGTAAGCCGTAATGAGGTTTGGTTATGGCGCACCTAGTGTCCTCTGCTCCACTCCGAGAAGCCTGGGTCAGCCCGTCCAGGAACAGGGGGCACAGATAAATGCACAGAAAAGACAAGCCAGATAAAAGACAAGCTCACCACAGGGGACTCTACAGGAAGAAGAGGAGGGTGGGAGGGCTTTTTTCATTTATATACTTTTCCACTGGTCAGACTTTCACGCGTAGGTCTTCTTGCATTATAGGAGTAATTCCTAGAAACGAATTTTTTTTTTTTTTAAACAACATTTAAGGCCAACAGTACAGAACACGTGAGTGATAGTTATCAATGAATGGCTTTTGATGCCAAGTCTCAATGCACCTCATCAGCTCTTTTTCCAGAGGGTATTTGAGAGTAAGTAAGAGGCAGAGAGAAATGGCCACTCCAAAGCACTCTATATAGAAACAGGCTAAAATTTTATGGGGCCCTCTGGGCTGAGAAGCTATTAGAAGCCACAGCTCCCAAGCAGCGAGGTAGCAAAGAAAGCTCTCCAGGGAAACTATTCAAGAGCCTCCAAGATCTTCCCATTTGTAAGTTTGAAAGTACTTTTGTTCTTCTCGGGGTTTAAGTTTCTGGGTCACCCGGCCTTTTGTTAATAACCAAAGGAACACATCTGCAGTACAGCGTACCCTCCTTATTTGTCCCCCCAAATATGAGTGACCTGGAGAGAGTTAATACCTCTGTTTTCTTAGGCAGAAAGCACTCGACTGTGTTTAATTGCACCTCGCCATCACTCTGTCTCCACAAAGCGACTTTAATGAGTGTCCCAAACAGAAGAGGTACCATTCATTGTTACACAATAAATTCATTACTACTGCTCTCTCCCCCAGTCCAGGTAACTGTATGTGTGTGTGCGTGTGTGCACACGTGCATGTGTGTTCAGGAGGGTGGGGAGTGTTGACAGGAGGTTACCTAATATTAAAAAGGCAAACCCTATGTGCCCACAAGGCCAGAGTTTCTTTGGACATAATCAAGAATCTTCCTTTGTTGAGGCCTAATGTCTATTCTCATCCTGTTTAAGCATCTCCTCGGAGGAAAAACAAAGCCCAACTGCCAGAAAATGTTCCAAGTAATTGTTGATAACAGACAAGGGCAGAGGAAGCCCTCTGGTTAATATTTAAACATGGCAGGGGTAACATTAACTCCTTCGGAGTTACAATGCCCACCAGATGCCTCGGACATTTGCTCATGGACCCAGAGCTCGCCCAGAATGCTGACTGCCTCATTCAGGCTCAGGAATGCTCTTTTTAAAAAATCTGAAAGACACCTAAAACTCCTTTTACTTATTGTACTACTGCTCAAACTGGAATGGATTCATTTTTTGAATAACTATAATGTACAACTCCCCAGTTTTTTAATAAGTGGGTTCCAATAATTTCTACAGAAATTAAGGGGAAGAAAGGAAAGGTCAGGGTAGATTTAGGGCATAGGTGAGAAGAATGCATTTATTTGGGGGCACTAAGTAATATCTTTTAAGCAGCAAGCCAAGAGAATACAGCTTTGCTGTGAAAAGAAGTCTATATTCTAAACTGTCCAATGACATACTTTGGAAGATTTAGCTGCAGAACTCACACCCACCACACTTCATTCTAATAAACCGTGGCAATCTTTGTCTCCATATAATTAAAAGTTTTGGCCTCTTTCTTTAAGGCAGAGGGAGGGACAGGAAAGAGGTTGGGGAGAAGGGGGGTGAAGGAACAACATAACTCAGAGAGGATGTATACTGAAGTTTACGGCAGGTAAAAAGAAGGCAGCAGAGCTCCTGAAGAACAGAAAGACATCCGGTGAATTTCTTCCATGAGGGTTCTGTAAGGGGAACCAATCATAGCCAGCAACACCCAAGACAAGGATCGAAAGAAACACAGCGTCAGCCCTGCCCAGGTTTTAGGGGTTCCAGATGCGAGAGCCCTTTTTCTCTGTTCAGTCCTGCCTCTCAGCTGGAGTGACAGCAGGACAGAGCAGCTTGGAGACAGTTACAAGTGTGCTCACACAACAACCTGGGGTCACCAAGTGGCTACTACACTCTCACCCTGAGAGTCTGCGAGAGCCAGGAGGGACCCAGTCATCTGCAGCACAGACATTCTGCATTCACTCCAAAGGTGGCAGGAACCACGAAGAGCCAGGTCTCAGACATTCATGCAGGTCACTGATCAAAAAGGCAACTGGCTACATTCTTATTCAACAATGTTGTGTGTGTGTGTGTGTGTGTGTGTGTGTGTGCGCGCGCGCGCGCACACACACACATGCGCACACGCGCTTAATTCAAACCAGGAGAGACCACTGAGATGCAGGCTTCATTCTACAGGTGAGGAAACCAAGCCCAGGAGAAGGGCCAGGCCTCTCCCAGCTAAGATAAGCATCCAATCGTCCACCTCCCACTGCCCCAGGCAGATCTCCAGGTCTCTTTGCTTTCATCCCGGATTTCAAGCAGGCATTCAGTTATGAGAGCGCAGAGCTGAACAGGGCTCTCTACTCGAGCAGGGTAAGGTTCTTAGCTGAGTCCCAGCTATAGGTACCACACACCACACCTGTCCCTCTCATGGTCTTTGTTCTAGTCCCATGCCTGGCCACCGACCTGCACTGTCCTTACCCTAGTTTTCCCAGGCTGCCTGCAGTGATGTGCCACCAAGCTCGGTGTGTCCCCTTCACACCTTCTGCTTTCTCTGACAACAGAAGCCTCACCTGTATTTTGCCGTTTGACCAAAGCTTAGCTGTTTCTCAACCACACATTCTCTTCCCATGTCTAGCTCCATAGAACTGGGCAGGAAGAGTCCCCCCGATTCCAGAATGGCAATGTGCTAGGAGCTAGGTTTTCCAGTACAGTGTGGGCTCCGTGAGGGCACGAATTTTTGACTTTTCCACTGCGGTATCCCTATTGCCTAACACAGTGCCGGGCACGGACGGATTGGTGAGGTTCCCTAACAAAGCTGCGGCCTCCGTGATTGTTTCCCCCTTGTCAGTTTCCATGCCGAAACACTAATGCTGGCCTAAGAGGAGAATGTGTGCAGTAATCCCTAGGGTTTCCCTGATGCAAACTGCTCCTTCACATCAGTCTTCTTCAAGTTACACAAGAACTCACAAAGTAACACCTTCCCCTACTGGGCCAACTCTGGCTTCCTCAGGAGCGGCAAGGGAATAGGGGAAAAAGCAACCGGATTAGCTCCACGTCACACAGGCCCAGTCTGTCTGGGCAGTCTACGACAAAGGGTCCTTCAAGGTAAAAACATCAGTGCTAGATGTTTCTAACCATTCGATGGCACAAGACCCTGGCAGACAGTTCCACCACCTGCTGATGAAAGAATAAAAGGAGCATCCTGGCAAAAATAAAGAAAAATGCCTTACTTTCCAGAAGACACTATAATGTGGCACATTACTTCTCTCCCTCCAGGGTGGTGCAGTCCCCAAATCACTTACTTTGCATAACACACTGAAGCAGGGGCAAACACACAGTGCTGAGAACCCAGGCTGCCCCCATACTTCAGCCAAGTCCCTGGTCCTCCCGCCCTCGGCCTGGCCTGCTCTGTGGGTTCATCACCGAGAAGCCAGTAACCTGCATTCAAGCAAGACCCACGACAAAGACCCAGCCATCAGCACCTGGGTCTTTTGTCACCTTTGTCACCTGCCTTCCCCATCAGCAGAATCCCAAAGCCATTTCCCTGGGAATGAGTGTGAATTTGCACTAAGCAAAATGCACCGTTTCCTAATCGGACCAAAAGTTCTCATGGTAGAGATCCAAGTGCTCTGCGATCAAAGAGCAAGAGAGAGTGGAGATCCATTCTCGGGGTCAGCAGTAGCTGGCTCATTAATAACATACCAGCATCACGTGGAACACTTACATAGGCATGTCCTGTTATGTGACTGGGTGTGACCTGCAGGATAACCTGCCCGGTACTTAAGACTATCATTTTCCACTTGACAAATGAGCAACCTGAGGTTTGTGGCCACTAAGGAGTCTGTCCCCGGATCCTCCGACTCCTAACACAGCACACACTCAGAAAGCCCACCACCCTCCTCCAGGAGCTTCTGCGTGCACTTTATTTTTATTTATTTATTTTTTTAAAGATTTTATTTATTTGACAGACAAAGATCACAAGTAGGCAGAGAGGGCAGGCAGAGAGAGAGAGAGAGAGGAGGAAGCAGGCTCCCCGCTGAGCAGAGAGCCCGATGCCGGGCTCGATCCCAGGACCCTGGGAATCATGACCTGAGCCAAAGGCAGAGGCTTTAACCCACCAAGCCACCCAGGCACCCCTCTGCATGCACTTTAGAATAACACTGGAGTTCTGAACAGACCTGCCCAATGAACCACTAACTGGTGCCTGCTTCCACTGAAGTCTCCTGGCCAGGAAAACACTGTCCAGGACCTCCACACAGCCCTGCTCTGACTGGCTAAGCTCTGCCTGTTTCTAGATCTGTGTATGCCAACTCCATCTGCTCTAAGCATGTGACTGGACTAAATCTAAAATGATGCAAAAATAAATAAATAAACAAATAGAGTTTTATCCTAGGAAACTAAGTCAAATACTGTGGAAAGAAAGAGTCAACGAAGGCAAACGACTTTAAAAAATGGCTAAGAACTAAATGCAACTTTCGAAGACTAGATAAGGGGGGAAAGAAGCAAAATTCTAGAACTGATAGGTATATAAGTTTTTCACATCACTTAAGAAAGAAGAACTGCAAAAAAAAAAAAAAAGACGACAACAATGAATTATGGGGCGCCTGGGTGGCTCAGTTGATTAAGCATCTGCCTTCAGCTCAGGTCATGATCCCAGAGTCTTGGGTTCGAACCCCACATCAGGCTCTCTGCTCAGCAGGAAGCCTGCTTTTCCCTCTCCCACTCCCCCTGCTTGTGTTCCCTCTCTCGATGTGCTTCTCTCTGTCAAATAATAACTAAAATCTTTAGAAGGAGGAGGAGGAGAAGGAAAAGAATAGGAAGAAGAAGGGGAGAAAAACTGCAAATTTTAAGTGATAGATCAAGGGTATGGCTACAGCAAGACTCTATGGAGCACAAATGAGTGGTCCCATTCACAATAGCCTGGGCTTGAATGTCCACTTACAGGCTGTAACTAAAACATAATTTTAGACTATCTTTCCTTTTTAATCATTCCCTGCTTCAACTTAACTGACCTTTTTCAATTACCCAACTACCTGCAGGTCCCAACAATATCAGATAACAAGACCCCCACTAAAGTGTGAAAATCATGAAAGGCACATACACCCTGACAACTGTCATCCACCAACTGATTTTCAATCCCTTGGCCAAGAACATCTAGAAATTTCTGAGCTCTCACACTGGGACAGGGCTTATAATAATTTAACTGTCAAAAAAGGAAACATCCCTACAGAGAAAGCACATTCAACCTCAACTCAATAATTAACCCTGAAGAGTTTCTAGATCAATGGTTCTTAACTAAGGGCAATTTTGAGCCTGCCTTACCTCATTCAACCCGTGGATATTTGACAATGTTTGGACACGTTTCTGGTTGTCATAACTGAGAGGGAAATTTGCTCCTGGCATCTAGTGGGCAGGTGCCTAGGCTGCTGCTTACATCGCCCAGTACACAGGACAGCCCCCCACAACCCAGAATGACCCAGCTGCAAGTGAAAATAGTGCCAAGATGGAGAAACCACCTGGGAGAAAGGAGTCTTGAGACCTACAGACGCTGTTCCATCCTCAAAAAAGTCGGCCTTTGAACAAACAAAAGGAAGAGCTGATTTCTTCCCTCTTGATTCAAACATTACTCAAAGGCCACTGGCTTCCTGGTATTCTTAATAAAACTCCAAATCTCTAAGCAAGAATTTTCAAAGACCACAATTTTTGCTTATGGAGTAAAACAGCACAACAGTATTGGTCAGGGTTTTTTTTTTTTTTTTTTTTTTTTCCTTTCACATTCCCATGATACCTCCAAGTACCTCATGGATGGTTATAAAAATGAACTAAAAAATCTGTCCAAAGCTTCATTTTTAAAGAACACCAGAAGGGATGGAAGAGTGAGACTGGTTTGTTGTGGTAGTAGGACTGTGGGATAAGACTTTTTTTCTTTTGCTTCTGGTTAAGCACCACACTGTGTGCACCTATACAACATAACTATTTTAAAAGTTAAATACTGTATCGGGGAGCCTGGGTGGCTCGGTCAGTTAAGTGTCCAACTCTTGGTTTCAGCTCAGGTCATGCTCTCAGGGTCATGAAATTGAGCCCCACACTGGGCTCTGTGCTCAGTGGGGAACCTGCTTGAGATTCTCTGCCTCTCCCTCTCCTTCTGCCCCTCCCCCCACTTGCATACATGCTCTTCCCCTAAAATAAATAAAATCTTTTTTCTAAAAAAAAATGTTAAATACTATAGAAGAATTTAGAATAGATCCTGGATTTTCTTAAAAATATTTTATTTATTTACTTGACACAGAGAGCGCACAAGCAAGGGAAATGGCAGGCAGAGGGTGAGGGAAAAGCAGACCCCTCTGAGAAGGGAGCCCGATGCGGGGCTCGATCCCAGGACCTGGGATCATGACCCAAGCCGAAGGCAGACACTTAACCAACTGAGCCACCCAGGCGCCCCAGAGCCTGGATTTTTAAAAGCCAGCTATAAAAGACATTTCTGAGACAATTAAAATGTGAAATTTAAATGTGTCAAGTTCGTAGATATGACAGTATAGTGGTCAGAAGCACGTCCCTCAGCT
This sequence comes from Lontra canadensis, assembly GCF_010015895.1. Classification (NCBI taxonomy): domain Eukaryota; kingdom Metazoa; phylum Chordata; class Mammalia; order Carnivora; family Mustelidae; genus Lontra; species Lontra canadensis. The sequence continues at coordinate 3,310,291 of NW_022631081.1, read as the reverse complement.
GGTGCACTGAGGGATAGAATGTCATGATCTGGCAATTTTAAAATGGTCGGCCAAGGGGCACCTGGGTGGCTTAGTTGTTAAGCATCTGCCTTCGGCTCAGGTCATGATCCCAGGGTCCTGGAGTCAAGCCCCGCATCATCGGGCTCCCTGCTCAGTGGGAAGTCTGCTTCTCCCTCTTTCACTCCCCCTGCTTGTGCGCTCTCTTTTGCTGTGTCTCTATCAAATAAATAAATCTTTAAAAAAAAGGGTCAGCCCAAACAGAGAAATACACACACACACACACACACACAAAATGTGTGAGAGAGGACAAATTGAGCAATTGTTAACATATTGCCACACACCGACCTATTCATTCAACTTTTCTATGGGCTTAAAGACTTCAAAATAAAAGAGCTGTAGAAACGAAATACAGACCAAGATAAGGGGGTAGGGAGACACAAACCAACTCACAATTGTCATTTGGTCATGAAGGTAGACTATACAAATACAAAAAAAAGGTCTCTAAACAGAATCAGACTGGAGATGGTGGTCTTAGCTTCACTGTTAACCATGTCACTGCCTTCTACAGTGACAGCAACATAAAACAGGTAGGACAGCAGCGTCAAAGGCACAGTCAGAAAGCGGCCCACTATACAACCCACATCACAGGCCTCCTGGCACCCTGGAGAACACGGGAGCACTGCAGAGACAGATCACTCTTCCAAATACACACACACACACACACACACACACACAGAAACCTGTCTGAGCCCAAACCCCTTAAGCAGGGAAGGAATGACTGTCACCTGAGGAAGGAAGAGCTCGCCTATTCTATGAAGAGAAAGACTCAGATAAGAATCAGGTAAGTTTGTAGGCCTTGTCCATTTCCTGTTTACAACAATGAAGAAAATGCTTCTACTCTGAAAAGTTTTTATACACAGGGGCGCCTGCCTGGCTCAGCAGGTAGAGCATGTGACTCTTGATCTCCGGGCACTGGGCATAGAGTTTATGTATACAGATATATGTAAATATACATACATACACATATGTGTGTGTACACACACACACACACCCCTAATTAAAAACAAAAACCTTGGGGCACCTGGGTGGCTCAGTGGGTTAAAGCCTCTGCCTTCGGCTCAGGTCATGATCTCAGGGTCCTGGGATGGAGCCCCGCATCAGGCTGTCTGCTCAGCGGGGAGCCTGCTTCCCCCTCTCTCTCTCTGCCTGCCTCTCTGCCTACTTGTGATTTCTGTCTGTCAAATAAATAAATAAAATCTTAAAAAAAAAAAAAAAGCCTTTACACACACACATGAACTTAACAAGGGGATATACAAAGCAAAGCAAAAGAAGAGTCCATGGGAAGCCGGCTTAAGTGCAACAGTTTGTGGTTCATCTCAACTTTGCAAAACCTATTTGTTTTACACAGAAGTCAATATATAGGTTTCTGGGATCCTTTGAGCAGACGCACAAGAGAGAGCTAAAGCCTGTCTATGAAAAGGTCAGAGGACAAGCTGACTTTGCCAAATCCAGTGAAACTACCCCCAAATCACAAGTTCATTGCTGATATTTCAAGAAAGATGACTTGCTGAGATGCCTGGGTGGCTCAGTCAGTTAAGCATCTGACTCTTGATTTTAGCTCAGGTCATGATCACAGGGTTGGGGGATCAAGTCTTGTGTCTGGCTTAGTGCTGAGCAGAGTCTACTTGACATTCGGTCTCTCCCTCTCCCTCTGCTCCTACCCCTCCTGCTCTCTCTTTCCAAAATAAATAAAATCTTCCAAAAAAAAAAAAAAAGAAAGAAAGAAATATGACTTAATAGTTTTACTCAATTGGGGAAAAAAGGAAAAAAACCCCAACATAATACTGTTCAAACTACAGATTTTCCAGACAAGCTTGTTTAAAACACATCAGCAGTTCCTTACTATACAAAATCCTGCAGCCTGTGAACAAAATGGACCATGTTCACTGCAGCCAGGTCACACAGCCAGAAGGCAAAGGAGGGACAAGATGAAGGAAGGGCAATGGGCTCTGCTCTAGGAAATAAGAGGGAGGAAGTCATTGAAACACAACAGGGTCTCTAAAGCAAACTCTGTGCCCCAGGTGGTCCAGTAGCCATGCATTCCCCTGAGTTCTCCCTTGAGTGCCTGAATAAAGTCACAAGCTCCCAAGAGCACAGGAAGGAGCCCAGTGAGTGAGCTGGATCTAAAAGTGATAGAAACAGAATAAAAAGGGATTCTCAAAAAACTGTCACATCCATCAAAACATCTTGAGTGCCTACCATGTGCAGGAAATACATGTGCTCGGGTTTCAAATATTAAAGACACATCAATCACATGCACAGAGGACAGATATGTGATACAGTTAGTAAAATATTAAATGGCAGAATATAGGTATTCGCTGTAAAACCCCTTCACTTTTCCTGCATGTCTTAAGTTTTTCTTTTTTTTTTAAGATTTTATTTATTTTTCTGACAGAGAGAGATCACAAGTAGACAGAGAGGCAGGCAGAGAGAGAGAGGGAAGCAGGCTCCCTGCCGAGCAGAGAGCCTGATGTGGGACTCGATCCCAGGACCCTGAGATCATGACCTGAGCCGAAGGCAGCGGTTTAACCCACTGAGCCACCCAGGCGCCCCTGTCTTAAGTTTTTCTTAAAAAAATACAGGGGAGGGGTTCCTGGGTGGCTCAGTGGGTTGGGGTCTCTGCCTTTGGCTCAGGTCATGATCCCAAGGTCCTGGGATCAAGCCCCGCATTGGGCTCTCTGCTCGGCAGGGAGCCTGCTTCCCCTCCCCTCTCTCTGCCTGCCTCTCTGCCTGCCTGTGATCTGTCTGTCAAATAAATAAATAAAATCTTAAAAAAAAAAAAAATACAGGGGAAGCATTTTTGTAGAAAATGAGGGCAATCGATTATGTAATTTTTTTAAAAGGAAAAATCTCCTAGTCTTGCCCTCAAGGAACTTGCAGACAATTCAATGTGCATGGACAGAGGCATCATGGGGCCAGGCCAGGTAGTTTAGAACAGAGAGCAGGTAATTTTTAGCTTAAGTAACAGACAAACCAAAAGAAATGGTTTGGGAGAAGAAAGAGAAACCAGGTTTTACACATGTTGGATTTGGCTGGGATGGCCCTAAGATGCCAAAGTAAACTTTAGTTACCAGGACTTAGTCTGGTTAAGTGCCTCGGATCCCACTGATGCTAAACTCTGGTGTGGGGCTAACAAGCTGGCTCAGGTTGGGGGGCTGTTTTGTCTGTAGCTGTTTGTCTATAGTTCTAAGTAAGAAAATGGAATGTGGCTATGATTTCACTCATGGTATGGCACAGGGTTTCACCAATGTGTATACAAAAAAACTACTAAAGGCAGGGGCACCGGCTTAAGTTGGCTGATTTTCTGAATGTTCCCACATGTCTGTGATTTGTTTTTGTTTTTGTTTTTTGTTAAATAATTAAATAAATAAAATCCTATTTGGCAGACAGAGATCACAAGTAGGCAGAGAGGCAGGCAGAGAGAAGGGGAAGCAGACTGCCTGCTGAGCAGAGAGCCCGATGTGGGGCTCGATCTCAGGACCCTGAGATCACGACATGAGCGGAAGGCAGAGGCCCAACACACTGAGCCACCGAGGTGCCCCTGTGATTTTTTTTTTAAAGGAATCTCTATACCCAACATGGGCTTGGACTTCTAACCCTGAGATCAAGACCCGCATGCTCTACTGACTGAGGCAGGCAAGTGCCCGGTGTGTCTGTGATGTTTACAAAAGCTGAGGCATCTTCAGGCAAGGTGCAACACATTCAACCATATTCTTGGGGAGCCCCCAGCTGGGCCGGCCCTACTCTCCAGCCTCAGCCAAGCCCCTCTCACCCATTGAGGAAGGATGGATGAGCTTCCTTCCTAGAGTCAGAGACAGGAATGACAAAAGGCAGCCTACAGACCCCTTGTCTACTTTTCAGTTTGTCTCCTCACCTGGTTCACCCAGATGTGCTCCAAAGCCTGACTCCCCACCTGGGGATGCTGCTTTCAAAATCACTGGGAGGCTCACTGGGGAATAAACCCCACCAGCCTAAGAAAATCAGCTGCTTGAACAGAAGCAGCCTGTCTTTCCCAGGAAATTCTGCAAGGCCATCTAGGAAAACACCCGCCACTTGCAACATTCCTGCCCTACCGAGACCCATCAGCCCCGAGTGGAACCCTCCAGATGCCGCGTGCCCTCCGCAGCATACGCTTCACCTCTCTAAACAAACAGGGGTGTCTTTGTTTAAATTTAAAAAAAAAAAAGAACCTGTCTCACAAGCTACGATTACATCAGCAGAGCGCTCTCATTCTCTGCATCAATCCGGGCGGCTTGGGCGCTTTGAAGCGCTGAGTGTGCGGCGCCCTTTGATCCTGTGGTTCCCGCCCCAGGCAAAGACGAAACCAGCACGGCGCCCACGCGGGGATCCACCATCCACGGCTGGATCGCCGGGCCAGGGCCCGCTGGGACCCCCACCAGCTCCGGCTCCACCAGTACCCAACCCCCATACCAGGCTGCCCCCCAACCCCTGCCTGGCGCTCAAGTACACACTCCAACGCTTATGTTGGCGGGAGAGGGGGGCTGTCCCTTTGGAGGGGACATCCTTAACTTCGCATTAACCTCTTGTGGGAAGAGCACTGGAATTACATTTTGAAAGAAAAATCTGTCTTTTAGAGGTACTGAAATCTTCAGAGGAAAAAAGAATGATATGGGTGCCTTTCCTTCAAAATACCATGGTGGTGGTGGGGGGAGTGAGGGCACAGATGAAATGAGGGGCCAGGAGTTGACAACTTTCAGAGTGATGGTGACTGGGTGACAGGGACTGCAGAGGCACACCACCGACGTGGTTCTCTCTACTTGTGAACACATGTAACATTTTCTATAATAAGAACTTGAAAAAGAAACGAATGCTTTGCTATTTTTAAAGGTTATACTCCTCAAAGACTTTTAATTTATGAAGGAAAAAAACTCTGGCACTGGATGAGGTGAAGGAAGGGCACACTCACTTTCCTACTATGCCCCCGAGGCTGTCACTGGACCTACCAAGAAGGCCTGTGGCCCAAAGAGCCAGCTTCTTCAGGGCAAACCCTGCAGGGGCATCCAGTGTTACCCCAACAGGGACTACTTCATCATCTGGGGACCTCAGACCCCTTTAAGAGAGAGATGAATATTAGAGAGCCCATCTCTCCAGAAAAATACACACACAGCAGAGCCTGGAGGAAATATCCCACCCTCAAAATCTGTTGCTCTCAGTATTCAGATTAGAAATGGCTGCTAGAGTAAAAGCACTCCAGCTTGCTTCATTTGAACAACTCATTCCCTCATTACTAGAGGCACCTAACCAGCCACTAGACTCCCAATGCCACCGTGTGGTGCCATCATGGGTGGCACATCACTGGGTGGCCTCACAAGGCCAATTAAGCTCCATAAGGGCCCAGTGACCTTGGATAAGTCCCCTGTCCCTATATTTTAAAAATAAAGAGCTACTAGCGGCAACCGTGTGATGTCACCACCTCTCTTCTGCCGCACACTTAACAGGGGAGCAAGAAATGGAAAAACAGCCAAGGAGGAAATGGTATATGGGAATACAAACATGATTCCACCCAGAGGCAGCTGAGCACGCCACACACCGATTGGGCACCAAAGAGTTAACTGGGAAAGAGACGTGGTCCAGGACTGCTAGGTGTGTTCAAGGCCAGAAGGCAGAAGAAAGGACAGGGAGAGGGTAGAGAGGGGAAAAAAAAACCCTTCCTGTGCAGGTAGATCCACCTTGGCAGGGGAGGGACTAAAAATTCCAGTGAAGACCATCAACCTACCTAAACCCAGCAGAGTTGAGGGCATGACCACAAAACCATAAAAGAAGTCAAGGAAACAAAATCGTAATAGCTCACAAGATTGGAGATGTTCTTAAGAACACAGCTGTAACAATGTGAGCAGAGATTCGAGAAATGAGCTGCAAGTTTTTAAATACTGAAATAAAAACCTGAAAATAAAGGGCAGCTCACTAGGGAACAAAATATCAAGAATAGCAGGTTTAAAAGCCATGTATGTGTTAACATTCCTCTTGAAAGGGGTCTAGGTCAGAAATCACTACTAGAGACAATTTCCCTGTAAGATTACACATAGTTTAAAAAAAAAAAGTACACAAATTTCCTGATTCATTCAACTCCTGATTTAAAAGTACATTAATTCTAGCAATAGCAACAGACCCTATACAAACCTATTAATCATTTCATTTTGGAAACTCATTTATCAAGTCTTTCGTTCCTACTTACAGAAAAATGGTAGGATTTCAGTCCCAGATCCTTTACATAGCGCCGGACTTAGGCTCTATGGAGTGCTGGTGAGATATAAAGCAGTTCAGAAGGCATGCCTCTAACCTCAGTAGGCTCACAATCTAGTAAGGAGACAGACACACCTACGGATTCAACAACAACAACAACAAAAGACATATTATGAGAGCCAAATGAGTAGTGACCAGACCAGGTTGTTTCAAGTTCAGAGGCAGCAGAGTTAACTATGCACTGCAACAGTCCAGGAGAGCTTCCTGGAGGCGGCAGCCTTGAAAGGTAGGCAGAATATAGGCAAAGATGCAAATAAAGACCAAAGTCTGTTTGAAGGAGCCATGGAACTGGAAAGTGAGGGCTTGAACAGCAGGATACCAAATTACAAAGATGGACTGAGAGCAAAATGCCAAGGGTTGTAGAATATTAGGATAAACAGGGTTTAAATACATATATGCATACATACATACAGGGTTTAGACTCCATCCTATAAAGAATTAAATTAAAAAAAAAAAAGCTCTTAAGGATTTGTGAAGAGGAGCGTGACATCTGGTAGCCAAGCTGCAATGGGAGAGAGGGTGTGGGGCCCTAAGTGAAACAGATCGCGGGGGGGGGGGGGGGCTGCTAAGGGAGAAATGACTGCCCCTCGATGAACTACAGCAAATCATGTGCTCAGGCTACCAGTTGTGGGGTTTTTTGGGGTGTGTATATGTGTGTTTTAACAAAGGGGTGAAGATCAAAAGAAACTGTTTGCAAATTGAGAACCCTCCTACTCCTCTGACTTGTCATTTCTATCCCTTTCATCTACCCTCCTGTTTGAAATTCAGGTGAAAAGGAGAGGCATGTGGCCAGTGGACTGCCAGTGTGGCCCTGGGGTCTGGGCCCATGTGCAAGGGGGGGGGGGGGGTGGGGACCACTCAGGCTCTCCCAGCTTGCTCCCTCCCTCCCCTGCCGGCTAAGGAAGGTCAAGGATAGGATGTCAAGTCCCTTGAAGTAAGTGCCAAGTGTGGATCCAGGCCGGGGAAAGACTGAAGGCTACAACTAAGGATTCCTAGAGGCGCCGGCTGCCCACTGATCAACAACATATAGATCTTCAACTACAAGAAAGCCACGATTACAGAGCTCTGCAACCATCTTCCCTCCTTCCCAAAAGCCTTTATGTTATAAAGACAACACATAGAGCTCAAAATTAGAAAAGTTCCTCATCAGAAACCGCAAGGCTAAAACCACTGATGTCTATTCAAATATAACCGATAAGCTAAGAGTCAACTCATGAACATACTCTCACAACAAACTTAGTTCCATGATCCACTTCCTTCCTTAAAAAGTTTCTCACCAGGGTTGAGACACAGAGGTAAATGTCATCTTCCATCACTTACTGTAACATACAGCCTTCAAGGGTAAGAGGTCTAAAATCAGCCTAACTGGGTCTGTATGTCCGTACCTGTCATCAGCAAGTAGTGAGACCCTGGGTAAGTCATTTCACATCTTCAAGCCCCCGTCCCCTCACCTATAAAACAGGGGCCGCAGCACTTCACAGCACAGGGCTGTGATGAGGAATTAAGGAGATTGTTCACATTGTGTGCTTAACATAACGCCTGGCACAAGTCAGCAAGAAATGTTAACCATGTATGTGATTTTTTTACGGTGTGACCCTCACCCCTTGTCGAAGAGAGCTAGGGAGTAGTGGAACAGGATGTAAGAAATCCGTATGATAAGGGCATTCCAAGCGAAGAGGGACTGCAAACCTCAGTTCAGAGAGAACTTGTGTGGCCCCATCTGTGGGGAGAAACAGGTTGGCATTCTTCTCCAGAATCTAACAGCTGCCTCTCCTCCCATCTCACCCCGACCCCTCCTCGGCTGCAAATACTCAAGGATTAAGGAGACATTCAAGCTTTGTTCCGTCTCATTTCTGCTCTGGCATTCTTCTCTTTGGCCCCTTTATCCCAAATGCCATTTCTGCTCAACAGCAAGCCCTACATTAGAGAAGTGTCTTGCACTTTCTCAAGGTGCCCCCAACCCTTTCTTTCCACTGATCCTTACGGTAAATTTGTGGCAGGAACAGCCAGCCCTGCTTTCCCAGGGAACCGAGGTTAAGGGAAGTCAGAGCATCATGCTGGGTCTCGGTAAGTGGCAAGTGTCAGAACTCAGAACTTTCCACTGGAAAGCGGGAATGCTCTGATCTGGAATCAGAAACTGGATCAGTGGCAGCCTCCCTAGGCCAGCAGGGGGCAAGGAGCAGGGCTGGGCGCCTTAGGACCAAGTGGAAACACTTCAGCTTCACACGTACCCTGGGGGTACCCAGGGTACCGCCACCACCCCCACCCCAGTGCAGCCCCAGGGAGCCCTGTGGTTGGAGGGATTCCTGCTGCCAAGCTGGGCAGTGGCATCCTAGCTCTCTCTTGTTGAGAAATACTCCTCTTGTGGAGGCTTGAAACGCAAACATATCCACAGAGAAAGCCAGCTGTGACCCAGGTTGGAAGCTGGGAGATCTGAGAGGAGAACCAACCAGCCCAGTGGGTTACAGAGGAGGTGGGGGGACCTCAGGCCCACGGCAAGCTCCCTGGAAGAGACTCCGGGAAGAGGACGTGCATTCGAGCCCCACTCCAGGTTTCCTTCTTCACCAGGTTTTACCCTTCACCGCTTCTCCCAACACTTCAAAGGAAGTATTTTTGTACAGCTCAGGGAGGAGTGTAAACTGGCCAGCTGCTTCCAAAGCAGAGACGTTAACCCTGAAAGGGCCGCCGGCCTCACGGGGGGAGGGGGGAGGAGAACAAGGTCGTGGGGAGCTGAGCATGAGTCCCCACACTCAGCCGGGCCTGCCCTTTCAGCCCACACCAAGGGCATGGCTCTTAAACCACTACAGAAAGGCAGGGCCTCAGTTCCTCTAAGCACGCAAACAGCTAGTTATAAATACCTCCCCGGCTGGAGGTTCAAAGGATCCAGCACTTAGCACTTCAATGGAAACTCCAGCTAACAGAACAGGCCTCTTTCTCCCTGTCCCTCCCTGAACCAAGCGAGGAACTGGAGGGCCCAGAGGCTAGCACAACAAACCCTGCCCCCCGAAAGTCCATCTCCTTCAGGCTTAGCAGCCAGGGCAGGGGTGGGGGGGGTGGCGACGGGGGGGGCATTCTAGCCGCTGAGCCCTTTCTACACAGCGCCCTGAGGAGGGGGGCCCCCCTTCCCACACACCCTGCCTGCATGGCAGACAAGGAAATCTTCCCCCAAGGGGCGGCAGAGGGAAGAATGAAGTCCCCAGACTCTATCAGGGCTTTTTATGAGCTTCTCCACACTCCTAAAATTCTTCCCTCTGCAGAGATTAACTGGATCCCAAATTCAGAGTCACCATTCTTCAGTTACCTTGTTGAAATGTGAGGGATCCTTCCAAGTAAGAGGACATGTACATTGCATGGGACACTCCCGCCCCCCTCCGTGTACCCCTCCCCCCGCCCAGTGATCTAACCCAACAGGTGTCCTTGCACAGAACACTGACAGCACAGCCACCTGGGGACCTGGCAGTCAGAGCAGCATAGGTTTTTCTCAAGAACACACAGATGTCGGTGTCTTTGGGTATTTGTTTTTTTAATCCTGAGCCACTCCACCTCCAAGGACTCTACTGGAGTCCTCCACGGGCTCTCCTGGAAACACTGGCATCCCAGCCGGCCTCCACCGGGTGAGGCCCCGGAAACACTCAGGTGGGGCTCAGCTCCTACCACCTGGCTGCAAGCTTCTGGGCAATGAGAGTGTGGCAGGCAGGTGGGTGTCCGCCCCGTCACACTGGCAAGAGCATCCTGTAATTTACAGACACCGAAAAGTATGCTATAAATAGTTGGTGTTTTTAATGTCGGGCCTCCAGAACAGAGGGGGCACAACAGCTGTGTGGGGCCAGAGCTCAGGACATCTCAGGGCTATAGTTTGGAAATCCTGGGTGGTGTGGGCAAAGCATCTTCAAAGGGACTCTGAGAGGGTCTCCCGCTATCTAGAGAGGAGAAAGTCTGTCAAAATGATCCATCAGGATTTACACACCACAGTTTAGCAGAAAAGTGAACAGCACTGAGGGGTCTCTTCACGGGAAGCTCGATAATTCAGCAGCAGGGGAAGCGGCCAGTCACCCCCCAAACCCCGAGATGCCATTTCTGCCATATTTAGGCCTCTGAGACCCAACAGGACCCTCCTGATTAAGCAGGAGATGACCGACCTAGAGGATATGTTTACTTGTTCAACAGTTGTTTTTTTTTTTAAACTTTGCTCTCCTAAGTGCTGAAAATACAGAGAACAAAACAGATAAGACTTTTCGGCAATTTCTAGCGCAGGAGATGGACAATAAAAGGAAAACAATTTCCAAAAGTGAAGAGGGTGCCTTATAATTTTAAATCTAATTACACTACAGCTCGACATAAGAGCGTGTACCTAAAAGGAATTATATTCAAGTGACTGAGTTACTTCTAGGCTCTCCAGACAGTAATTACACTTCAAAAGAATAAATACATCTCTACGTTCATTTGTTCTTTTGAAATAACTATCCCCGCTGGCTTTCCTAAAACTAGGGAAGTATGAGGAAGGGCAAAGAGTGGTAAATAAATTTAGACCCTGGGCACTTAACTCTAAACCAAAATGCCTGAGTCAGAGAAGACTTATGGTTAGCACCACTTTCATGGGGGGGAGGGAGAAGAGGGGAGGGTTGTGCGTGAGTGTTCATGTTTGTGTATGTGCGCACATGTCAATGGTCACAGTTAAAGACGGATTTCTTAAAGTTGCTACTAAAACTTTACAGGCCTATTTTTAGCCTCCTAAAATTTTTCAGAAAATCACCAAAACCATTTGCTGGGGCAGATACTAGAATGAATTCTATCTGGGAATATCAGAAGCAGCCCGGATACTCTGCTTTGTCTCACCTGAGCTAAAGCAAGTCCAGAAGGCTCCAAGAGGACAAGGGACCGCAAAACCATCTTATATGATGAACAGAAAGAACTAAGGGTACTCAGCAAGGAGAAAACAAACTTTATTGGTTTTCCTGGTGTAGGTAGGAGGTGACAGAGGATAACCAGCTTCACAGATGTGAAGGGCTATCATATCTTAGGTGGGGACTCTATGTTACAGACTGGCATGTGTCACCCCAAAATTCCTATGTTGAAGTCCTAGCCTCCAGGACCTCAGAGTGTGGCTATTTGGGGATTGGGTTTAAAGAGGGGATTAAGAACCAATGGAATACTACTCAGCCATCAAAAGAAATGATCTTGGGCGCCTGGGTGGCTCAGTCGTTAAGCATCTGCCTTTGGCTCAGGTCATGATCCCAGGGCCCTGGGATTGAGCCCCACGTCGGGCTCCCTGCTCGCAAGTCTGCTTCTCCCTCCCTCTGCCTGCTGCTCTCCTTTCTGTGCTCGCCTGCTCTCTCTCTCTATCAAATAAATAAAATCTTAAAAAAAAAATGAAATCTTGCCATTTGCAATGACGTGGATCAAACTACAGGGGATTATGCTGAGAGAAATAAGTCAGAGAAAGACAATTATCATATGATCTCACTCATATATGGAATTTAAGAAACAAAGCTGGGGATCATGGGGGAAGGGAGGGAAAATAAAACAAGACGAAAGCAGAAAGGGAGACAAACTATAAGAGACCCTTAATCATAGGAAACAAACTGAGGGTTGCTGGAGGGGAGACGGTGGGGTAACTGGGTGATGGACATTAAGGAGGGCACGTGATGTAATGGGCACTGGGTGTTATATAAGACTGATGAACCACACCTCTACCTCTGAAACTAACGATACATTATATGTTAATTTTAAAAGAAAGAAAGAAAAAAAAAATAGAGGTGATTAAGTTAACAAGGTCATTAGGATGGCCCTTAACCTGACACGTGTCCTTATAAGAAGAGACAATTTGAACACAGTTACAAAGGAAAGACCATACACAGAGAAGATGGCCATCTACAAGCCAAAGAGAGAGGCCTCAGAAGAAACCAACCCTGCTGACACCTTGATCTCAGACTTCTAGCCTCAGACCTGTGAGAAATAAATTCCTGTTGTTTAAACCAGCCGGTCAGTGGTACTTTGTTCTGGCAGCCCTAGGACACTGATAGGCTCTAGAAGGCAGAACTGGAAGCAAGGAGCATCAGTCTAGTTCAGTGTAAGGAAAAGTCTTCTGACAACAGCACCTCGCCAAGAAGAGGATGGCTCCTTAAGAGGGGTGGGGACTGGGCTGAGAAGAGGCTGAGCACCACCCTTCCCACAGCACAGCCTGGGGTCTCATCAAAAGGTACTGAGGATGGGGCACCTGAGTGGCTCAGTGGGTTAAGGCCTCTGCCTTAGGCTCAGGTCATGGTCCCATGGTTCCAGGGTCCTGGGATCGAGCCCCGAAGGGCTCTCTGCTCAGCAGGGAGCCTGCTCCCTCCTCTCACTCTCTGCCTGCCTCTGCCTACTTGTGATCTCTACCTATCAAGTAAATAAATAGAATCTTTAAAAAAAAAAAAAAAAAAAAAAAAAAAAGTACTGAGGCAAAACGCTGGGTGCCCCAGGCTAGGGAGATCTTAGCTGCTGCCAACAGCCATCAGGTGGGTCAACCCCAATTTAAAAAGAGAAGGAAGGAAGGGAGGAAGGAAAGAGGAAAGAAGGAAAGGAAGGGAAGGAAAGAAAGGAATGGAAAGAAAAAAGAAAGGAAAGGAAGAAAAGCCCTAAGTAACACTCAGTAAAATAAGACATATATTTGGAAAAAAATTTAAACTCCTCATCTTGGAGCCTCCCCTTAGCACCTCACAGGGGTACTCTCTGAGCCCTGGTCATGTCGCATTCTTCCTATAGGCAGCTAGAGCCTGAAGAGCACATTCTGTCTTTTGTGCATTAACCAAGGCAGACAAATCTGAAAAATCCACATCCATTCAACTCAGACCAACATCCCCAAGGGAGAAGGCACCCTAAACCTCGCAGCCAAACCTCACAGCCTCAGGGTCAGAGATGGGGAGGACAGCCGTCCCCAAACCCAGGATTTTAACAACACTGGCAGATCAGCCAGCTAGAGTTCTCCCAGAGGCCTAAAAACACATTTCATCCAACTCTGTGGGGGGCATTGAAGAGACTGTTACCTGTGAACATGCGTTAAAAACAGGAGCAAACTTAATGAAAAGTCATTTGAGACTTCCCGACTGCCGGGGCACACCTCTATATTATCTCCCCACTGCTCATCAGGTCCCATGGCTTCCTAAATGGCAAAAGGTTCCCAGAGCTTGCCAAATACCTCCCCAGACCCTCCACAAATGCCCAGAGGACAGGTGTTGGGCTTGCAAGGTATTTCTGCTTAACTCCATGAATCTCCCTAACCCAGTAGACTAAATTCCTTGGTGGGTGGGGGGGGCACTGTTACTGGGATCCTGGGTGGCTCAGCTGATTAAGCATCTGCCTTTGGCTCAGGTCATGATCTCAGGGTCCTGGGATCGAGCCCCAAGTCAGGCTCCCCGCTCAGTGGGGAGTCTACTTCTCCCTCTGCCCTCAACCTTCTACTCTCTCTTGCTCTCAAATAAATAAATAAAATATTTTTTTTTTTAAAAGTCAGTGTTTCTTGGTTCTTTTAGACTATCATACAACTCCCTAGCCTTCACCCAGGTACAGAGAAGACTACAAACCTGCTGAGCTAAAACAGAAGCAGCAGCCCTATCATAGCTGAAAGGCATTCAGGCCATGGTGGTGATTGATGACCATGTGCCAGGACCCTGTGGGAAGTCATGAATTAACGTACCCTTAGCCATCCAAGCTCATCATCCAACGACACCAACTGGACCAGCACGAACCCTAACCAACCTAATACCAGCTAGCCAGAGTGGAACTTCCCCAGCTCGAAGGTATTTGAGAAAAGGAGTCCTGTGATCAAGTATATTTGAGAAATGCCAGAGGGAAAGGAGTTCAGGTGGATTTCCTTTCAGCAGGATTTCTCAGAGCCATTAATTCACTACTGTGCCATCTACATCTCCAAGATAGAATAAGCAGCACTCTCAAAGTCCGCTCACCACAGAACCCTCTCTAAAGCATTCTGTAGGGCGAGAGTTCAGATGACACCTTGAGAAAAGCTCATCTTGAGGCAAAATCCAGAGAAATCTGCACTTGGTCTTAGAAATTGTATCTCTACTCTAATACAAGGGTGCCCGGGGTCCTAAAAATTCACAACATTCCCAAGCCAAAATAAATCAAACCACCAGTGAAGACTCGAGTCAGTAAGAGCTAGGAAACTGTCTCTGAGCCTAGATCGTCTTTGTCAATCCCCAAAAGAACTGTCTTACTGGAACAACAACAAAGGCAAGGCAGCCTCAGCCTCCCTCCCCTGGAGTGTTTGCTCTGCACCTGACATCTTTCATAGAGACAGAGAAGCAGTAATTGAATGCTTTGGTTAAGAGGAGGGCTCCTTGATCCCCAGATGTAATCTGGCAGAGCTGAGAGATAAGAATCAAGCCTTAAAAAAAAAAAAAAAGTTACTGAGCAGAAAGGAATAAAGGTCACAAGGGGCTGAAAGTAGGAGAGGCAGGGAAGATGAAAACAGAAAACTGACCATTCTAAAGAAAATCCCGCCTGGCCCAGTTCGTTTTGCACCTCTTGCCCTAAATAAAAAAAGCTGGGCGCCTGGATGGCTCAGTGGGTTAAGCCTCTGCCTTCAGCTCAGGTCATGATCTCAGAGTCCTGGGATCGAGCCCCGCATCGGGCTCTCTGCTCGACAGGGAGCCTGCTTCCTCCTCTCTCTGCCTGCCTCTCTGCCTACTTGTGATCTCTCTCTCTCTGTGTCAAATAAATAAATAAAATCTTTTAAAAAAAAATAAAAAATAAAAAAAATTAAAAAGCTGACTCGTGCTTTGGTCCTGGCTAAAGTAAGCAAATGTTTCTGGAACCACTTCACCTTGGTTACATATCTCTACATTAAACATTCCAAAGTTGCTAAAGGCCTCCCAGGAGCATCTGCTCCTGTTTCTCGGGAGGGAGTAGGTTCCTGTGGAAAGGGTTTGTTAAATTTGATTACAACTTTGAAGAGGGGTAAGAAGTCTGGCCCAGAAGAATTTAATGGCCAGGCCTTTCTCTTACATAATTTGTAAACAAACAGAGTTTATCCCAGTGTGGCTCATTTGGCTCAATGGCTGCATTTAGAAAAATATATTCCTCATTCATCAGAAGCCACAGTTAGCCCTGTCAATAACCAGAAAAATGCCCAAACCGGCCAGTCGCTCTGTTGCCTAATCCTAACGGACCTCGAAATCTCCCTTCTGAAACCCAGGACTGTCAACAGATGGAGCCCCAGCTGAAGGGTCATGGCCAGAACCTGAAAAGCGGCTGGGGAATCACTCCCCAAATTTCTACACACTCATGGTATATAAAAATCCCAGGGGGGTGGGGGAGGCCACAGCAGCACATTTCCTTAAGGTGTCATGAATGGTTGAATGTATGGGTGGAGAGCAATTTGTACTAATAACAGTGAAAGGCCAAAGTTGGCATGTAATTTATTTATCTTTAATAAATTGAATTCAAGGTTGTCACTAAAACGTTACTTACTCCCTTACATTCCAGGCTGCCCTAGGGATAGGAGAGCACAGCCCCCGACTGAGGCCCTGGGCCATTGTGATTACAAACCATGCTGCTGGGGAACATGGGGCCAAGGAGGTCCTGTCATCAAAAAAAATCTGGCCGTCCACATGGACATCATCTACCACAGGTGGCTGTAAGGGCCCCAGGTCTCTATAATAAAAGGCGAACACCTTTGCCTGGCATGCAGGGCCCCTCCCCCAGTCCAACCCCTAGTGGCCTCTGAAGTTCTCTTCCCTCCCTGATTCTCCAGTTTGAGTGATTCCCCCCATCCTGTTCCTGCCCTGCAGGAAGCCCCTGGCCATTCGATCCTCCCCTCAGCCTCCAGGAATCTCACCCAGCCCCCACACCCAGTTTACAGATGTGGGGCTGAGGCTCCAAGAGAGGCTGGCTCCTTCCAGTCCCACTGCAGTGGCAGATCAGTGAGCAGGTCAGGTCCCAAGTTGCAGCCACGGCCTCGCTCGGCCTCACCTTACTCCTCGCAGTTCCACAGTGCGCGTACTCCCCACCAGGCCGCCTCCAGATCCACTAGAGAAAGCTAGCAAGGAGTGCTTTCCGCCCAAGTGTAGGCAGGGGCAAATCCCAGCCCAGCCTTCTTTAAATCCAGATGGAGGCCCACCCCCAGGTCGTTGCTGCCCAACATTCTGAGGTGCTTTCCCTCAGCCTCTGCACCGGGGTACTCAGCCCATACACATTACAATACCACCGGCTCTGGGACAAATTCCCTCTCTCCCAGCTGCCCATGAGCCCACCCCTACAAGAGAGCCAGCAGTGATTCTGTGAACACTACCCAGAAGACGTCATGCTCCACATCCATCAAAACCTAAAGAGGGCATTAAGCCTGACCAAACACACCTTTAAGCAACCAAAGCCTATTGCAGACTCCCTCGCCTTCATACCAAGAATACAGGAACATGACGGACCACAAAGAAGAGACTGGGACAGCTCAAATCCACAGGGGAGAAGAAAGCATGAAGTTACTTCACTGTGTTCCCTCAGGACCTTGCAGATCCAAAGTGTAATGGAGAAACTGAGGCTCCCGGATACAAACCAGATTTCACCAAATTCATTGCGTAAATGAGGAAAGTACATGAGCCAAAAAGAAGATGGCTTCTCCTTTTCACTAAACTACATTTCTAGGAATCTAAGCACATAGACCTGCTTTGCACAATCATTCTATACCAGCAAGAGCAAATTTTAGTTTGATTGTTTTCTGAGAAGATTAGTACAGCGAAAACCATCCTGGTCTGATGGCAGAGCCGGTGGTAGGGTTGGTTAGCAAACCCAACAGGAAGCCCCCGGGACAGGCCAATACTTAAAGGCAGGTGGCTCCTGGTCACTGTCCATTCCCAGAGGGCAAGTTTCCACAAAGAGTTAAGATCAGGGAGAACTTCAGAATTTTGGGAAGTGATTCAAAACCAAAAAGTGTTCTTCAGACAAAGTATGCCTAAGAAACCCATTGGAGCCACTAGGCCCTTGCCTGGGAACCAGTGATCTCCACTAGACCATTAACTTCATCTCTGCTCCCTGCTCAGACAGATCTAATCACCAATTTTAAAAACCCAAACTGCAATCACGGGTCCTGTCACTGTATTATCAATGCAGGCTTTCCCTTTCTCGAGCAAAACAGATTGCATGGGACTGACCACTCATCTAGCAATCCAGCTAAGCCTGGGGAAGGAGCGTGAAAGCAGAACAGATTTGCTCCCATTCCTACTTCTGATCGAGGGTGGGGCAGAACATCCCATACTTATGGGGCAAACTGATGCCCCGTAAGTATTGCTGGAAAATGCAAACATCACCCCCGTGCAGGCCTTGGGCATCCTAATTCAACTGTCTCAGACTTCTTTCTGCCCAAATTTCACTAGCTAACGAGAGCCCACTTACCCTCTCCAAAGGTGATTTGCACAGTACCTAATACTACTTCAAGATGTGCTCCCAGGCACAACTGCCTTATCCACAGTATGGCCGGCGTGCACCGTGGACCCAGGGACAGAAGGATGCCACCAATATGACCAAAGAAGGCAAATAAACATAAGCTTGTCCAGGGGTCTCAGGAAAGAAATCTGGGCTTCAATTAATTCTCAGTTAACTCTATGGAGCTGACCTACAGCCAAATGCAATGACATGTTGCCTTCTCTCTCTCATTTACCCTTCTTCTGAACTATCCTTTCAATCAATTGTTGTTTTAGCTTAATATAAGCTACATTTTTTTTAAGATTTTATTTATTTGACACAGAGAGAGAGATCACAAGTAGGCAGAGAGAGAGGAGGAAGGAGGCTCCCTGCTGAGCAGGGCTCAATCCCAGGACTTTGAGATCATGACCTGAGCCAAAGGCAGAGGCTTAACCCACTGAGCCACCCAGGTGCCCCTGAATATAAGCGACTTTTTTTTTTTAAGATTTTATTTATTTATTTATTTGACAGAGATCACAAGTAGTCAGAGAGGCAGGAAGGGGGAGGGGAAGCAGGCTCCCTGCTGAGCAGAAAGCCTGATGTGGGGTTCGATCCCAGGACCCTGAAACCATGACCTGAGCCGAAGGCAGAGGCTTGAATATAAGCCACTTTTAATGTGAAGTTAAACACGCTGCTTAAAGAAAGTGTGGGTACCGAAGGTGAATAGAAAATGGCCCACTCTCGTGGTGCCCTCAGAGCCAAATAAAAAAAAATTAACGTTATTTTCAAGGTCCAAAAGTAGTTAAGGCAACATCTTAGCTTCCAATCAACAGTGTATTGAAAAAATACCCACTTCCACCAAATACCCACTAACTCAACAAGAGAGACACAAAAAGGACCTGAAATCTACCTGAGAGAAAGGTTTACCTGGGTCCTTAAGTCTATAAGGACAACAGCCAACAGACTTTCATTGGATCTTTTGTTCACATGTCATTTTTGTTAAAATAACATATTTTGTTAAATATCCTATCAACCATTTCAACAAGTTCAAGTATGCTAACGTCCGCTCTGGACCATGTGCTAGGGACAGTTAAAAAGTGTCCTGTACAATCGTCCCCACAGCTTTCAAAGGAGTGGGGGGTGTGGAGAATGGGACTTATGTTTCAAGACAGCCAATGACAGAGCAACGAAACTTCCCTGCTGAGAAAAAAACCCTACGGTGTCCATAACCAAATCTGAACACGGCGCTGAGTTTGAAAACCAAATCAAAGCAAAATCTTATCAACAAATCCCCATGGAACCAGACCACGGGAAGGCACGGACACCATCTGGGCACTGTGTGGAACAAAAGATCACCACCTGCTCCCACAGCAATTCGCTCACACATTCTCAAGGACCGTCAAGTTCTCATGTATGAGAGACCAGAAAAATTAGGGGGAAATTAGATAAGATTAAAATAATAGCTGAAGGACAGTACAAAGCCAGGCAAGATAAATTGTCAAATGGAGTGTGGCTGTGCCATTTAGCATCTGGGGGTTTTATGTGAAAATGACTTCAGGAAATCCTTCTCCAGGTGGCAATTAACATTTTAACTCAAATTCCCCCAAGGGAAAGGGAACTTTGGGGAGGGGATAGGGAGGCAATGGGGTAACTCCAAGACTGCCGAACACTGAGTAAGCCCTCAGTACGTGGATGAAAAGATGAAAGAGTCAAAATCCGAGCCAGTGGCTCTGCCCTGAGCCCCTGCTAAGCAGCAGCACAGCTCTCCGCCATAGCTGCCAAGTTTACCTGTTGAACCTGACCGTCTTTAACAGCTGGTTTCCTGGACTCTCTTTCCTGCAGGACTGGGAAGTCCTCAAGGATGGCGATCCTATAGCACCAACATGTGTGAAGCATTTACTGTGTAACTCGCATGTATTATCTCACTGTCCTCACACTCCTTTGGAGGGAGAGGTACAAGCTAGTGTCCCATGTTAGAGATAAGGAACCAGGTTCAGGGAGGTTGGGTGACCTGGCCAAGATCAAAGGCAGTAGGCCCGTCTGGCTCCAGGGCTCTCCACCTCTGTGTCCCTTGCTTGGCAACAGCCAGGTGAGCTCTGAACTCTCAGAATGCAACACACTGTAGATTTCAGCCTCGAGAGGTTTTCTTAGCTGTAAGGGGTGTTAGCAGGACGCCATTGGATCTGCCAGTCTCAAATGCCTTACAGTGAGGTTATAAACACACTCCTGAGCTCCGGGCCAGCCCTCCATTCGCTAGCGGTGCTAAACCCTCTCTGCTCCTTGGCGTCCTTATTTCAAAGAAGAGGGGTGAAACTCAGAATCCTCCCAAGAATCTAGTGAGACACACAGCGCCAGGCCCCAAGGGCAGTGTCTAACAACGCATTCGTTCGTTTGAACGTTCCACCAACCACCTACGTGACCTTCAGCCCTAAAAGGCTCCTGTGTAGTAGGAGGCAGAGCCAGCAACAATGGCAGCAGCCATGGAAAGTTCCAGGCTTCTGTAGGAAAGGCCCAGGTAAGTAACAGCAGCCGAGAGTTCAATAACTTGGATTGTTTCACAAGCAGAATGTTTACCCAGAGCCCAGGCCGGAGAATCCACCGTCCTCTGTTCTGTAATTTGTTTTGATTGGTACAAAGTTTTCTTTTCCTTTTTCTTAATGGTCTGACAGACCTGCATCGCGACTCTGTTTTTCCCATCCCCAAGACTGAAGACTAGAATTCTCTATTATTACTTTCAGCCCACAGGTCGCGCAGAGCCAAATGGAGCAAGCCTGCAAAGAGCAGGAGAGAGTTCTGCCTCGCTGTGGTCCCTGCCCAGTGACGACAGAATCTGCTGAAGTTCCATTATAAATCATAACTTGTGGAGGCCCGGTCAACACGCATGGGCAGGGTAGGACATCACAGCCTGGTCATCCATTAAGAGACACCTCCACACACACTGCCCAGGTCTCCACACTGATCTGAAAGCTCCTGGGTCAGCCAGAGAGCAGATTCCTGAGCCAAATCCGAAAAATCTCAGCCTCTAGAAAGTCAAGGGGCGAACAGAAGTGCCTTAAGCAATCTCAAGCAGGCAGGATGATACAGAGAGGTGGCCTTTACCAAAGAAGCTAAAGGAAGGGTCAGCCTTGTGTGAATGCAGCCAGAATACTTTCGCCAAAGCTGCAAAGGAAACAAAAATAAACCAACAGGATAAAAGGAAGGCTGTTGCATGAGGAAGAACTTTTGCTCCAGTTTAAAAAAAAAAAAAAAAGAGAGAGAGAGAAGAAAAGAAAAAGAAAGCACACACTGAAATGATCTAAAGCTGCCTATAAATATTTGGGAACATCAAAGGCGGTCCTGTTAAATTAAAAATGCTGTCACACAGATAGGAACTAGCCTCTAGCACTGCCAGCTTCAACATGTGAGCCTGTGATCTGAGGAGTGAGGGCTCAGCTCCTCAAGAAATCTGATTCACTAAAGAAAAAAGTGAGCGAGCAGTTGAGTTTTAATAAGGGCATTAAATACCTGAGGAATGAACTAATTAGGGTTTAACTCTTTCAAGATTGTCCGGGCTCTTAAGAACGGTGTAAAGTAAGCTCCCTCCAGAATCTAGTTAAATCGGCCTCAAAACCTGCAACGTGAAAGCAAAGTATTAAAATAGCACCTTAGGACTTCAAAGCCGGTAAGTCCCACCAGGTCCCCTCAGATCGCTGGCAGAGGCTGAGTGGAGAGAAAAGAGAAGGCTAACCCCGAATTGTTTTCTGAGATGAGGTTAGGTTGCTTGCTTATTTAGAGGCATTTTTTTTTCTACTTGGACTAGATAAGAGCAGTCTCACTTTCTAATACCATCCGATTCATCCTACCCTGTGAGTGTGCCCTTTAGCCACGACACTCTTAGAGTGTTGAGCGGGAAGCCCTTCATCTACGGGCTATGCTCCTTCGCTCGCGTGCCACACCAGATTTTACGGCTGGGCCTCCTGAGACATGCTCAAGTCACTCCAGGAAGTCACCCAGAGATTTCCCTGCACCCATGCTGGATCAGAAGCCTCAGGAAACCAGGAAGAGTCCTCAGTTAGGAAAGTTCCATCAGGACAGCATATCCTTTCAGGAGCAAGATTCTTGGGTCTTGACCTAGAAAAATGTGGAACCTCAGAGACAGCAAGGAGAAAAGCTCACCTGCACAAGAGAAGGGGCATCTTTCCAGCACCCAGTCTCAGGACTGTGAGAGAAGGGGGTAGACAGAGATGGAAACTACCTTCTCCATTCAAGGAGAGGAAAGCACAGCCCAGTCCTGACGGGGGGGGGGGGGGGGGGGGGCAGTTTAAAACACATACACACACAAAACCCCACAATGCACTCCTATCATTCCCATTTTTAGAAAAAGTCAATGTGTCTAATTTGAAGGTTAAGATTAATCAAGTATTTTCTTTGGCAAAATTGCACACTGGATCAAACCAAGTGCTGAAGTCACTTGTGCTTGCCACAGGCCCCACATAATTAGGCCCCCAGAGCACAGCCTTAGCGTATCACAACATTCCATGTGCCCTGGCCAGATCCAGAGGGGCAATCAACCACCCAGCGTTCCTTCGGAGCAGTCGAGCCCGTATGCAGGCCATGTGGCCTGGGAACAACAGGCAGGCTGGCCTAGAAACCCAGCCTCCTGTACATGGGCCTTGCAGCTCCCACATACGCGTGTGTGCCCACAGGCCCCAAACCGACAGAGCTCAGGGTCAGGACAATGATCTAGGTGTAGGGTACGGGGGTTAGCAGGTGAAGCTGCAGCAAAGTGCACCTCCCAGGGAACAGAGGTGAAACCGGGAAGTGGGGACCAGGGAGGAACGAGCTTCCTGAGCCTCTTGCACAGTGCTGACCTGTGCCACTCTGGGGAGCCCATGGGCCCCCATCTAGGGAGCAGAGCTACCGTCGAAGTGGTGAGACACAGAGCACGTTAAGAAAAGATAGCCGTGCTATGACTTCTTCTCAACGAAGTAGCACCTCTAGATTCTTTAACCTTGCTAAACTACCACTTTAGAATAAAAATGTTCAACCACTTGGGAACTCCAGCAGGTTAGGCACAAGGAATGTCCTGAAACAATGTTTAGCATCTTCTCCGTCAGCAGCCTCACCACCACTAAAACTACATGCTGTGAGTAGCTCATTTAATACAACTCAAGGAAATATTTCCCTCCATTTGACAGATGAAGAAACTGAGACCCAGAGAGGCAAAGCTACGTTTCCATAGCGGGTGACTGGGTTCAAACCCAAGGCAGTCTCTCCTACCAGCAAAGGAAATCCAGGACCACTCCTTCTGCAAAATTTGTAACTTGCTTTAAGGAACCTGGTGAACCCTAGGTAGCAAAGCTGAAAACAGCTGCTCCTAACACCCCCGTCAATGGTCACTGACACAGAAGTGTCCTCTCCAATCCTCCCAAATGCAGCTGGCCCAAGGACGTCCCTGTAACACAGAACTAAGGGGAACTTATACCCAAAGCAGGTTAGAGTTCAAAAATTAACTCTTGGAATACATGTGTGTCTTCGCCCATAAAACGGTGGTGTCATTTCTGCTCCACAAAAAGCCTACCCATGTAATTACTAAGGCACCCAAGGTTTAGGGACCCCACTCAGGTCAGCTCATCTCTTAAGAACTAATACAGAGCAGAAAAGCAGCCAGAGCAGAAGTCAAGAATCTGCATACTAGGGGCACCTGAGTGGCTCAGCGGGTTATGCCTCTGCCTTCAGCCCAGGTCATGATCTCAGGGTCCTGGGATCAAGCCCCGCATCGGGCTCTCTGCTCAGTGGGGAGCCTGCTTCCCCCTCTCTCTCTGCCTGCTGCTCTGCCTACTTGTGATCTCTCTCCCTCTGTCAAATAAATAAATAAAATCTTAAAAAAAAAAAAAAAAAGAATCTGCATACTAAACTCCTTATGTCCCTTTGGTATCTTGTTTCCTTCCTAATGTTGCACACAGCTCTAACAAACATGGTTCCCTCGTTTTGTAGGAACAAACGACAGAAATCAGAAGCAGCATATAAGAATTACTGAGAAGGAAACAAGGAAGAAAGAAGGAAGGACATATACAAAGGTGCCACATCAGCTCCCACAAGACGGCCTCGTGTACTGAACTCCAGGGGGTGCCTTCATAGCCATGGTCATGCTGGACCCACGTTAGGACCAATTTAGGGCAAACAGAAATCAGGTATCTTGAGGAAGTAAAGTTCTTCCTAATTCACACAATAAGACCCTTCAGGCTGGAGTCAGGGGGAAATGTCAGATGATAGATACACCGGACCCACCCTGAAGGAGGATCCAATCTAATGGAAGTCACACAGCTGACCCCAAGTCAGCAAGCAATGTGCAATCAGACTCCCCTTCCAAAATGGTAAGTTTCCTTTCAAAGGGGTGGGGGTAGGAGGGTTGTTTTTCTGTTTTGGGCCTTGAAGGCAAGGCCAATATAAGACTGCTTGAGCTGTTGAGCCTGTGAAGGTCCCAGCCTCTGGTAGCTCAGCCCTCCTCCTGTCAGGAAATGCTAGGACAGCTGATGGTGCCCGCCAGTCCCCCCCTGCTCTGCCAGTCTGGGCCCCCATCTGGCTTACTAGACCCTTCCTGACCATGTCACTGTGTAAGACCAAGCACCGCAGAATTAGTCACGCAGGGCACCATCTGCAAAGGGGCAAACAGCGTTCTAGTGTGGGGTGCCCGGGACACAACCCTCCTCCTCCTCCTGTCCCCAACTCCGCCTGCCAAGACTTGAGAGCTAGGCATCTGAAGGTCCCACCCCTGGGTGACGGCACCCACAAGCAGGGTCTTTACTGAATAAGGAGAATAAGTAGGGGAGAGGATAGGCCTTCTTGAGATGCGGAAAAGAGGGGAATGAAGATAAAGAGCTGGGAGAGGGACAGTCACCCAACCACCCTCCCTGCCTCATTCTTCTTTTCCTCCCCCTCCTCCAATCAGCTATCACTAGGTTAGAGTTATCAAAGAGGGCAGGGGATGTTGGTAGGGCATGAGAGGAGGAGACTGGTAATATTAGGAGATAGGAGATTCCCTATTCACCCTGCAGCAAGTAGGGAACACATGTGCCAATGAGATTTATAAATATGATACATATATACATACATACGCATATATGTCATATAACATCCACAAGTTCGCAAGAGGAAGATACAAACAGCTTGGTAAAGTAAATTAAGAAAATTCATTAACGTTCTCTAAGCATGTAGTAAGAATTCTAGAGTCTTCTACGACATCTTCCTGCAGTGGCACCTATGGGGAATCATTTTCCTTAGAGCATTCAAAACCATTCTGCCCCCATCCCACTGCCGTTTTAGAGCCTCCCCCTTCCAAAAACAAGGTTGGCATGGCAACCCAAGCACCAGTCACCGTGGTCCCTAACCACATCCGCCAGGGCTTGGCATGCTGAGGCGTGTGCCAACTCTGTTGTCTGTAGGGCACTCCTGGCCACAGCACACGGCAAGCTATAATCAAGGCAGAAACCAGAGCATTCGTATAGAACTCGGCTCAACATAAATATTCATTAAATGGGAAAACCTATGGTGATGCAATGTTGAGACGGCAGATTTAAACACAAGAGTCAGGAAATGCAAAAATTCCCACTGCCACTAGAACCTGAAATCACCCACAAGGCACATTTAATGCCACAGGCGAGTGTATGTGTGTCCCAGAGATGTAAACCTAGTAACACCCAAAGTCCACAACTACACATCAGCTGTTTGTTTAATTCCCTGGATGGCATTTACTGATGGACACTGGAACGTGCCCTGGATATGCCCTGAAGAGGCATGGAAGGAAACCCTCTCGTATAAGTGAACTATAACATGTCATAGATAGACCCCAGAATCTTCCAGAAGGTCCCAGGGCACAGATAGATGATAGCCACTATCCCACAGAAACAGCAATGATAACCAAAAAATAATCTCAACATGCCAACATGTCCATAACCAAGCAATAACTGAATAATTTCCAGATGTTCATAGTGGGCCCCATAAAGAGCAGCAAATCAAATGTTCGTGAAATTAAAATTGAAATTTCTTCCACACGAACCCTGCTGGCCTCTTTAGAAATACTACTGTAGTCCTTGAAAACTCTGCTTCCCACCCAGTGCTTAAAACACAGGATTAAGGCCCATGCCAGAGATTCCCAAGGCGGGCAGAAATTAGGTTTAACGATACGGTACAAATTTAAGTAAAGACCTATGTACCACTGCTTCCGACGGGACATACTGGAGCTACATGTAAGTTTTGCTGTTCCTCAAAAGTACCCGTTTTCTAAGTGTCACCAAGATATTAACCAAACTTAAATAAAACACACTCCCTCAAAGCCTGCCATCAGGCTGAGACAGTCTCTTCTCCAGCATGCTTTGGACACCATACCCAGGCAGTCATACACCAGGCTGAAAGGAATGAAAGATGGCATAATCCCCAGGGCCACACCTCCTTTTCCGGACCCAGAGAGCAAGGGCAAGGTGAAATTACTGTGCCAGTCTGGTCCATCCCAACTATTTGGAATAGCCCTAGGGCACACCCAGTCTGCAAGTGGCTTGTGAATTGTTTCTACAATCATAGAAAGTTCTCCCTCAAACAAGCCCAGTCTTTTTCTGGCCACACTGATATCCCCATCACTAAGTAGTATGATCTAGGATTTCAATTCGGTAAATATTTGAGTCATATTGCAAGGGATGAGTAAGACATAATCCCTAGCTACTGGGAGCTGTGATCTCGTGGGGAAAAGAAAACATGAACAAGAGAATAACTACGATGAGGAATTTAAGACCTACTGCCAAGTGAAGGACAGAGCATTTTGGTTCAAAGGAACACACTGGTGGAACAGGAAACATGTGATAGGAAGGCCTGGACATGTGACCCCGGTGCAGGTGAGAGCCCTGGGAGAGGGAAAGGCGGGGTCGGGAATGTGGGGGCGTAAAAATGTATTATAGTAGAGGGGCTCTCGGGATGAGAGGCACAAAGGAAAACCCAGCACCCACTCAGGGAACACAGGTGGAACGCAAAGGACCCAGGTCTGCAGCCCAGAGGCAACAATGAGAGGGAGACTTCAGGCCCAGGTCACCTGCACGCTCAGCTAGGTAGTCAACAGTGGGACGGAACTGAAAGATTTGGATCAAGGCTGTGATGAGATCCAAGGTTACCAATCGAAAAATGAATCTGGGGGAGAGAGGAAGAACTGACTTGAAGAGTGAGAATGTGAGGCATGAAGAGGGAAGGTCAGCAAGGAAAGAGGAAATCAAGCATCATCTGGAGCACACCATTTCCCTTTGACCTGGCCACAGGCTACCTTGATTACGATTTTGAAAAAGCTTTACAAGTCAAGATGGCAACATTTTTTACATGCCATTGGCTGTCTTACTTACCACCGACTCCCAACACTGAGGCACTTTCTGAAAAGATGAAAAATCTCTGGGTACCCCGTGTCATTTCTTAAAATTGCATAAAAGCACTGAACACATGTGTCATAGGCACTTAAGTGTACAATTAGGTACAAAGAAAAGCAGTCTATGTCCAAGTATGGGAAAAACCTTGGCAACGGGGACAACCTGAAGCGCAGTTGGCCTTCTGGGGCAGAATCCAGGGAAGGCCACTCCCAGCTGAGAGAAGAAATAAGATAATAATACAGGTCAAAGTACACTGCAGACCCTAACCCACCAGGGACCTGGAAGATTTTCTGGAACTCAACCAGCGGAGTAGGACGCTGTCCGAGAAAGACAAGCACTGGGGAGCCCCAAGACCACACTTCTAATCACAGCTTGTCTTGTGACCAAAGGCTGGAAGCCCCGCAGTCCCCTCACTGTAAAAGGACAGCTGAGCCACAGCATTTCCAGCTCAAACAGGAACTCTAGAGATCAAAAGAAACGAAGGAGCAAAAAGAGAAGAGGAACAAAGATCTTCATGGAGACACAGGTCAAACAACATCAGCCTTCGAGAAGAACAAGAAAAAAATGAAAGCCCCTGTCCCAAGGCAAAAAGATCACTCTGGTCACACAGGGCCATTGAGCCTTCCCCAGCAATGTAACTAGAGGCTCACGGGGTCCCGTGAGGCATCATCATACTGCCCCAAACGGGCATCAGACACCATGCCTGGTTGAGGAGGGAAAGAAAGGAGACTCAGAGCACCACATAGACGCTTTCAGCTTTGGGGCGCCTGGGTGGTTCAGTCGGTTGAACATCTTTCTTCAGCTCAGGTCATGATCGCTGGGTCCTAGGATCAAGCCCCACATCTGCTCCCAGCTCAGCAGGGACTCGGCTTCTCCTGCTGCCCTTCCCCATGCTCAAGCTACACACCCCCCACAATCAAATAAATAAATAACATCGTTAAAAAGAAAAAAAATGCTTTCAGCTTCAGAACTTTCAGAGAAAGGATGGCAAACTCCAGGGCCCACTGGGGCCAGGCTTGGGTAAACGTAATTCCCAGTGAGTGAAGGAAACCAAAGCAACGCGACAGAGCCCGGTGAACAGGAGGGCTCGTGTTCCACCTGAAGGGCACGGCTGCTACTCCACGGGGCAAGCTGGGCAGTTGCCGTGCAGAAAAGGGGACCCAGTGTTGCCCGATCTTTTCATTTTGCAAGAAGAGCCACAGCCCTGGATTTTTATGTAAAACGTCCAGATTTTTAACAGGGATCAAAGAAAATACCAGGAAGCCGTTTTCAGCCTTGGTCCTGCTGTCTGAATGCATGCCTGCAGACCTGGATCTTGGCTCTACTTGCATCTCTGTCCACCGCAAACCGACAGCGTCACTCCGAGTGAGAAGACGGATTCATAGGGAACCTAGCCTGTTCAGAAGCAGAAAGCCTGCTCCACAGGAAAGCGGCGGGGCCCGAAACAGTGGCTGCAGGAGCAGCACCCTCCTGGGCTACAGTCTGGGGCCGCAGGGTGCGCCGACAAAAGAGCGCTCTCAAGGCCTCTGAACACCGCCATCTGCGAGGACAGCCGCCCTCTCCCTGCCCAGAGCACATGCGCAGCCTGGTGCTCCTGAATCACGCTCAGATGCACCTACAAGGGAGGACCCAGAGACCACACCGGGGACCTTCCCTTTGATACAGACACTCGTCATAACTCAGATCCTCGTGGCAGAGGAAAAAAGCCAGTATTTTACTACTCACTAACAGAAATGCACAGATTTTCACGTGGATGAAGTTGCCCTTCTGGATTTTTTTGTTAGAAAAAGATGCTACACCTGTTATGAGCAGGAATAGGTGGAAACTTGTATGCAAACCCGGCAGCAGAACCTACACTAAAACCACTCCTCTGCAGAACATTCAAAATGTTTATACCACTTGACCCCACAGTCCTAATTCTAGAACTTCGCCCTAAGAAAATTATCAAGAAATGGAGAACAGCCACTCCTTAGAATAATGGAAAACACGGAGTATGTTGTGCAGACACCAAAAAGGTTTCAGAGCATTTAGCCACAGGAAAATACTCAAGGCGAATGAAGGGTTATAAGCACCATGTAATATTCTCTCACCATTTTCTTTAGAATACCTCCAAGACTGCAGGAAAATGAAAGGAAAGCTTCACCAGAACACACAAGGTTAACAGAGGCTATCTTTAGGTAGTGGGACTCGTTTTTTTCATTCATACTTTTCCGTATCTTCCAAGTATTGTGCAGTAAGTGTGTATGATTTTTACGACTAAAAAGTAAGTTACAGGGGCACCTGGCTGGCTCAGTAGGTAGAGCATGTGACTCTTGATCTCAGAGTTGTGAGTTCAAGCCCCATACTGGGTGGAGAGATTACTTAAAAATAAAACCTTAAAAAAATTATAAGTTACAGATTTTTTTTTTTTTAAAGGAAGATTTTGGCCCTGGCTGGAAGCAATGTAAAATGAATAGATTCTAACATCTTTGCCTTATCTACCAGAATACATCAAGTTCTCAGGCAAGCAGGTCAGTGAGCTTTGGCTCTAGGTGACCCAAGTTCAAGTCCAGCTCTGTGGCCTCTGTGGCTTACTTTGCCTCTCAGCCTCAGTTTCCTCTGGGGCAAATTTCAACTGTCTAAATTTGTATGGGAAAAATCTCAGAAACATCTGAAAAGCATATGCTATATCATGGGTGGAAAAAAGGCTATGTTCTTCTCTACATTGTATCCACAGGAGAAACTCAATAAATGTCTGCTGACAAGTTACCGTATTCAAATTCAAGTAAAAAAATCAAATTTTAATCAAATTCTTACAGCACTGGATAGGACCTTACACACACCCAATTGAGCGTGACTTTTAGTTTATTTATTTATTTATTTATTAAGTAGGCACCAGGGCTTGAACTCATGACCCTAAGAGCAAGACCTGAGCTGAGATCAAGAGTCAGACACTTACCTGACTGAGCTACCCAGGCATCCCCTTTATTTTATTTACTTGTTTGTTTGTTTATTTATTTGTAGAGTGGGGAGAGGCAGGCGGGGCTGGGGGGCGCGGTAGGGGTAGGGAGAGAGAATCTTAAGCAGGCTCTGTGCCCAGTGCAAGCCCGAGGTGGGGCTTTATCTCACAACCCTGAGGTTGTGACCGGAGCCAAAATCAAAAGCCACGCAAGTTCAACTGAATGAGCCACCCAGGTTGCCCCCCCTTTTATTTTTAAAATGCAGCAGCTTCGCCACGGAAATCCCCATTCCCGCATACACTTTTACATGAAACTGGTAGGATCCTCCAAGTCTATTTCCACCAAATTAAGTCTACACATTGAGTTTCTGAACAACCATATCACACTGGTTGCCGGAGAGAGAAAGGGATTAATACCAAGTCTTTTTTTTTTTTTTTTTAAATACCAAGTCTTAAAACACATCTTAAGGGTAATAAAAATAAAATGCTCTCCCTTGAACCACAATAGGGCAGCTGACTTCATTCTCTTCATACTATCATGAGTCAACAGAGCTGCTAGAAGACAGACTTTAAAACATCTCATTCAGGCTACAAATGGAACAAAGAACCTCTACCCTTTACCTCTTCCCTATCCTGTTTGACAGGTATAAAAAGGCACATCTCCACAAAGAGGTTATCAGCTTTAACCTCAAAGGGAGGTGACAATGCCTAGGAAAAGGCCAGAAGGCTCAAATCCACATACTATGTCCTCCTATCCATGTTTCTTCAGAATGGGCTGCCCAGACCTAAACTTTGCCCCCCACTCCAGCTGCTCCCTCAGTCTCCTGTAGATGCATCCTACCACGGAAGACCTGTGGTTTGTGTGGCTTGCCCCCGACACTCAGCTGCCTGTGGGTGGGGACAGGGTCCTGCTCACACCCCCACCTGCGACCTCACCTCACCCAGGGTCTGGTGGACAGAAGGCAGCCGTGGATGTCTGTCGACAGAAGAAGCACAGCACCTGCAGTGAGTTTTCACAGCGAGGAGGACGGGATGAGAGTAGAGAGAATACGCACGTTTAGGTTCTTGCAATCTTTTACGTCAAACAGGGAGCGCGCAGTCTGTGCAAAGTCAGAAAGGTGCAGAACATGGGAGAGACCGACGCGGACTTCAGAACCGCTCTAAAAAGTCAGCCACAGGGAGGAGATGTGTCTCACCCCAGAAATCCCTTAAAGGCCAGAACATTTACGGCCACCCCAACTTTCTCAAGAGCCAAAAATCAACGGACATGCCATTGAGTGACAGCTGTATACTTCAAGTCACTGGTCCCTCTTCCCAAACTTGGCAGATTGGCCCTTCATGGGAAAAAAGAGTTAGAACAAGAGAAGGAAGGCAGGCAATAAACCTCTGTAAGCGTAGAGCGTCTTCTCAGTTGAAGTTACAGACTCGATTCTTGGTCAGTGTTCCTGGGTATTCCCAACTCCAAATCGCACCATCAGTTCCCATCATCTCATCCCAAGCAAGCGCCAGGTGAAGCAGTCTTGTAAAAACAGAAATGGCTTAGAATCACCCCAGCCTCAGGTCTGCATCTCAGACCCCAGACGTGCTCAGTGACGTCGGAAGTAACTTCACTCTCGGAGCTTAGTTTCCTCATCTGAAAACCTGGGGCAGGCTGTCTAGCTCTCCCACTAAGTGTGAGCACAGCCCTGAGCCCAGAGCCTGACACACGGGAAGCAGAGTGGCACAGATATATAGCAGTAGCTATCTTCTAAAGCTCTGACAGAGGGAAAGACTGAGCAAGTCACGAAATCTAAATCAGAGGAGAAAAGCAACCATTTAGGAGCACCTGGGTGGCCCAGTCAGTTAAGCGTCTGCCTTCGGCTCGGGTCCTGATTCCGGGGTCCTGGGATCGAGCCCCGTGTCAAGCTCCCTGCTCAGCCCAGCTCCCTGCTCCCAGAGTCTCCGGGTCCCTCTCCCTCTGCCCTTCCCCTCCCCCAGCTTCTGTGCTCACTCTCAAATAAATAAAAATTAAAAGAAGAAGAAAAAGAAGAAAAGAAAAGCAACCATTTAAACCCAAAGTACAGCGTAAGAAGGCCTGGCTTTCCCCAACAATACACCTGACTCTGAAGCATGTCTGCATCTCTGTGCTCAGCTGAAGTGTCGCTGAAAAGGACAGAAAGGCTCCAAGCCTGGGAGTCTGGAGACCCAAACTGTTATCAGGGTCATCTCTACTCACCACATGCCCTGGGCAAGGCGCTCCACTTCTCTGGATCTCCTTATCTCACACATTAAAGGGCTCAATCTGTTCTTCTGATTATCAAGATTGACTGAAATGTCATTTTGGTCATGAACTGTAAAGCCACATTCTCCAGACTTGAGAAACACCAACAGGAAGCAAAGTCTTCACATATGGCATAGACTCAGATTAAGGAGGGTTCTGAATACCAAGCCTTGACTGTCATTTCTACGGATGCTGGGGCTGGGCTGTAAACCGTTCTTCGTGCATTTCTGTCCATCTGTTAACGGCTGTCCATGTTACAGCTTTCCCAGTACTCTGTGTTTTATCAAGCAAAGGACATCTACAGATCCTTATTAATGCCAGGTGTCCTGCCCCTTGACATGCACGCACACAGGTCACTCTCACACAGCCTGCAGTTATGGTACCAGTGGGGCCACCACAACCAGACAGAGGTCCATTCTAATGAAGCAACTTTCTGGAAATATCAACCAAAAAGGAAAGATCATCAAAGAATGTATCTGCCATGTCAAAGGAAGTTACTCCAATCCCCTTGCCTGCCTGATGTCCATTCTAAATCCATCATTCATTCACCAACTTTTAAGTGTCTGATAAGTGGCAAACACTGGGGACCCAGGGATGGATCCTGGGAAGAGCAAAAACAAACACACCATGACCATGGGGCCATGGTCCACAAAAGAAAGTGTGAGGAGTTGTTTTTAAGGCATTTCGATGTCCAAAGATGCTCCATTTCATTTTCCAGGAAATGATGAAAAGGAACACATTTACAGTCTGTTCTCCCAGATGCTGCCTTCAGATCGCCACTTTCTTGCACTAAATGCAAAAATTCTTTGAGAGGCTATTTTCTCACTTCACCCAAGGATAATGCATTTAACTAGTACCAGATGGATGCCCAGGAGAGAAGTTAATTCATTATAGACAATGGATGTCTTGGGAACTAAGGGCTCAGTTCGACAGGGAAACCCTCTTGGGAAGGATTATCATTTATCCATACACGTCTGTCTCTGTAAGAGACTGCGGACTCTAAAAAACAGCAATAAAGTGTCTGAAAATAGGGTTTTGGTAAACATTTATCAGATGAATATGCCCTATGGAGACACACGAACTTGTAGACTTCTCTAAAACTCTCGCCAGCCAGAGCCCCACGTGACTCCAGATTCTTAGTAATGGACTCTTTGATGATGGGTATTAGATCAGTGCTTCTCTTTTTCCTCTTGGGGAGAAGGGGCATTAGAGAACTCCCAAGAGGCAAAACTGTGTATCTTCTCAGGAAAACAGAAGAGCACATTCACAAGTGCATTGTGTGTATAACTGTGTATATAGTTCCAAGGGTTCACAGGCCCTCTCTGGAAGTCTGTGACCCACAGGTTAAGAACCCCTATACGCGATTCTTAGAAATTAGACTCAGGGCAGGTTAAGAACCCCTATACACGATTCTTAGAAATTAGACTCAGGGCGCCTGGGTGGCTCAGTCATTAAACGTCTGCCTTCAGCTCAGGTCATGATTCCAGGGCCCTGGGATAGGGCCCAGCATCAAGCTCCCTGCTCGGCAGGAAGCTGGCTTCTCCCTCTCCCACTCCCCCTGCTTGTGTTCCCTCCCTCGCTGTGTCTCTCTCTGTCAAATAAATAAATAAAATCTTAAAAAAAAAAAAAAAGAAAAGTAATTAGACTCAAATTAATGCCCAAACCTAACCAGCCACGTTCTATTTATTTGGCAAAACAGGAGCAAAGGGGGCAGAAAGGCTTGGGTTTTGACCCAGGTTTTATTGTTTGCTAGCTGGGTGAGGTTGGAATAAGTCAAATCGCCTTTCTCAGCCTCAGTTTCCTCATCTGTAAAATGGGTTAATAGTAGTTGCTAATTCCATTTAAAGTCAGGAGGCGATGAGTAAACACATGTGCTTGGCACAGTGCCCCGTACACCATAAATGGAGGCCATCACCACCTCCCCTCTGGCCTGCAGATTCCACACTTAAACCTCCCACTCCCATCTGCATCTCCATTCAGCGCTGCATTAACAGCTCCCGTGGGATCTTAGAGAACAGGGCAGAAAATAAGAGACCCTAAGAATTCATAAGGTCACAAAACACAGCCCTAATGTTTTTCTCCCAAATCAAACGCTTGTTTTAACCTATGAAGGCCCTTCTGACAAGACAGTCGGCAATCTCTTTCTGTGTAAATCCAGGTCAGCTGCCAGCACACATTGTTCTATGAGGCCAAGTCAATTTTTAGAGGCAGGCCCCTTAACTTAAAATGGAGATGAAAAGAAAAGTGTTTGATCAAATACTGAACTGCGGAAACAAGGCAGAGGAATTAGTTTCCTAAAATTATTCCCTGTGATGCCCATAGTTAATACTGGATATTTAAGGATGCCCTCAGCCCTTCTAACCTGCCACCCTGCTTCCGCCAACCCCTCACAGCTAGTTCTTAAATGTTCTCAACTTTCCTCTGCTTTCAAGACCATTCAACACTTATCCCAGGATATAGAAAGGCCAATTTTAAAGTTACACAAAACCTTTCATTCAGCGTCCTTCTACAAATGAATTTCTTTAAGCATTTCTAAATATTTGACTTCAAGGGGGAAAAATGCTTTTCCACTTTAAACCAATCTTTCATCTCTAGCGATGCAAATTTTCTTTGTTTGTTTAACCAATCCACATACCACTGGCCAGTGCTTAATCAGGCCTTTATTTAACATCACTAACCATGTGAGTTTCGCAGCCAAGTCTGCAAGTTTCAGATAATGATCTCATAATAGCAACAAATTGGTTCAAAGCTGAAATATGTATCAATACGTCTAAGAGCGCTTTAAAGTTCCACACTTCAGAATGACAGAGCTGTAATTAATTCCTCCAGCACTCCCACTCTATGCCTGACACTTAGGAGCAAATGGACTTCAGTGCTGCATGAATAAATAAGATAATTAACAGCATTTCATATCCACACACTGTTTCCACTACTTTCACAGATGAAGATGTCAAAAAAGAAAAAATATATATCTCTTCTTAAGAGAGCACACTGGTGACCTTGGAAAAGTTATTTAAGCCTAAAATGCACAAGGAGAGAACCAAGAATCCTGGTGACTAATCCCAAGGTTTGAATTACTATCACTCGTGCTCTCGAACTCTCTCTCTCTCTCTCTCAACCAGGCCTCCCTTCCCCTAATCCATGCAAATGACCAACAGGTACTCTAATTAGAAGTATCTGGGGCAAACCAGACTGTGATAAGGTATCTTCTGTCACTGTATATAATGGGGAGGGAGGAAAAACAGTCATGCAAACCAATTTCCTATCTTAGAAGGCTTAAAGTAAAGAAACTCCCAAACGGGTCTTTTTCTCCCCTTAACCATGAACAACAGCACTACCGAACCCTACTGGAAATAACACAAGCAATGCTTCAGTCCCACTGTTTAGGTTTAGTTATCGGAAAATGAACTCAGCTCTGAAGAGCATAAGAGATTAAAGAGCAAATCACGCACGATTATTTTAAGATAGCAAATAAAAGGTTTGAGAAGTTCAATAAAGTGCTTAGGAAAAAACATGATTAATCTGAAGCTGAATATCAATTTGTTTCTTCTACATTGTCATTTTTCATACAAAATGTTACATTTCCTCCCAGCAGTCCTGAAACACCAGCTTCCCTTACAACATCATTTTTCAGGGCTGACAGGGACCACGCCAGTTACTTCAGTTCGAGCAGTATTCGAAGAACTAATAAAAGTGTGCCAGCCTCCGTACGCACATGGCCCTGAGAGCCACGCTGAGCTCCGTTTCTGCACTTGAGAGGTTCGGCACGTAGGCCCCCACAATAAAGTTATTAAAGATATGGAGAACAGCAAGAAATGACTATTCAGACAACTCATAAACTCACCAACACACTGTGCGGTTATAAAGGAATTAAGGACACCTATTAGTGACTGCTTAACAGTTCTACTTATTAAATACCATTTAAGTCATTTTTCTTTACTTAGCAAGTGTTGACTTAATTTGGGGGGGGCACTAAGCTAATGGACTGCAAAAGAGTTAGATAAGCACTTCAAAAAGATTCAAAAGAGAACAGATTCCTTCTGCCAAATTCATACATTCCCGCTCTACTCACAAGGATAAAATAGCTACAAATGGTGTGTTTAAACTGCTAATTTTGTATTAAACGGTGAACCCAGGATTATCTCAAAGCCCAGCACTAACCATAATGGATAGCCCGCCAGACAAACTACGGTGGAGAAAGAGTACAAGTTAAAACACTGCAGATAAAAATCGCAAACTTCAAAAGTCTCCTTCAAAAAGTGAAGTGCCACGTTAAAACATCTTTTCTCTTAGAAAGCTGTAAATCAAACATTTCTAAAGCCATCAGGGCACAGTGAAAGCCTCAAAGAGAAACAAGGAGCTACAAGGAGCAGGCTTTAAGATTCAAACTATTCTTGAAGACCGCCACTAAAACGTGTAGGAATCTTCAGTAGACCATCTTCTCTAAAGCTTATAAATTAAAGACCATAGTTATAACAAGAGCAAGGAAAAAAGTCCAAAGCCTTTAACATATGTAGTCACAGGACTCAAACATGTGTTTCCCCTTGTATTTACCCTGCAGAAGTTTAAGATGGGGATAAGAGCCCTGTGAGGCAATGCTGCTGATTAATGCCTGGCAAGGGTGCCTCCCCCATCTTTGTAAGGACACACCTCTAAGGAGCCAAGCTGCACAGCTCCCTGTCCTATCCACACAGGGCTGAGTATGCACCACCGGAGGGGAAAGGAAGAGGCTGCCATGCAATCATCCGTACAGTTCCCCTCTTTTCATTCATAAGTCATCCAAGAGTAAAGCACAGAAGGCCCCAAGCTCAGAGCCCTGCAGCCATCCCATCACCTCCAAAAAGGCTCCAATCAAGCCAACCATTTCAAATCGCCCGCATCCGAGCATGCATATTAACCGCCATAAGTGCGCTGGCAGTCTACTAACAAGTTGATAAAATCATAGCCAAGGAAGCGGGAAGGCATCTACCCAGCTCAGCAACCGCAGAGGCTTCAACTCAGTCCCTCCTCCAAAGTGTAGGCACGGCTTAAAAGCTCTGCCTCGCCAGTTCCCTTTGGAATGCAGACCTCTCTCACTGGGAGCAAGGTGGGGAGGCCCTGTCAGTGAGCGACCCTGTCTCCCGATTTCCAGGCCCTCCGCAGAAGTCCTTGACCCAGGAGCGGGCAGGCAGTCTCCCTCCCACCCTCTGTAATCTGAGGCACGCAGCGAAGGCTGCCTTCTCCGGCCACTCCAGGGCACTAGCGATCCCCACTCCTCGGCCAGCTCCCCCTGCTTCCCCGCCTGCTGCTGCTTGTCCAGAGCCCTGCAGGGGGGTCAGCGCCCAGGTGAAGCTGGCGGCAGGTTCCAGGAAAGAACCTAATGTGCAGTCCGCGGACAAACCTGGCTCCTACTCTCAAAAAGAACACGCAAGGATGGAAAGCAAAGCCTGTGACCTGAAACAAGCCACCCCATCCTTCATCACTCTTCTTTCCAAAGTTGGCATTCAACAGGTAGTTCCAGGACTTCCACCTGAGGCAAACCGAAATGCCTAACCGGCCCAAGGGGGCCGCCCCAACGTGGGTATCAGGACCCGGGATCCCCCTCCCGCCCCCCGGACCCACAGGAGACAGAGTCCCCACGTGCACTCGCCCCCCGCTGCGGCGCCCTGGAGGCCGCGTCCCGCCCGCCGGCCGGGGAGGGATGCAGCCGACCTCCTCGCCGCCCCTCCCGCCCGCCCGCCCGCCAGCCCGCGGCGGGGTCGGCGGGCGCAGCCCCCGGAGCCATCTTGTGGCTGCGGCGGCGCGGGGCCCGGGCGGCGGGCAGCTACCTGCACGATCTCGCCCTCCGCGCTGAGCGTGGCCCCCGCCCGCGAGAAGCGGCCCGTGAGGCCGGTGGTGTAGGTGGTGTAGTCGCCGCTCGGGCTCGACTCGAACAGCACCACCTCCACAAACGCCGTCTCCTTGGCCCGCGCCGCGCCGGGCCCCGCGGCCGCCAGCAGCAGCCCGAGCAGCAGCGGCAGCGGCGGCGGCGGCGGCAGGCGGCGGCCGCGGG